>NC_137101.1:61748614-62253154 GCF_949357685.1 Gobio gobio | reverse complement strand
TTGAACAAACAATAACACAGAGGATTTTGAGTATTCTCATATTAGAGTCTTAAATTAGTTAAATAACGTCTTAAATGAACTTTAAAGAGTTGTGAGGAAATGAGATGCGCGGGACCGCGCGTGAGATCCGCGGTTGTTCTTAAAGTGACAGGAGCACTGATGATGCCTGTCATTAATGTTCATCAAAGAACAACGGGAATAGAGAAAATTGTAGCTTTAATGATGATTCATCTATATTTCATTTATTATTTATGCAGTTAAGGAAGGTTTGATAACTATTACATTTCTGTATAACAGGGGAAGGCCATGGGTAAATATAACATTTATTATTTTGGGATATAATCATGGTATATATAACATAATATATATATAACATATATAGGTGGAGGGGTGTTTATTACAACATAATCATGGTTTATGAAGACATTTCATGTGTCCCCGTAAATCAAAATAGCTTTAACAGCATATTAAACAATTTTTTAATAAAAATGTAAAAATGCAGAATGTTTTCTGTGATGGTAGGTTTAGGGGTAGTGTGTGTGTGTGTGTGTGTGTGTGTGTGTGTGTGTGTGTGTGTGTGTGTGTGTATGTGTGTGTGTGTGTGTGTGTGTGCGATAAGTAGGCTTAGGGGTAGTGTAGGGGGATAGAATGTACAGTTTGTACAGTATACAAACCATTAAGTCTATGGAATGCCATCTGCCTGTCTTTCCCCTTCCCCCTCTCTATCTGTGTGTGTGTGTGTGTGTGTGTGTGTGTGTGGGGGGGGTCTCTCTCTCACCCTGTGAGTTTGTGTGTGTGCCTTTCTCTCAGTCCTTACCCTCCCCCTCACTCTCACTCTATCATTGTGTTTGTGTGTGTGTGTGTGTGTGTGTGTGTGTGTGTGACTTTCTCTCTTGATCATAATTTAACCCTTTCATATAGGCTATCACAAATAACTATCACTTGAAATAAAAACGTCATGTGATGTGTTTGCCAAGATCACGTATGATGCACATGTCTTTAAATTAATTATTTACTGATATAATATAAATGTATTAAAACATAAATTTCACATGATTTTATAAAAGTGGCTATTTATAATAAACGTCCATAAAATGTAGACACGCATCTTACTCTTACCTGACACTGATATTAAAATCATCTTTGCAGTTTCTGTGATTTGGCTCCATTTATACATTTTTTATTAAAAGAAATTTATTGGACCACCCATATTGAAATGAAAGCATGTTTTATGGTGCATAAGATTGGTGCACAAATGGTAGCTAAGGTAGCTCAAAAACACATGAAGAGAAGTGTTAGAATAAAACAACATCAGCATTCGAATGGTATTCTGAACTCATTCCAATTTGACCTTTGACATAATCTGACATGAAATTCATATAAATTTAATTGATCTCATAGATGTGGCTGTTGTGGTTTGTGGTCATAGCAGCACCAACTGCTGCAGTTAATGTGGTGAATTCAGATGACTTTGACATAGTCCTTTTATGTTTTCCCATTTTAAATGCCTATTGCCTGCCGTGCACAGTTAAACTGATGCCACCGGGGTGGCGGTGCCACCGGCTTGGGCCCGTCATCGCTGCTCGCAGCTTTAATCTTCTCTTAATCTTCTCTTTAACGTACTGTATTCTTGTGCTGATGTATTTCTCTCTTGTTGTGTTCGCGCTGGTGATCGCGGTCAGCTGTGTGTCTGCTGCGCGCTCTCTCTCTCTCTCTCTCTCTCTCTCTCTCTCTCTCTCTCTCTCTGTCTCTCGGCCGCTGCTGATACTGTAACCCGCAGTTGCGGCTCTTTCAATGAAGCGACTGAAGTTTTTCTTGCGTATTTCGCGTCTTTTCTGTAGTTTTACACTTTTGTAAGTGTTAAACACCGGTTAAACACAGGTTTTTGAGTTTTTACCTCAATTAACAGCAGTACTTTTTGTGAATTAACAGGAGCTCATAACTAGTGCGTCTGTTCAGAACGTCGTCACGGCAACCATCTCTCTCTCTCTCTCTCTCTCTCTCTCTCTCTCAGCTCTCTCTCAGCTCTCTCTCAGCTCTCTCTCAGCTCTCTCTCAGCTCTCTCTCTCAGCTCTCTCTCTCTCTCTCTCTCTCTCTCTCTCTCTCTCTCAGCTCTCTCTCAGCTCTCTCTCAGCTCTCTCTTCTCTCTCTCTCTCTCTCTCTCTCTCTCTCTCAGCTCTCTCTCTCTCTCTCTCTCTCTCTCTCTCTCTCTCTCAGCTCTCTCTCAGCTCTCTCTCTCTCAATTCAATTTCAATTCAATTCAATTCGCTTTATTGGCATGACATACATGGGTACATATTGCCAAAGCATTTCAAAAAAGCAAAACAAATACATACATAAAACACATTCACATTTATATTTATATATACATATATTAATAATATTATTAATCTGGACGTGTTCACTCAGTACATCTTAATTTGTGGCATTTATAGATATGCTGTGCTATATAAGGGGAAGCAGGTCCTTCACCGAGTAAGATCTTTAGTTTTTCAGGATCATGGAGTGACTGGAACTCAGGGATAATGTGTTGGATTTGACTATAGAGTGAGTCTCTGAGGGGTGTGTATTTATCACAGTGGAGGAGGAAGTGTGCCTCCGTCTCCACTGCTCTCTCTCTCTCAGCTCTCTCTCTCTCAGCTCTCTCTCAGCTCTCTCTCTCTCTCTCAGCTCTCTCTCTCTCTCTCTCTCTCTCTCTCTCTCTCTCTCTCTCTCTCAGCTCTCTCTCAGCTCTCTCTCTCTCTCTCAGCTCTCTCTCTCTCTCTCTCTCTCTCTCTCAGCTCTCTCTCAGCTCTCTCTCAGCTCTCTCTCTCTCTCTCTCTCTCTCAGCTCTCTCTCTCTCAGCTCTCTCTCAGCTCTCTCTCTCTCTCTCTCAGCTCTCTCTCTCTCTCTCTCTCAGCTCTCTCTCTCTCTCTCTCTCTCTCTCTCTCTCTCTCAGCTCTCTCTCAGCTCTCTCTCAGCTCTCTCTCTCTCTCTCTCTCTCTCTCTCTCTCTCTCAGCTCTCTCTCTCTCAGCTCTCTCTCAGCTCTCTCTCTCTCTCTCTCTCTCTCTCTGCGCATGCGTGAGCGTCTGTTGAGCGAGTTTGAGAAGCGTGTGGGTGAGTGCGAGTGGCCGCTGTGGCCGAAACTATTGTTTTCTCTTTCATTTCTTTTCTATCTCTTTTTCTTTTTGAGTTTTTTGTATCTGAGGTGTATTGAGAAGTGAAACAAGGTTTCACTGAGGGGTTTCGGGTGTCTGCAACCAGTGTATCACATCAGAAATGTTAACAAAAGAACTGTCACGTTTTGGAAAGGTAGTGAGTCCTATGAAAAAGATTGCTCTCGGGAGTAAGTCAGGTTTGATTAAGCATGTAGTATCTTTCAGGAGATTTATTTATATGATTCTTAAGGATAACCGGTCTGAACTTAATCTCAATTTGAAATTCAGGGTTGATGACTTTGATTACACTGTCTTTGTCTCTACGGATATGATGAAGTGCTTTGCGTGCGGCAAAACTGGCCATTTAGTGCGTGCGTGTCCCGACAGTAATGGCACGAACACGCAAGAGGAGTCCGCTGGTAATGGTGTGAAGGTCAGGGATGGAGGAACAGATAATGTTCCTGAACAAACTCAAACTGAGCCTAAGCCATCCACTAGTGGCTTAACTGATGTAAGTCTTCCTTTACAGACAGAAGAGGTGAATCAGACCATGTCTGGGAATAATGGGCAGAATGATTTAGTTGTCCCTGTTATTGTCAGAGATGAGTCCAGGTCTGTTGAGGGTATGGATGTTTCACATATCACTGTAGTGTCTGACACAAAGTCTCCTTCAGAGAGTGTTTGCCTAAGTGATAATTTAATGATGGATGTAGAGCAGGCTGTTTTCAAAACACCATTAAAGAGGAAAAAGAATGACAAAGTTTCAGAATCAAAACAAGCTAGAAAAACAGAAAATGAAAAGGAATTTGATGTGGATGATATTGGCAATGAGAGTGATTTTTCTGATTCTGGTGCGTCAAATTGTTCTCAGAGTGAATGGACATATCAAGATTATGACAGTGATGAAATCAGGAAGTTTTTAAAAATGACAAAAAATCTGAGGGGTGTACAGGTAGCTGACTATTTTCCAGACATTAAACGTTTTGTAGAAAACACTAGGACTTTCATGAGTGAGGGGTGTTTCTCAAATAAGGAAGTGTATCGTTTGAAAAAAATTGTCATCAAACTTCAACAACTGAATAATTAATGGCAGTAAACTGGCCTAAATTACTAGCCCATATTGGCTGCTTTTTTCTTTATGGTTTATTTTTTTCTTTTTCATATGGGTGAAATTCGCATTGCATCCCTGAATGTAAATGGAGCTAGGGATTGTATAAAACGGGCTGCTCTATATGAAACTATGAATCAGAAGAAAATTGATGTTTTATTTGTGCAGGAAACACACAGTGATATAACAAATTCTATTGAATGGACTAAAGAATTTAAAGGTCTCTCTTTTTTAAGTCATAAAACCTCACTTAGTGGAGGTGTTGCCATTTTATTTGCAAGTAGTTTTTCTCCTTTTTCTTGTGATATGGAAGAGGTTGTAAAAGGCAGACTGCTAAAGATTCGAGCCCAGTTTGAGAACCATACCTTTGTTTTTATTTGTGTGTATGCACCAACCCTAGCAGCAGAAAGAATGGTTTTTTTAGATACTCTCTGTGAAACATTGTATAAATGTAATTCTGAAGAACATTTATTTCTAGGTGGAGACTTTAATTGTGTCGAAAGTAATATGGACAGAAATCATGTAGAACCACATTTACTTTCTCGTAAACGACTAATTCAAATGATTGAAACAAATGATTTATGTGATGTATGGAGGAGTCTAAATGGGAATTTAAAGCAGTACACATGGGTACATGCCCGTGATAACACATTGTCTTTGGCAAGACTAGATCGATTCTATAGTTTTAAACATCAGCTAAGTATTTTTAAGAATTGTTTCATAACCCCAATTGGGTTTTCAGATCACAGCCTTGTTATATGTACAGTAACTTTAAACTCTGTAAAGCCAAAAAGTGCTTATTGGCATTTTAACACAAATTTACTAAGTGATGCACATTTTAAAGATACTTTTAATTTTTTTTGGGACAATTTTAGGAATGAAAAAGATCAGTTTCAGTCTTTACAAAAATGGTGGGAGTTTGGTAAAATACAAATTAAGCAATTATGTCAACAGTACACTTACAATGTCACAAAAGATATGATTAAATCTATAAAAATTTTAGAAGATGAAATTCTGAATTTTCAAGAAGTGGCACAGTTAAGTGGAAGTCAAACGTATATTGAATCCCTTTTTTAAAAAAAATCTGTGTTGTCTGATATACAAAGAGTGAAAGCACAGGGGGCACTAGTTCGATCTCGTTTTAAAGATATAGACCAGATGGATATACCATCAAAATTCTTCTTTAGTCTGGAAAAAAAGAACGGTCAAAAACGCTTTATACATTCCTTATTTTCTGAAACCGGTTCTCTTTTATCAGATCCTACTGAAATTCGGAAAAGAGCAATCAGTTTTTATGAAGAGCTGTATAGCTGTGAGCACAAGGAAGATCAGGTTGTTGAGCAGTGTTTTTATGAAGGGCTACCAAAGGTCTCTGAAGACGCTAATGCAGCACTCAAGAGAGCTATAGGCCTGAGTGAACTGCATGAAGCTCTCCAAAGTATGGAGAATGGCAAGGCTCCTGGGATAGATGGAATCCCAGTTGAGTTCTATAAAGCCTTTTGGCCTGTGATAGGGGAGGATCTGCTAGCAGTTCTCAGTGACAGTCTAGTCGGAGGACTTCTGCCACTGAGCTGTAGAAGAGCGGTCCTTACCCTTTTGCCAAAAAAAGGTGACGTGAGAGACATAAAAAACTGGCGACCTGTATCTTTATTGTGCTGTGACTATAAAGTGTTATCAAAAGTGTTAGCTACTAGACTAGGAAGGGTTTTGGAGGAAGTAATCCACCCTGGTCAATCGTACTGTGTACCTGGCAGATCAATTTTTTGACAACATTCATTTAATAAGAGATTTTTTTAATGTTTCTAAATTATTGGGTATAGATATGGGTTTGATTTCCTTAGACCAGGAGAAAGCGTTTGATCGCGTAGAACATGGCTATTTATGGAGGACTTTAGATGCATTTGGTTTTAGTTCTGATTTTATAGGTTATGTTAAAATTTTATATAATGACATTGAAAGTGTACTGAAAGTTAACGGTGGCTTATGTGCTCCTTTTAAAGTATGTCGTGGTGTGAGACAGGGGTGTTCTTTGTCAGGAATACTTTATACATTGTCAATAGAACCACTTTTAAATAATTTAAGAAGAGTTTTAGAAGGGGTATCCTTACAAGCCAGTCATTTCTGTTTATCAGCTTACGCTGATGACGTTATTATAATACTCAATAAACAAAATGATGTGCATTTATTATCAAAAACATTGAGTGACTTTGAAATTATTTCTTCAGCAAGAATTAATTGGGTAAAAGTGAAGCAGTGCTGGTTGGAAAATGGGAAAGAGATGTACCATTACTCCCAAATGGCTTAAGTTGGAAAAGAGATGGTTTAAAATATTTGGGAGTGTTTTTAGGAGAGGACACAATTGTTCAAAAGAACTGGGAAGGAATAATTGAAAAAGTTAAAGGTCGTCTCAAGAAGTGGAAATGGATTGTTAAAAATCTATCATATAGAGGACGTACTTTGATTATTAATAACTTAGTAGCCTCTTCTTTGTGGCATCGACTGGCTTGTATGGATCCACCTGTGTGGTTACTTACAAAAATTCAGTCTCTTTTAGTCGTTTTTTTTTGGGAAGGGATGCATTGGATTCCTCATAATGTCTTGTATTTGCCTAAAGAAGAAGGAGGGCAAGGACTTGTTCATTTGCAAAGTCGGGCTGCAGCTTTTAGATTGCATTTTATTCAACGTTTTATTGCTGGACCAGAAAATCTATGTTGGAGGCCATTGGCTAGTGTGATTTTAAGGACTGCTGAAGGATTGTGTTTGGACAAATCATTGTTCTTGTTAGATCCCGGAAAAGTAAATACATCCAGGATGCCGGAGTTTTACAGAAATCTTTTTAAAGTATGGAACCTTTTTAACGTGAAAAGAGCTGACACTGCAATTTCTCTATTCTGGTTCATGAAAGAGCCTTTGATCTATGGCTCACGTTTGGACATTCTGGGCGAATGCGGAGCATTGACTGCAACATTTATTAAAGCCAAAATTTTAACACTTGAATGTTTAATAAAACTGTCTGGACCATTTTTTGGAAATGTCAATGAGGTTGCTAATTGTTTGAATGTTAAATCTGTTCGAGTTGTTGCAAAGCTACTACAAAAATTACAGTCAGTTTTTACAACAGAGGAAAAAATTATGATTCAAGATTATTGTAAGGGGGAGTTAATCCCAGATGAGAGAGATTTTTTTCCAAACTTGCTGCTTTCACCAAAGTTGGGTGAAACAATGGGGGTTTTTTTGGACACTGAGAAATGTACAGATATGGATCTGTATGAAAGTAGTGGGAAACAATGGTATAAAGCCTGTGTAAAATCTTTTAATAAGAAGGGCTTAAATGGAAGAATTGATTCACCATGGCGTGATGTTTTTAAAATGAGCAAAGATGCTAAACCTGAGTGGAGAGCACTATATAAGCCACCGTTAGCTAAACGAGTTGGAGACTTACAGTGGCGAATTCTTCATGGAATTATTGCTGTTAATGCTTTTATTTCGGTTTTAAATCCAAGTGTTAGCCAAGATTGTCCTTTTTGTTTTGAAAGAGAGACTGTTTTTCACACTTTTATGCAATGTTCAAGACTGAAACCTCTGTTTTATGTTTTACAAAGTCTTTTTAATTGTTTTAATGTGGAATTTTCTGTGCAAATTTTTATTTTGGGTTTTAAATATGTACAAAAAAGAAAGCAAGAATGTCAATTGTTGAATTTTATTTTAGGTCAAGCCAAAATGTCTGTTTATGTCAGTAGAAAGGATAAAATTGAGCACAATAGAGAATGTAATGTGGAAAAGGTATTTGCTGCTTTGATTAAAGCAAGACTGTCAATTGAATTTCTTTTTTACAAAACCATGAACTCTTTAACTGTGTTTGAAGAAATATGGTGTCATAAAGGAGCTTTATGTTCTGTTGATGAAAATGAACTGCACTTTGCACTTTTTGTATAGAATGGATTTTTAAGATGTTTGTGTAAAAGTGTTTTGGTTTGATTTTATGTAAATCAAGTTTTTGAAAAATCAAAAAAATCTCTCTCTCTCTCTCTCTCTCTCTCTCTCTCTCTCTCTCTCTCTCTCAGCTCTCTCTCTCTCAGCTCTCTCTCTCTCAGCTCTCTCTCTCTCAGCTCTCTCTCTCTCAGCTCTCTCTCAGCTCTCTCTCTCTCAGCTCTCTCTCTCTCTCAGCTCTCTCTCTGTCTCTCTCTCTCTCTCAGCTCTCTCTCTCTCTCTCAGCTCTCTCTCTCTCTCTCTCTCTCTCTCTCTCTCTCTCTCTCTCTCTCTCTCAATTCAATTCAATTCAATTGTGCTTTATTGGCATGACAATTGTTGCAATGTATTGCCAAAGCATTTCTAATTCTTACAGAGAATCAACATATGTACATACATTAGATAAATATAATAATAAATAATAATAATAAACATATATATATATAATATATATATACATATACATATATACATACATATATATAAACATATACACATACATAGAATTTTTTTTTTTTTTTTTTTTTTAAAGTAAAAACAATCAACAATCAAACATTTAGAATTCTAGGAACAGTTTAGAATTCGGTGTGTGTGTGTGTGTGTGTGTGTTGGTGCGAGTGTGTGTGAGTGTGTGTGTGAGCGCATCACTGATTGGTCGACTCCTCCCTCTTTTTGTGGCAGGCATTAATATATCTTGCTGCTAGTGGGATACAATCTCTTTTTTCTCCTAATAAATATTGAAGTTTTATTTTATAGTTTAATTTTACGAAGTCGGGGCAAAGTATTTCGAATTCTGGATAAAAAGTGTTTCTGATTTGTTGATAGTGTGGGCAGCTGGTGAGGAAGTGTGTCTCTGTCTCCACTTCTCCAGTGGTGCAGTACGGGCAGATGCGGCTCTCTCTGGGCAGCCAGCTCTGTCTGTATCTGCCCGTCTCTACGGTCAGTGTGTGGTTGCTCAGTCTGTACCTCGTCATTCTTCTTCTGAACTCACAGTTTTTCACTGCGCTCAGGTATTCTGCTGTTGTGTAGCTTCTGTTTAGGGCCAAATAACATTCCAGTTTACTCTGTTTTTGTGTTGTTTCAGTCCAATAGGTCAAGTAATTTTCTCTTTGTGCTTTAATAATTTGATTGGGCCGAATTGTGTGTGTGAGTGTGTGTGTGTCCTGAGGCTGGCTGGTGTTAGTGGTGTTAGTGTGTGTTTGCAGCCTCAGGATCAGCTGGATCAGGGGACTCCTATCAGAGTTCACTTCATGGTTTTTAAGGGCTTTAAAAGGAAAAGAGTTGGGGTCACTCATTTTTAGATGTTTCCAAAATTTGATGGCTCGTTTCTCAATGTGTATTAGTAGAGGGTATTGGCCTAATTCTGCCCTGCATGCGTTGTTGGGCGTGTTCCTCTGTACTCTCAGGATACTCTTACAGAACTCAGCATGCAGGGTTTCAATCGGATTTTTGTCCCATTTGTCGAATTCATGATTTAAGAGAGGACCCCAAACTTCACTGCCATATAGTGCAATAGGTTCAATCACTGATTGGAATATTTTGAGCCAGATTCTGATTGGTATTTCAAATTTAATGGATTTTTTGATGGCATAGAAAGCCCTTCTTGCTTTCTCTTTCAGTTCATTCACGGCCAAGCTGAAGTTTCCGTTTGCACTGAATTTCAACCCTAGGTATGTGTAGTCGGTGGCATGATCTACTTTGGTCATACAAAGGGTGAAATTGTGCCTCTTTCCCTGACATCTGGGTCTTTTCTGGAACGTTATTATTTTAGTTTTAGTTGTGTTAATGGTCAGGGCCCAGGTCTGACAGAACTGATGCAGGACGTCCAGGTTCTGCTGTAGACCCTCTTCTGTTGGAGACAGCAGCACCAGATCGTCCGCATACAGGAGGAACTTTATAGAGGAGTCATGTAGTGTGAGGCCAGGAGCTGCTGATTGGTCTAGAAGATTTGCTAATTCATTGATATATATATTGAAGAGGGTCGGTGATAGTGGGCAGCCCTGTCTCACACCACGCCCTTGAGTGAAGAACGCCGTTTGTTTTTTTCCAATTTTAATTGAGCATTGATTGTTTGAGTACATTGTTTTAATGATGTTGTATGTTTTGCCCCCAATACCTGATTCTAGAAGTTTAGACAGAAGACCTTCATGCCAAATTGAATCAAAGGCCTTCTGGAAATCTACAAAGCAAGCAAAAATTTTAGTTTTGTTTTGATTAATTTGTTGGTCGATCAGGGTATGCAGGGTGAAGATGTGGTCTGATGTTCTGTAATTTGGTAAGAATCCAATCTGACTTTTGTTTAGGACATTGTGCTCTGTGAGGAAGTGAACGAGTCTTGTGTTGATGATGCTGCAGAACATCTTCCCCAGGTTACTGCTCACACAGATGCCTCTGTAATTGCTCGGATCTGATTTGTCTCCACTCTTGAATATGGGCGTTATGACTCCTCTATTCCAGGTGTCAGGGAAATGACCAACACTCAGAACCAAGTTAAACAGTTTTAGCAAAGCCAATCTGAAATTGTGTTCTGTGTTCTTCAGCATTTCATTGAGGATGCCGTCTGGTCCACTTGATTTTTTAATTTTTAGTGCCTGGATTTTATCAATCAGTTCATTTTCTGTGATGGGGTAGTCTAATGGGTTTTGGTATTTACCAATTGTATGTTCCATATTGATCATTTTGTCATAAATTTGGGTTTGTTCTGGGTTCATTTTTAGCTTGCTATAAAGTTGTTCAAAGTGATTTTTCCAGGTGTCTCCATTTTGTATGGCTGTTTGTTCATGCTGTTTTTTATTCAGAGAATTCCAGTGGTCCCAGAATTAGTTTGAATGTATAGATTCTTCAATGGTTTTGAGTTGGTTTTGCATGAACTGTTTTCTCTTCTTTCTGAGTGTATTTTTATACTGTTTAAGTTCCTCACAATATTGATGACGCAAATCTACATCGTTTGGTTGTCTGTGTTTTTGATTTGATAATTGTCTTAAATTTTTCCTCATTGTTTTACAATCTAAATCAAACCATTTTTCATTCTCTTCTATAGTTTTGTAGATTTTCCTAGAGGATTTGAGATTAGATAAAGTTGCCAAATAATCAAATATATAATTTATGTTCTCCACGGCCAGATTTACACCATCTCCATCGCGAGGATAAACTCTGCAGAGGAAGTTGTCAATGAGTGAGCACACTTTTGGATGGTCCATTGCTGCCACATATTTTTCTGTGCTGTTTTGTGCCCATCTGTATTTCTCTCTAATGTTGTACAGATTACTGGGTTGTAGATGTATGTTTGTATTTTCTGTCCTTTTTAGATACACAGTAATTTGGCTGTGATCTGACAGGGGTGTTAGTGGTTTGACCGTGAATGCTCTGAAAGAGAATAGATCTAAATCTGTGATCATGTAGTCAACTGTTGAGCAACCATGAAATGAACTGTAGGTGTATCTCCCCAGAGAATCCCCTCTCACCCTGCCATTGACGAGGTACAGACCGAGGCTTCGACAGAGTTTAAGTAGAACTTTCCCGTTCTTATTTACTTGGGCATCAGAATTATATCTTGGGAAATTTACAATGTTTTGTGGGAAGTTCTGTCCAAAAATATAGTTATTCCCATGATCTGTTGTGTAGTCAGGGAGGGATCCCGTTCTGGCATTTAGATCCCCACAGATTAACACACTTCCCTGGGCCTGGAAGTGGTTAATTTGACTGTGGAGGGTTTCAAAGATGTCTTCATTATAGTATGGAGATTCAGAGGGAGGGATATAGAGAGCACATAAGAATACATCTTTTGTTGTTTGGATAAGGTGCTTGTTGATTTTGAGCCAGATGTGTGATTCTTCTTTTTTAACTGTTTGGATGTATTCATCAATTTCTTGTTTGTGCCAGATTATAATGCCCCCTGAATCTCTCCCCCGTGTGATGCTTTGGTGCTTTCTAGAGGATAGAGATGTTTCACAGTATCCTGAGGGACAAAGAGTGACGTTATCAGTTCTGCGCCAAGTTTCCTGTAGTATAATTATGTCCATGTTTGATATGCTTTTTTTGAAATCTAAAGTATGGGGTTTGTAACCAAAACTGGATGAATTAATACCCTGTATGTTCCACATTGTAATAATTAATGATCTCATTTTGTCAACAAGTCTAACAATTCTACAATCTTAATAGTGCTCTAGAGTAAAACAAACCTAAGTCTAACATAGTGTCAAAATATACATGTGTGAAGGTGTTTTTTTTTTTTTTTTTTTTTTTTTTTTTTTTTTTTTTTACTCACGACTACTGTTCCAGCCGTGTGCATATGAGTTTGAGAAGGTCCTTAATCTCTGCTAGGCTGGTGTGGCTCGGCCCTTTCAGGGCTGCAGCATAACTCCGCTGCTCTTGTTGCTCGGGCCGGTGGGGGTGTGGATGAGGACCAGGCCGCTGTCCCGCTGAGATGCTGTTGTTCCTCACTGGAGCTGCTCTGGATCTTCTGGGGTTGTGGGGCCTGGAGATAGGGTCCTGTGGCGCAGGGTGATGCTGCAGTGGTGTAAGCTGATGGTGGTAGAGAGCAGGGTGTGGAGGTCCAGGCCAAGGGTGGTGGGGTCTAGGATGCAGGTGCGGAGGGGCAGGATGTGGGTGGTGAGGTCCAAGGCGGGGGTGTGGAGGTGCAGTGAGTTGGCGATAGGGTACAGGCCTCTGGGTAGGGGCTGTATTGTAGGGCTCAGCTGAGTGTGGAGAGATGATGTTTTGTGGTGCTGCGTGAAGAAAGCGTCTCGCTGGCTGAGGGGTAGATGCTGCTCTGGTGTTCTTTAGGAGGCTGCCAGGGGTTCGGCCCAGGGCCACGTCTGTAAGTGTTTTAGCAAACACATGAACACAGTCTTTATGGAGGTGGACGTGGTCATGTAGGTGGTGGACGTCCAGTGAGGGATGATGTGCCAGGTGAACATTTGGCATTCCAGCACATCTACGTGAGATGTCCATGTTTGCTTTTTGTATGGTAAAAGGATGGAAGTCTGATCTTGGTAGGATGGTGGAGATGATTACTTTTGAGGTTGGGAAGGTTTGTGTAGCTTTAATGGCCACCCGTGTCACTGATTCTGCCACTCGCTCTTGTTGTGCCCTTAGGTCATTCGTGCCTACATGGATGATGATGTGGCTAGGTTCACCCAAATTTTCCCTGTTCAGTTGTTGTAGGGCATTATCTGTTTTTGGGCACCAGAGTTTTAATGTTTTGTGGCTTGGAAAGAGCTGTTTTTCGTTGATGAACCTGCCATTTGAGTCAATTAAGATGATGACTTCTGCATTCTGTTGGTCATTTTCTTGCTCTTGGGGGCCGTGTGACATCGGTGATGCTGCTGGAGCGCTGGACTGTGGTGTCAGAGTGTGGGCTTCTGCTGCTGCTGCTGCTGCTGCTGCTGTCTGGGTGGAGGGAGAGCTGGGCTGCTGCTGCTGTCTGGGTGGAGGGAGAGCTGGGCTGCTGCTGCTGCGTGCAGGTGTGTGTGAGGCGTTCTGCCTGTTCTCTCAGGTTTTGTATCTCTTCTTCTCTGAGCAGCAGCTCCTCTTTGACTGTTTTTATTTCTTTACTCAGGGTCTCTCTGTCCTGCTGCAGTTTTCTTATCTCTCCTCTCATCTCCTTAACATTTGCTTCGAAGTCTTGTGTGAGGTGACTGAGTTTATTTTCCAGGTGTTGTAAGCGCTCACTGGATGATGAATAGGAGAGTGTTAGTTCCTTGAGCTCCACCAGCTCCACCTCTTGTAGGGAGAGACTGTTTCTGATCTGAGTGACAGATTGTTCCAGCTGTGAGTCGCAGTTGGCAGGGTTAGGCTCCGCCTCCTCCAGCCCCTCTCTTGAGCTCTGGGCTTCACTGTCTCCTGGAGCTCCTTGTGTTTGTCTCTCAGCCTCTGCCAGAGCTTTTAGACTGGGGAAGTTTGCCTGGACAGAGCTGAGACATGGCTCAGTCCCCTGGAACATTATGGTTCCATTATGATAGATGTTCACAGTTAAATATGCCTTGTTAGTGTCATCTTCTTCATAAATTTGAATTTGTCTGCCATTACAGATGCCTAGTTTTCTGTAGCTTTTGTAATATTTACAGATCACCTTGTGCCAAAGGTTGCAGTCTGCTGTGTAGAGAAGCAGATTAGTGATGATGGCTCTCTCTCTCTCTCTCTGTGTGTGTGCGCATGTGCGGTCACTCAGGGGTGTGTGTGAGCGTTTGAGCGGGTTGCGGCGTGTTTGAGTGAGTTACTTTTTTCCTATTTCCTTTTTCCCTTAAATTTGTTCTGAAAGTTTGGTTTAGTATTTAATTGTCACCGCTTTAATCACCTTAGGGTGAAAATGGGGACAAATTCAGATGGTTGTGCTCCTTTAACCGCTCAACATGGGTGTAAATGTTTACCTGATGAGTCCATTACAGTTGAGGACTGTCTAATTGCGATTAGGAGTGAAGTTGGTGCGTGTAACATTGTGTCCGCATCCAGGATGAATAAGGCTGTTGTTGTTTTTTTGAAAGAAGTATCCTTGGTTCAGCATCTAGTTGAATTTGGTTTATCCGTCAGAGATACTTTTTTAGCGGTTTTTCCGTTGTCGAATCCGTCTAAGAAGGTTATACTTTCGAATGTGCCCCCATTCATCACCAAAGATTCACTTGAGCGTTTGTTAGGACGGTATGGTAAGATAGTGGGGCCGATTAAAATGATTCGTTTAGGATTAAAAAATCCAGAACTCAAACATGTCATGTCATTTAGACGTCAGACATTCATGATCCTGAACGCTGAATTTCAATCCTTGAATACATCAGCGAAAACTACTGTGTTGGGTAAAGATTATACAATTTATATCAGTACTGAATCGATGAGGTGTTTTACTTGTGGGAAGTATGGTCATACAAAATTGGTATGTTCAAGGAATGATGAGGCTAACAATAATGTGGATGAGATTATTCCTTCTACTGAACAATTGCCTTCTGCTCCAATAAATAATGAAGGGGAAATAAATAACAGTGACGTAATTGAGGCGTCTTCTCTTTCAAAAAATGGAGATAGTGCTGAGCTTATAATGAAAACGCACGTTGACGATGTTGAACATTCTTCAGTGAATGCCGTAGTTAGTGTTAATGACAGCGCAGAGCGGGCTGTGGTAGAGTGCGCGGACGCAGATCCCGGCGGTATGATCGCTGAACCGGAGCCGGTGGAACGGGTTGAGCCTGCGATGCCTGGAGGCGAGTCCGTCGTTTTACACATTTCGCAGGCATCAGGATTTAGCCAGTCTCAGGGTGATGATGGTGAGCTGATAGACAGAAGTGAAGCTCAGTCAATGGATTCTGATAGTGACGCTTCTGATATGGCAGAAAATCCTTCTAGTGTAAATTCTCAGGGAAGGTTTGTAGAGAGTCAAAATCTTAAATTAAAACATCCCTATTATACCGTTCGTCAAATCAATGATTTTTTGGATGATACCTTTAATCAGCGAAAACCAAACCTTATAAAATACTTCCCGGATCTTCAGCTTTTCGTTGATTCATGTACAGTGGCAATAAGAAAGGCAACATTGGATGAGCTTGATCAGCCGAAACGCTACAGGCATAGTTGCCAAGTCCGCGTATAACACGCAACTTTGGGCTTCTTTTTTTGGCAAGTCGCGTTAAGAAATCACGAGTCGCGGGTTGCGGTTTTTTGGGCTTATTTAAAAAATGTGGTTGCTTGTTAGGAAAATATAATAAGCAACTTCGTTTCTTTACATTTATGGTCGCTGTTTTGTCCAATACATTGACTGACACTGTCTTCTCACAGCTAATAGGCATTCAGTGCAACGATACAAGTGCTGTAATAATCCGTCCTCAAATATCCCGCTTCCTTCTCCCCTTCATTGAAGAAAAATTACATTCAACGTGCAGGTATGTGACGTTATAAATGCACGTAATGATAGTTAGTAGACTTAAATAGACGTATACATTTTTACAAACAATACCACCAGCAGTGTACAGAGATGGAGAGGAAACAGGGAGGAGAGGCACCTATAATTTAATTAAACAAATATTTGTGTAATGTATTTAAAATTACAGGCTATTATAAAAAAACAAGTCTACTAATAATAACAGTAGGTATGGTTCGAATTTATTTTATTTTAAATATGTGGCTATATTGCAGCGCTCCCTTAGTGCTTGTGTCCCAATGTACTATCCATCCTAAATAGTGTGACATTAGTAATTTTCAGTAGCCTACTATTTAGGGCAGATAGTGTGCACAATGAGACGCAGGGCTTGTCTTTTTCACGGTTTGCAGTGTGTGTGTTCACATTACTGCCCCTAATATGTGTGCACTAACTCCGACTATGGGTTACCATAATTGGCCTTCATGTCACTTTTTCTCTTTTTCCAACTCCAAACCTCTTCTGTTCACATCTGATCAGAGGATATTGTGTGTCCTTTATTGCAATTTGATGATTTTTGTAAAATCACATCTGTTTTTGCTTTTCACACTCTGAGAGGTTTCAGTTTCATATGTTGCTCATTTATTGATAAAAAAAATAATTAATTAAATAATATAATAATATTGGGCTTGTTTTGGGCTTGTTTTTGAAGCTGCGGTTGCTTATTTGTCTCGCGAGAGTTGGCAACACTGGCTACAGGCTCAAAAAACACATGAACATGGTCAAAAAAAAGATTAAAAGCTCGTTATAAGGATTACATGGGGTCATGATTGTCAGTTTATTTTTTTTGATTTTTGGATACCCTAGCATTTTCTTTTCCATGACATCCATAAGTATTGGATCTTTTAACATCAATGGATGTCGGGACACAACAAAGAGACTTGCTTTGTTTAATTATTTACAATTAAAGAAGGCGGATATTATTATGCTTCAAGAGACTCATTCTGATATACAGAATCAGACACAATGGAATTGTGACTGGAAGGGAAATATTTTAATGAGCCACGGGACAAATCTTAGTGCTGGTGTTGCTATACTTTTTTCTCCATGTGTTTGTAATCAACCAGTTATGTCTGAAATAATACCTGGCCGACTTTTAAGAGCAGATATTGCGGTTGGACAAATCAGGTTTTCCTTTTTTAATGTATATGCTCCAAATGTTGGACATGAGCGTAAGATATTTTTTAAAAAGTTGTCAGATGCTTTGACACAGTGCCCACAGGATAATGTTGTGGTTGTAGGAGGTGATTTCAACTGCACATTAAACCCTGATTTAGACCGAAACCATGATGAACCACATTCAAGTTCTGCAGAAGAGTTAAAAAATGTTGTTGGGTATTATGACTTTGTTGATTTATGGAGAGATAGTTTTCCTGGGGTTAAACAGTATACCTGGTTAAAAGTTAACTCAAATGCTTTGTCGGGAGCAAGACTTGACCGATTTTATGTTGCTAGGAGTAATAGTGGTAGGTTTTATAATAGTCAAATAGTACCATCTTGTCTATCTGATCACCATTATATATCCATAGCTGTGTCTGTCCTGTCTTCTAAAATACACAAATCACACTGGCACTTTAACAACAGATTATTACAGGATCACTCTTTTGTTCACACTTTTGGCCTTTTTTGGCAATCTTGGAGAGAGGAGAGATGTAGTTTTCCTTTAATAAGTCAGTGGTGGGACATAGGCAAAGTACATATTAAGATATTCTGCCAACAATATACTGCCCATAACACCAGAGATCTGAAAGAAAAAATGAGATCACTTGAAGAAGAAATTTTGAGACAAAGTAACCATGGTGACTCTGCTGAATCCATTGAGAGGAATAAACTCCTTTTAAAGACTCTGTTGGAGGAGCAAGGAAAGACCTCCCTCTTAAGGGCCAGATATTCCCAACTAAATGAAATGGATGCTCCTTCTGTTTTCTTTTTTGGTTTTTATAAAATGAATTTACCGCAAGGTGGGGTGACAACTGATCAGCAGGAGATCCGAACTCACGCACTTTCCTTTTATGAGGACCTCTACTGTGCTGAACCATGTGACAGATCAGCGGCAGAAGAACTGTTATGTGACCTACCACAGCTATCAGATGAAGATCAACATATCCTTGAGAACCCCATCTCCTTTGCAGAACTCTCTATTGCCGTCCAGGAGTTGAGCCCTGGGAAGTCGCCGGGTCTGGACGGTCTTTCAGCTGAATTTTATCGAGCCTGCTGGAATTTGATTGGAGAGGATTTGTATGCAGTTTTTTTGGAAAGTTTTAACAGAGGGAAACTTCCATTGAGTTGCCGGAGGGCAATCGTAACATTGCTACCAAAAAAGGGAGATCTTGGATTACTAAAAAACTGGCGACCTGTGTCACTGATCTGTGTTGACTTTAAAATTTTATCTAAATCATTAACTAATAGACTCAAAAACTATATGACAAATGTAATCCATGAAGATCAGTCATTTTGTGTCCCAAAAC
This sequence comes from Gobio gobio, assembly GCF_949357685.1. NCBI lineage: Eukaryota > Metazoa > Chordata > Actinopteri > Cypriniformes > Gobionidae > Gobio > Gobio gobio. The sequence goes on along the minus strand of NC_137101.1, from coordinate 62,234,568 downwards.
GTTCAATTTTTGATAATCTTTTTCTCGTAAGAGATATTATTACAGTTGCACAAAGACACAAATTGGACATTGGATTCATCTCTGTGGACCAAGAAAAAGCTTTCGATAGGGTGGACCATCATTATTTGTTTAAGACCCTTGAAGCTTTTGGTTTCGGCACTTATTTTATTTCTCTTGTCAAGCTGCTGTACAGTGACATTTACAGTATGATACGAATTAATGGATCTTTAACGAGGCCTTTCTCCGTGACTAGAGGAATAAGACAAGGATGTCCTCTGTCTGGTCTTTTGTACTCTATTTCCATTGAACCCCTGTTAGTTATGCTGAGGAAACAGCTGGGTGGTATTGTTGCCCCAGGCTTCCCAGAAATTGCCCCGGTGAAATTAACAGCATACGCAGATGATGTGACAGTAATAATCAAGAATACTGACGATGTTACCAAACTTATTTATTGTTTAAATAAGTTTCAGAAAGCTACATCTTCTCGTATAAACTGGGATAAATGTGCAACTTTGTTGTTGGGAGACTGGGTAGATATAGGACCACCTAGATTGCCACAACAATGTAAATGGGTTAAAGATGGAATTAAAGTACTTGGTGTTTTTTTTGGGACCGCTCAATATACTGAAAAGAATTGGTAGGGATTAGCAAACAGAGTGATTGGTAGATTGCAAAAATGGCGATGGCTTCTCCCACAGCTCTCCTTCAGAGGGAGGTGTTTGATTATTAATAATCTGGCTGCCTCAATGATATGGCATAGAGTAACTGTTTTAAATCCTCCTAAGGAATTGCTTAATATCATTCAAAAAGCTTTCGTGGATTTTTTTTGGAACGGTTACCATTGGCTTATTCCTGGTATACTTTACCTCCCTGTGGCAGAGGGAGGTCAAGGACAAAGGCCCCGTTCACACCGCAGGCAAAAGTGGCCCAAATCGGATTTTTTGGGGGTCAAGTGACCAGGTCAGACTTCTTCAGAGGTAGTGTGAACACTCAAATCTTGCCCAGATCTGATTTTTTCAAATCAGATTTAGACCACATACATATGTGGTCCTGAATCAGACCCAGATCTGATTTTTTTCAATGCGGCCGCAGTGTGAACAACCAAGGCGGATTTGATGCGACTTTTAAGTCAATCTACGTCGACATTTGTCACAATTATGCGCCGGCGAGTTAGCCCTAGACACAACAGACACAGACAGTAACATTAAAAACTTGACTAGATATGGAGAACAGCGATGGAGCGAGTCACTGGAGGGAGAGTGAGGTGTTAGCCCTAATTAGTATATGGGGAGATACTTCAATTCAAGCTAAACTAGAAGGATCCTACCATAATCGCTCCGTTTTTAAAAAAAATAGCACACGAAATGAAAGAACGGGGACACAGAAGAACGTGGCTTCAGTGCCAAAGGAAGGTAAAGAGTCTTAAAGGTTAATTTAAAGAAGCAAATGATTCTAACAACCGAAGCGGTCGTGGTCGCATCACCTGCCCATTTTATAACGAGATTAGCCGTGTTATGGGCGATAAACCCAGCTGTCAGCCGTTAAACCTGCAAAAGGCCAAAATAACCAATTTTGCTCTCTTTCTCTTCGTTCTTGTCCTCTTCAGCACCTGCTCATTAATGTTACGGCTTCCATTACACAAACATTTTGAAATAAAAGCGAAAATGCTTGCTTCCTCCATAACCTCCCGAACTTTAGTGCAACAGCGTGCTGCGTCTGATGTCATTGTTATTGTTCTTTTGCGCATGCGGGTTAGTTTGAAACCTCAAACAGTTCACACTGGAATCAGATATAGGCCACATTTTAAAAGGTAATGTGAACAGTCAAACAAAAAAATCGGATCTGAGCAACAAATCAGAATTGAGCATTAAGACTTGCGATGTGAACGGGGCCTAATACATGTAGAGTCCAAAATATTAGGAATGAGATTACAAACATTACAGAGGTTGTTATATTGTTCTGACTCTTTAAGGTGGGTCACATTTGGGTTGTCTATAGTAACAGATTTAGGTGGGATAGGTCTTGACAAACAGATGTTTTTAATTGAAAAGCCCTTTGAGGGAAATGCACAATGTAGTGTTCGTAATTTTTACATGTCAGTTATCAAATCATGGAAATATTTCAATTTTTCAAGAGCAGAGGATGTGCACTATGGGGTTTCAGAGCCTTTGTTTTTTAACCCCCTTATAAAATTACCATCTAATTTGTCTGTTTTTGTTCCACATTTTTTAAATGCTGGTGTAAGTACAGTAAGGGATCTAATTGATTCGACACAATGTCAGTGGCGAACTGTGTTATCAATCTCTGCACAGGTTAAATTAAAATCTCTGAGGACTGTGGATAGGATAATCAAGGGTATTAGGGATGCTATCCCTCCTGCATTGATGTCCTTTATAAACTCAGCCCTGGTAAATGGGTTTATACCTCAGAACTTTCCTGAATTGAAGGTGATACCTAAAGATGGAGGAGTTAGGGGTAATATAAACCAGAATACATTGTTGAAGGGATATGGGGATTTGTTTTTTCATAATGTGTCGAAGAAAGATCTTTACTATACTTGTGTTAAATCAGTGCATGTTGGACAATTGCAAGGAAAAACAGATACTAAATGGAGGGATAAGATCTCTATTTGTGAAGATGTGCATCCATCATGGAGAGTATTGTATAAGCCTCCTATCTCTAAGCGATGTGGAGATCTACAGTGGAGAGTACTCCATTGTGCTATAGCCTCAAATAGCTTGGTTTCCAAATTTAATAAGATGGTTTTATTATGTCCCTTTTGTAATGCTCACGATACTGTTTTTCATGTTTTTTTAATGTTCAAGACTTGATCCTTTATTTGTAATACTTGAAAAGGTGATCACAAAACTAGGGTTTTCATATAACAATACCTTGTTTATATTGGGATATAAATATAGAAGGGCATGGCAACAACAATGTGTTTTAGCCAATTTTTTAATTGGCCAAGCTAAGTTAGCTATATTGAAATCCCACCAGTGTAAAAATGCAGGAAAGGAAGTTGGTATGGTTGCTATGTTTAAATCTTTAATAGAATCTCGAGTGGTATTGAGTATACATATTACAAACACACCGATAATGTTGCTTTGTTTGAATGGAGATGGGGTGTGAGAGGGGCATTGGTGTCAGTGAGTGAGTATGGAAGTTTAGTTTTTAATTGGTAAAATGTTTGTTTTTATACACAATTGTTTTGAAAATGAAGTTTGTTAATAAGTGGGTTAAACCCTAAATTGTATTAAATAAAAGGTGTTTAAAGTCTCTCTGTCTCTCTCTCTCTCTGTCTCTCTCTCTGTCTCTCTCTCTCTCTCTCTCTCTCTCTCTCTCTCTCTCTCTCTCTCTCTCTCTCTCTCTCTCTCTCTCTCTCTCTCTCTCTCTCTCTCTCTCTCTCTCTCTCTCTCTCTCTCTCTCTCTCTCTCGCTTCCGGTGAGGGTGAGGTTGTGTGTGGTGGCGTTGGAGAGCGTTTCTTTCTCTTTTGGGGTTTTTCCCCTTTCTTTTTCTATATTTTTGTTTTTTTTTCTTTGTTTCTTTTCCCCCTACGTTACTTGTTTAAAAAAAAAAAAAAAAAGCACCGGGTGCCGGTATGGCAGGCGTTCCGGCGCAAGGAACGGCCGGTTTATCCCTTCGTAATGGGTGCAGGTGTGTGCCAGAGGCAGGTGTGACAGTCGAAGATTTGTTGGTGGCGGTAGGACAGAAGGTTGGTTTTGATAACATAATATCTGGCTCGAGAATGAACAAAGCGGTGGTAGTTTTTTTGAAAGCTGAAACTTTAGTGAATAAATTGACTGTGGACGGATTGTGGGTGAAAGAGGCTTTTGTTCCGGTTTCACCTTTGTCTGCCCCAGCTACAAAAGTCACAATTTCAAATGTCCCGCCGTTTGTTTCCAACGATGCAATAACAAAGGAACTTTTAAGATTTGGGAAAATTGCAAGCCCTATGAGAACGATTCCGTTGGGGTGCAAAAATACGGCGCTAAAACATGTATTGTCTTTTAGACGTCAAATTTTTATGTTTCTAAGCTCCCAAGATCGATCCTTAGATGTTTCTTTTAGAGTCAAACACGAAGATAATTCGTACATGGTATACGCGAGCACAGAGAGTTTGAAATGTTTTGATTGCGGCGAAGTCGGACATAAGCGCTTCTCGTGTCCGCATAAAGTGCGCGATGAATCTCAGCCTTTAATGATTGCATCTAGAGCTGAAGAACCAAATGGAGAACTTCAAGCGATTGAATTGAATGGACAAAACACTGCGCAGATTGATAGAGTGACGGAAGAGGTGAAGGAACAAGATGAGGTGAGTGGAATTGTTTCTAAAAGCGTGAGTGATCAGCCTGGATGTAGTTATGCTGTAGAAAAGCCTGCTAGTGCTTGTGGTGTTAGTGTTATGGATAGGATGGTGAAGGAATGCAGTGTAGAGGATGTGCTGCAACACTCTTCAGTGACGCAGGTGAACGGTTCAGAGGAGGAAGTAGGAGATGAAATGGATGGTTTATCTCAGAGTACTGAAGATAGCGTGAGAGATGAACAGTGGTCTGAGATGGAAAGAGTAAGAGAAAGTGATTTGTACACTGTTGAACAAATTAACAGTTTTCTCGATGAAACAAAAGGGAAAGCAGGAGTAGAAATTGGTGACTTTTTTCCTGATCTTGAGAAATTTATTTCTTCGGTAGCTTGGGCCCGAAAAATGAATAACTGTACTGAGCTTTCTCAACAGAAAAGGTTTCGGCTTAAGAAACACATCACATCTGCTAGACAAAAATTGAAAATGTTTGGAAAAGAGCAGCTAACGGGGGGGAAAGTTAAAGACTCATGATGGGTTTCACTTTTTCTTTAATTTTTCTTTGCGGCTCTCTTTCCTTTCTCTTTCTGATGGAGATCTTAAGGGTAGGATCACTAAATGTGAATGGGATGAGGGATATGAAAAAACGTATATTTCTTTCTGAGATTATTAATTTGAAAGAGTTAAACGTTATTTTCTTGCAAGAAACCCACAGTAATGTGGATAATGAAGTTGACTGGGGGCTATGGTGGAAGGGAGAACATTTTCTTAGCCACGGGAATAATTTAAGTGCAGGGGTAGCAATTTTTTTTGCTCCTTCTCTCAATTTAAATATTTTGTGGAAAAATGAATTGGAACCTGGAAGACTCTTGATTGTTAGAGCTGAAATACATCATATGAATTTCATTTTTGTGAACATTTATGCTCCAAATGTAGGCATTGAGAGAATAAAGCTCTTTTCTAAATTAGAACAGTTTTTAAGACAACAACATGAGGGAGATTTTGTTGTTATTGGTGGAGACTGGAACTGCACCTTAGATTTCATAATAGATAGGAATGGGGAAGAACCTCATCAAATGTCAGCCACTTGTCTTGCAAGATTGGTGAAGAATTTTCACTTATCAGACGTATGGAGAGAAAACAATCCTTTAGTTAAACAGTACTCTTGGGTGAGTTTTAGTAATGATACACTTTCTGCTGCTCGTTTAGATAGGTTTTACTTATCTCATAATATGAGGAACAGGACTCTGAATTCAACCATTACTCCTGTCCCTTTTTCAGACCACAAACTAATCACAGTTGAATGTAGTCTCATAACAAAAACCTATAAGAGTTCTTATTGGCATTTTAATGTTAAATTGTTGGAGGACGTATTCTTTTGTGAGAACTTTAAGAACTTTTGGGAAGTTTGGAAGACTGAGAAAGGAAGATATGACAATATTATTCAGTGGTGGGAGATTGGGAAAGTGTTTATTAAAGAATATTGCCAACAATATTCTTCTCATTCTACTTTGTGTGTAAAGAAAACATTAGAGAGTTTGGAGCAAGAACTTAAGATTATTGAAGGGAACATGATTGCAAATGCTTCTCCTAATTTGAAGGATATGTGGACTGAAAAGAGAAACTGTTTGAATTTAATCCTTGATGAAAAAGTAAAAGGAGAACTTATTAAAAATCGTTTTCTAACAAAAAGAGACATTGATGCTCCCACGTCCTTCTTTTTTAATTTAGAACGGAAAACTAAACATGGAAAAAAGATGTTGTTTTTAAAAGATAAGGATGGACACCTTGTTTCAGACCCGGAAAGGATGCGTAGACTTGCAGTGGACTTTTACACTGAACTATATTCTGCTGATTCCTTAAATGATCAATGCAGACGTGAACTTTTACAAGATCTTCCTGAGATATCTACAGAAAAAAAACAGCTTTTGGAAGGACAGCTTACTTTTAATGAACTTACTTCAGCAGTAATGGATCTCTCATCAGGGCGAGCACCAGGAATTGATGGACTTCCTGCTGAATTTTATAAACGTTTTTGGACTATTATTGGTCATGATTTTTTTGAAGTTACTCAGAAATGTATAAGTGAAGGATGTCTAACAAGAAGTTGTCAGCGTGCTGTTGTAACATTACTTCCAAAGAAGGGAGATTTGACGCTACTAAAAAATTGGAGACCTGTAGCTATCTTATGTTCAGAATATAAGATTATTTCTAAGTGTCTTGCTAAAAGGTTAAATGATGTATTACATGAAATTATTCATAAGGATCAATCATATTGTGTAAAGGGCAGATCTATTGCAGATAATTTACATCTTATGCGGGATCTGTATGACTATGCTTTTTACAACAATGTTGATGTTGGGTTTTTGTCAATGGACCAAGAGAAAGCCTTTGACAGAGTTGACCATATTTTTCTTTTTGAGGCTCTTAAGGCTTTTGGATTTGGAGAAAATTTAATTTCATGTATAAAATTGCTTTATAATGAGGCGACTTGCTTGATAAAAATAGGTGGCAGTCTCAGTGTCCCCATAAAGGTTCAGAGGGGTATTAGACAAGGTTGCCCTATCTCAGGGCAGCTTTATAGTATTGCTTTTGAGCCATTACTTTGTAAATTAAGAAGAGAATTAATGGGAATGCATATCAGAGAAATAGATTCTTCACAGTTTATTAAAATGTCTGCATATGCGGATGATCTTACAGTTTTAATAAGGGGTAATCAAGATATTAATGTTGTTAAAAAGTGTTTAGAAATTTATGAAAAAGCTTCCTCTGCAAAAGTGAATTGGGGCAAAAGTGTGGCAGTATGGTGTGGGCAAGACAATAATGGTCCCATCCTTCCTGGAGAGTTGCAATGGGGAAGAGAAGGTTTTAAATACTTAGGGGTGTTTTTAGGATCTGAAGATTATAGGAAACAGAATTGGGAGGGACTAGTGGAGAAAACATGTGCTCGGTTGTCTCTATGGAAATGGTTGCTCCTTCAGTTATCCTATAGGGGTAGAGTTTTGGTCTGTAATAATCTTATTGCTGCTACCTTATGGCATAAAATGATGATATTAGAACCCCCAGAAGAATTGATAACGGACATTCAGAAAAAACTAGTGGACTTTTTTTGGTCCGGGTGTCACTGGCTAAAAGCACCAGTACTTTATCTGCCCAGGACGGAGGGAGGTCAAGGACTCATTGACATCAGGTCTAGAATCAAAGCTTTCAGACTTCAGACAGCTCAAAGACTCCTGTATGGTGAAGAAGTGAGCTGGCGTGGGGTAGCCCATGGCCTCCTGAGAAGAGCAGGAAAAATGGGTTATGATCGTCAACTGTTCTTAATGGACATTAACAAGCTGGACTTAACTGGTCTGTCATCGTTCTACAAATCAATGTTGAGAGCATGGACTCTTTTAAAAGTTTGCAGAGATTTAAACGGTGAACAGAGTCAGTGGTTATTGGAAGAACCCTTGATCTTTAACCCAAAAATTGATGTGGATGTTCTAAAATCAACTTCTGTGAGGCATGCTTTATGGTCTGCGAATATTGTAAAGATTGGACACTTACTGACTGATGATGGATGGATTTCTGCAGAGACTCTGGCTATCAAGCTTGGTATAAGATCAGTACGAGTTGTGCAGAGGATGTTGAACCATCTATATGAGTGCATGCCGGTGGACTATAGAGACTCTTTATTTTTACACAAAAAAGAAAATGCTGTTTCTTCTTTCCAAGAACTGGATATTACAGCTGCGACTGGATTATGGCAAGAAATTGAAGGTGGCATTCTGTCCTTTAAGACACCTCAACTGGGGCGTTTCAGAGACATTGGAAAAAAAGCTCTTTACATGCTGTGTGTAAAAGTTCTTCATCTTCATGCACTTGAAACTGTAAAAGAGTCTAAATGGACAGAATTTTTTGGATCAGACTCTTCCCCGAAAGGTAGCTGGAGGACCATGTACAAGCCTCCCATTGAAAAAAGGTCTGGAGACCTGCAGTGGCGAGTTGTACATGGTATTATAGCTACGAACAGACACAGAGCACATTTTGATCCACTGGCGGGGATAGGGTGCCCTTTCTGTGAGCAGCAGGAGACAGTTTTTCACTTGTTTGCTGACTGTAGTAGACTATTACCTCTTTTTGAAATTCTTGGAGGGTGGTGTCAGACTTTGGGAGAAGTTTTTACGCTTGAGTTTTATATCTATGGACCTAAATATAAACGTAGCAAGAGAGAGATTTGTCATTTACTCAATTTTATTTTTGGACAAGCAAAGTTAGCTGTTTGGCTCTCTCGTAAAAGTAAAATAGGTGGTATGGGACAAACTGATGTGGTACTGATTTATGAGGGTTTGATGAAGTCAAGGTTAAGAATAGAATTTGAATATTTTCGACTGAATGAGAATATTGAAGATTTCAAGTTCAAGTGGGCTATAAATAACTGTATTTGCGATGTTGACTGTAATGGCAATTTACAAATCTATGTATAATTATATATGATGATAATGGTTGTAAAAAGGTTTATGTTTGTTTAGTTATTTATTTTATTTTTTTGTTTTTCTTGTTGGTTAAATAATTGATTGATTGATCATTTTTAATGTTTTGTAATAAAAGTTGTTCAAAGGTCTCTCTCTGTCTCTCTCTCTCTCTCTGTCTCTCTCTCTGTCTCTCTCTCTCTCTCTCTCTCTCTCTCTCTCTCTCTCTCTGTCTGTCTCTCTCTCTCTCTGTCTGTCTCTCTCTCTCTCTCTCTCTCTCTCTGTCTCTCTCTCTCTCTCGGTGCATGCTGGGAGTGGTTGGGGTGTGTGAGGGTTTCACGGGGAGTGCTGGAGTGCTTTTCGTATTTAAATTTTCTACTGCACATAATTTAAATGTATTAGAAGAGGAATATATATATTTTTTGACTTAGTGTATTTTGAAAGTTTTGTGGCGGCATTGAGATGGCGTCTCACCCCGCGGCCGCGGAGGTGTTGGCGTCACCTGTGTATGGGATGATCTTAGACTCAAAACGATTAATGAATGTACACACAATTATCCATGTACTAGATAAATGTTATGAATGTATCTTACTAGCCACAAACAAATGCCATTCGATTTGAATCTGTGGAATTCGGGTCTGAATGATTGTGCAGCGATTTGTACATGTTTGCGAATAAAAATGTTCTGTTCTGCATTCATAAATCATAAACTGCTCATTCAAAAAGTAATCTGTGCATATATGAATCAGGTGACACGTGTGCATTTATTGACGTCTTGTTCGAGTGGATCGCGTTCGGTTCATTTGGATTTTGAGACTTCCTTTTCGCAGTTTACAGCATTTCAAGACCCGCACACACACAAACAACCAACTAACAAGCCCAGTGCTATTCATTAATGTGTAAACGATTTAAAAAATTTGCAAATGTGCATTACTACACTGAAACAAATGCTTTTCAACTGGTGTCTGTAGAATTAAGATTTTCATTAACGTGAAGCATTTTGTACCAATAAAGTCATTTTTGTGAGTATATATATATGCTATTTTGTAGTAAAGTGTCATGATTTCCACGTGCAAAAATTAATACGTGCATTTGTGGATCAGGTCACGCGCATGCATTCATTGACTCGTTTGTGAGTGGATCCTATTTGATTCATTTGGATTTTGAGACTTTCATTTCGCTGGTTTGGCCTTGCACGATCCACACACAGAGAGATGTGTAAGAAAACCTGCTGCCACTAGATGGCAGTATCTGCCAAAGCAGACACCGGCACCGTGAGCGTTATTCTGCCTTATAAGACGCTTTGTGTCCTCGTTATAAAGACGAGGAAAACGCTTAACAGTAGGCTAGCATTAAAAAATTATAAATAACGCATACTTTGTATAAGCAGATTAAATCAGGTTATGAACAACATTGTTCATCACAACATTTTTCTCCCATAGAAAACCATTATAAAATGCTTAATTTGCAATATAGCTGTGACAGAGGAGGCGTGGTTTAGCGAGGTCTGCACGGAGAGAGAGAGCCAGGAGAGTGGCGATGAGTAAGTAGGTCAAGTTCAAATGATGAACACCTGTGTTTGATTACAGTGATTGGCATGGAGAGACAGTATAAAACCTGAGGGAAATCATCAATGGAGGAGAGAGAGACTGACTGGGAACTTGTGCGGACACTGGGAGCTAGAAAGCTGAGAGGAAACAAGTTATATAGTTATGAGTTATTTAGAGCGCTGTGAGCGCAAAGTTTACTTTGTGTTGGACAAATAGAGTTCTGAATAAAAGCACTAGTTCCAGTTACGCTTACCCTTAATTGTCTTCTTCCTCCTTGCTATTTGAACTTTGTTACACTAGCATGTTCAATAAAGTGTATAGCCTACTCAGTTTTAATACCGTCTTACTGCATGAAGCCACATTAATGTGCGTTTTCTCCCATAAAGCCTGTTATAAAAGAAAACGCTTACTATGATAAGAGCCTAGAATATGAATGCGATGCGCAAAGTAGGCTATCACGTGCAGGGCATTTCGTCCCCTGTTAAAAAGAAAACGCTTAGCGTATCCTACTTAATGCAAGACAGTGACATTAAATATGAACTCAAAACGCGCAAATTCACATGGTTTCCTCGGGAATATTCTAAAACGCATTATGAAGACCGTGCAAGACCAAACTCTTATTAATAAAGCAGAGGCAAGCATGTGCAAAAAGGCAGCTCTATAATTACGTTAAGCATTTTTCTGCACGCTTAACGTGCATGGCTTAATTATAACCAGTGGTATTAAAAGAACAAATTCTGTACTTCACTAATAAAGAATAGGCTAGCTATTTAGTAGCCTATATGTAGGCTACATAAAAATAGACGAGTCCAGAATAAAATGTTAAGCCTACCTTAGCTTTTCCTAGAAACACGTTATAAAGAAAGCACTTAACCTGGCTTAATGTAGTAAGACATTAAATTACCAAACTCCGTATAGGCCTGCATACACAGGGCTCTACATAGCGACCATTTTGGGCGCATTTGCGCCTGAAAATTACTGCGTGCGACTGTGAAAAAATATTTAGGCACACTGGTGCGAGTGACCCGATCGATTCTCATGAATAAATGTAGCCTATCGGAATAAAAACTACAACTGCCAAAGTGCATCAACATGAGCAACAGTTGCGTTTCGTTCTGCGATCGACTGCTTGTCATGCCTTCTGTCAGCAGAGTATGTGCAAAAAACGTGTGCGGCGGACTAAACTTCATAGATAGTTTACCAGGTGAAACGGGTGAGACGCGGCCATGCGCACTTACCAGACGCCTCGCGCTGATGTTTATTTGCAGCCAAATCCAAATTAACTAGAAATACCACATTTGGATTATCATAAACAAGGTCGGAAATTAACGGGGACTTGGGGCAAAAGTGCCACCAAAAATGAATTACTAAATAATAATTAAAAAAATCCCCTGTATCAGTTCTTGATTTAATCTTTAGGCTATCAGCTTCAGTCCACAACTTTTCTCGTGTTTAAAAAATACTAGATGTATATATGAGTGAGTACATCATGAATCCATTTTCCAAACCGTGTTTTTATTTTACCCTGAATCACTACGGTACACATATAATACGTGTTTATATTATGACTATTTTATTCCTGTTTGGTTCGCAGCGCTGCGGAGGAGCTCAGTCCCTGTGTGACTCACCATAGACACACACAGAAAGAAGTAGATCCGGCTGCAATGGTCTTCCGCGAGACGCGTGCAGTTCTGTTTATTAAGCGCCAGAGCGCCTAACGTTACGGACTGCTATTGCTCCGAGTTTGCATTATGCAAATGTTATACTGACCTTGTACAAAAGTCCAATAGACAAGCTGATGTTAAGTAACAACGTTTTAGCCACAATACTGTTTATTTCGTGAAAATCAAAACTACACCAGAACTGTCGCGCATCTCCAAGCGGTTTGATTCGAATGAATCTGCGTTTGAACGATTGAATCAATGACTCACACATAGACTTAACGCCCCCTATTGGCGGTTTTATTTTCATATTTATACTTTGCATGAACTTTTTATTTAAAATATCAAACTTTTAAAGTTTAACTTGTACATAAGTAACATAACCCATTTCTAAATTAAAAAACTTATATTTAAAACATTCATACAACATTATTTACCCATGAGCTGCGCGCGTCCCGTCATCTTAAACAGTCTAAACACCACTTCAGATAGAGCTGCTGTGCCACTTCTACACTGCAAAGATGGATCTATTGATGCTGATTTAATTAGATTGGTAACAGACTGATTGTGTCTTATTGCTCTAACTGAATTTATTTTTTAAATTAACATTTTAAAAACAACTTTTTTATTTTAATTGAAGAAATTGATAAGATGATCCATGTATTTAATAAGATTAGAAAAAAATTGCTCTTATAATGGTAAAAATGCCCCAGGACATTAATTTAAAGGGACAAAGATCGTCCTGTAATGGGAAAGTTATAATTGGAATGCGTGTTATTGATCAGAAAGTGCACCTAAATTTTTGACTGTGCTCCTAATTTTTTTAAATTAGGAGCACAAGTGCTCCTCAAGAAAAATGTTAGCGTAGAGCCCTGATACATTATTAATTTAGCAGATAAAAAGAAGCCTAGAATATGAGCGCAACTGGGGAGTTTCACGTTAAGCGTTTCTTCTTAACGGGCTCTAAGGGAGGAAATCCCCAGATTGCGTTGTGTTATATTCTAGGCTCTTGCCTGTAGCCTAGGCTAAGCGGTTTCCTACCGTAGAGCCTATTAAAAGAAAATGCTTAACGTGGCTTAATGCAGTAAGATGGTGATAATAAAACTATACACCTAATTGAACATCCACTCGCTATATTGCATGTTAATAAGCATTGTATAATGGTCTTCTATTGGAGAATAATGTTGTGATGAGAAAATGTTGTTCATAACCTGATATAATCTGCTTGCCTATACAAAGTAGCTAGACTATGATTTTAATGTTAGCCTACTGTTAAGCGTTATCTTTACAGCGAGGAAACCTTCGCGTTTTGAGTTCATATTTTTCTGCTTGTCTGTAGCCTACAAAATATGTTTTATAAATAAAGTGTGTAGTGAATTTGGTGTTTTAATATCACTTTCTTAAGCCACTTTAAGCATAATATGGGTGAGAGCGCTTGATTCCGGTGTCGGTGTCTGCTTTGGCAGATACTGCCATCTAGTGGCAGCAGGTTTTCTTACACATCTCTCTGTGTGTGGATCGTGCAAGGCCAAACCGGCGAAATGAAAGTCTCAAAATCCAAATGAATCAAATAGGATCGACTCACAAACGAGTCAATGAATGCATGCGCGTCACCTGATCCACAAATGCACGTATTACTTATTGCACGTGGAAATCATGACACTTTACTACAAAATAGCATATATATATACTCACAAAAATGACTTTATTGGTATAAAATGCTTCACGTTAATGAAAATCTTAATTCTACAGGCACCAGTTGAAAAGCATTTGTTTCAGTGTAGTAATGCACATTTGCAAATTTTTTAAATCGTTTACACATTAATGAATAGCACTGGGCTTGTTAGTTGGTTGTTTGTGTGTGTGCGGGTCTTGAAATGCTGTAAACTGCGAAAAGGAAGTCTCAAAATCCAAATGAACCGAACGCGATCCACTCGAACTGCTGAAAAGCTGCTGGGCCGGATGGTATTTCAGGTCGTGTTCTGCGGTCCTGTGCTGATCAGCTCGCAGGGCTCTTTACATCCATATTTAACGAGTCCCTTGCTACATCTGTTGTCCCCACCTCCTTCAAACGATCCTCCATCATCCCTGTACCTAAGATCAGTAAACCCTCTTGCCTAAATGACTATCGTCCAGTGGCTCTCACATCTTTAGTCATGAAGGTCTTTGAGAGACTTATTAAAAACAACATTTGCTCCTCCATTCCTGACACTTTGGACCCTCTTCAGTTTGCCTATCGTCCCAATAGATCGACTGAAGATGCCATCTCTCACGTCCTTCACTCCTGCCTCACTCACATCGACAGCAAAAGTGGGAACTATGTCAGGCTGCTATTTATTGACTATAGCTCAGCCTTTAACACCATAGTTCCCATAAAGCTAACACACAAACTCCTGGATCTAGGCCTGAATTCTTCTCTCTGCCTCTGGATTGAAGATTTCCTCACTGGCAGACCCCAGGCGGTGAGAGTAGGCCAGTTCACCTCCACCTCCATCACCCTGAGTGTTGGAGCTCCACAGGGCTGTGTGCTGAGTCCCCTGCTCTACTCTCTCTACACCCATGACTGTTTGTCCACACACAGCTCCACCTCTATCATCAAGTTTGCTGATGATACTGTTGTCCTGGGTCTCATCTCCAACAACAATGAGACGGCATACTTGGACGAAGTGGAGCAACTGACATCATGGTGCCAGGACAACTGTCTCTCTCTGAATGTTAACAAGACCAAAGAACTGATTGTGGACTTCAGGAAGAGACAGCATCGGTCATACTCCCCTCTCATGATCAGCGGGACACCGGTAGAGAGAGTGAGCAGCTTCAAATACCTGGGTGTGAACATCTCCGAGGATCTGACCTGGACTACACACATCCAGACACAGGTGAAAAAAGCCAGGCAAAGACTGTACCACCTGCGCCAGCTGAGGAAATTCAGGGTTTCACCAGTGTTACAACTCCTTGACTCGAGGAGAAGCAACATGAATGGAGAGGCCATACACGGAATCCAATTTACAAAATATTGAATATTTAATCAAAAAGACAAACATAACTACAAATAAAGATTAAAGATAACACAAGTACAAAACACATCAAGCCCTTGACTGGAGAGGAGGAGAGAGCCAACAGGATGTCCAAGCTACCAGGACCGCAGAGATCACGCTCCCAGCCTCTTGTCCCAACACAGAGAGAGCTCTTGTCAACTCTCAAACTTCTTATAAGCAGCATGGTCAATCACCGTCAATTCTCCACACCTGTATCACAGCCCTCAACCTGAAACACACACACAACATTTACCCAGAGACCCCTGCTGGACAAATAAAGTACTACTCGCCCGTGAGTCATCACACCTCCCTCCTAAAAGACAGAGGCCCTAAAAGGTACTCTGTTAACATCATACACCAAACAAACACAGGATACAATCAGACTTGGAAATCACATTGTTGGTTTCACTTACCCTTTCTCCATCACCACCTACCCATGCCCCCAGGCGCCTTGAGAACACACAGAGGCGGGGCGAAAGAACGGGAGACAAGGACCAATAAGATTACTCCTGCAATAAAGCTCGTGACAAGGTATCCGCCACCACATTATCTACCCCTCTAATGTGACGAATGTCCAAGTTATAGGACTGCAAAAATAAAGCCCAACGAATAAGTCGCTGATTTGGACTATGCAAAGACTGCAAGAAGGTAAGAGGATTGTGGTCCGTAAATACTACCACCGGTCCAAAACCTCCCCCCACATACACATCGAAATGTTGTAAAGCCCAAATTAATGCCAACAACTCCTTTTCTATAGTTGAATAATTCCTTTGACACAAATTAAACTTCTTAGAAAAGAAGCTAATAGGTCGATCAATACCATTGTCATCCTTCTGCAATAACGCAGCTCCTGCACCTAACCCACTCGCGTCCACCTTTAAATAAAAAGGTCGGTCCCAACGAGGTGCAGTTAACACAGGAGCCGAACTCAGCACCAATTTGGCATTTTCAAAAGCACTTTGACAACGTAAGGACCAGTCGTATTTCTGCTTGCCCTTTAACAAATCCGTTAAAGGAGCAACCACTGTTGAGAAATTTTCACAGAACTTACGATAATACCCTATCATTCCTAGGAACCTCATTAACTCTTTCTTGGTGGACGGAGCAGGGAACTTATCGATAGCCTGGACTTTTGCCCGAACAGGACACACTTTACCCTGTCCTACCACATTTCCTAAGTATACCACAGTGGCACGGGCGAATTCACATTTGGCTAAATTTACCGTCAATTTGGCCGTTTCCAGACGAGTAAATAATGCACATAACTGACGAAGATGTTCCTCCCATGTCTGACTGTACACTACCACATCGTCGAGATAAACAGCACATCCATCCAGCCCAGAGATTACCGAATTCATCAACCGCTGAAATGTAGCGGGAGCGTTTCGAAGACCGAAACTCATGCGCTTGTAAGTATATAACCCTGACGATGTAGTGAAAGCACATACTTCTTGAGCACGAGAAGTTAGGGGCACCTGATAATATCCCTTAAGTAAGTCAATCTTCGTAACGAACTTCGCTGACCCCACTGAATCAATGCAATCTTCAATTCGGGGAAGTGGAAAAGAATCTGACTTCGTCACTGCATTTAATCGTCTATAATCAGTGCAAAACCTAAATGTGCCGTCTGGTTTCGAAACTAAAAGACAAGGGGAAGCCCAACTGGAACTAGATCGTTCTGCCAGTCCATTTTCCAAAAGATACTTGACCTCTAATTCCAAAAGATTTTGTTTTTCGGGAGACACTCGATAAAATCGTTGTCGAATAGGTTTTGAATCACCGATATTGATATCATGCTGAATCATATCAGTGCAGGACGGAATGTTGGAAAAAAGCACTCGAAAACTTGTAATCAGCCGTCTTAATTCCTCTCCCTTATCTGGAGATAAATGCCCAAACATACTCTCCCAATTATTTAACTGCTCAGAATTCCGAAGTCTAGGTTGAATTAATTTGTCATCCAAAATATCCTTTTCAACCCCATCTTCCAAGGAACCCCTTCCACCCCCTACAGCAGTCGCCACGGACTTAATTTCACTATCTCTGCTAATGCTGATCTCACGAACCACATAAGGTTTCAATAAATTTACATGGCACAACTGGGCCTTCTTTTTCCTATCAGGAGTAGAAATCATATAGTTTTGTTCTGACAACTTCTCTAACACTGTATAAGGTCCTGAAAATCTCGCTGAGAAAGAATTACCAGTCATTGGAAGTAACACCAAGACCTGATCTCCCGGATGGAATTCCCTTCTTTCTGCCTTGTGATCAAACCAGGTTTTCATTTTCGATTGTGCCCTACCTAGATTCTCACGAGCCAAAGCACCGGCACAATACACCCTATAACGGAACCCATTTACATAGTCCAAAAGATTTACAGGTGGTTCAGCTTCTAACAGATCATCACGCAACAGCGCAAGCGGTCCCCGGATCTTATGTCCAAATACTAAGTCGTTAGGACTGAAGCCTAAACTTTCTTGAATGACCTCGCGAGCAGCGAGCAGCAACCAAGGAAGTCCCTCCTCCCAGTCCGTCATCAATTCTGTACTGTACGTTCTCAACAACTGCTTCAGCGTTTGATGGAAACGTTCGAGGGCCCCCTGACTCTCCGGATGATAAGCGCTACTTTTCTGATGATCTACACGCAACTGTTTCAGAATTTGTGCAAACATGCGAGACGTGAAATTTGTTCCCCTGTCAGACTGAATAACACGAGGAATTCCAAATATGGAAATAAACTGCGTCAAAGCCTTCACGACAGACTTCGTAGTAATATTTCGCAATGGATACGCAGCAGGATATCGAGTAGTTTGGCACATCACAGTCAATATGTAGGTCGATCCAGTCTTAGAAGGAGGTAATGGCCCCACGCAATCAATCATGAGATGCTCAAACGGATTTTTCACTACCGGAATCGGATACAATGGAGCCGGAGCTAACACTTCATTTGGCTTTCCCACCAATTGACAGACATGGCAAGTTTTTATAAAAGCAGCCACATCTCGCTTTAATCGAGGCCAAAAGAAATAACGCATCACACTGTGATAGGTTTTCCTCACTCCAAAGTGACCAGCTATGTCACCATGTGCAGCTTTCAAAACTACCTCCCGCAATCCCTCCGGTATCACTATTTGAAACAGTGGGTAGCCCAAAATTTTATCACACGGCGTCCATTTTCGAAGTAATAATCCGTTCTGTATAAAATATCCGCTAGCCAAACTTTGTATCTCCGATTCTGTTTTAACAGATTCAAACAAGGGTTTCATTTTCAGATCATTTTTTTGTTCTACAATCAAATCTCGCAGAGAAATCGAAGGAGAAAGCAATGAAAAATTCTTAGAAAGATCAACCTGAACTTCCTCTTGTTCTTCATACTCCTCCCTACCTTTTCCCTTCCTCATCGCTCGGGTTACAGCGCAGGAACAAAAAACGTCAGGCAGTTCCTGAACACATTTATCCGATTCGGTCCCACAGACCGGCATGACATTAACCACGGGAAACACCCCCGTACCCCATACTTTACTCCCGGCCAAATTGTTTCCCAAAATCAAATCCACACCGTCAATAGGTAACCTTGACCTCAATGCAATTTCGACTTCTCCTTTCACCACCTCAGAATCTAACTGAATGCGGTGCAGTGGAGCCGAAAATGTCTCCAATCCAATTCCTTGAATTAGAACACTTTTACCCGTATTCGATTTAGAAGAAAACGGCAGTTTCGAATCCAATAAGAACGATTCCGATGACCCTGTGTCTCTTAATATCCTAACCGGTACTTTCGTCAACTCATCCAAAGACACAGTCCCTAGAGTTATGAACGGTTTGTAACCTGCTTGCAAAGAATCACGATCATCCCTTCCACTCGCAATTTCTTCTCCTACATCTGATTTGAAACTCAATGCAGTAGTCGACACCAGACCCACAGCTTTTGGAACAGCGGCTTTGAACTTATTTCGTAATACAGGGCATTCCTTTTTCCAATGACCTTTTTCCAAGCAATACCTACAGGTCGACTCTGGATCGGCTGTCCTAACATACTCTGATTTGTTCGAATTTCTCGCAACATTTCCGCTACCATCTTGCTTTTTATAGAACGAATCACCTGCGGTTTTATGAATTAAAACATATTCGTCCGCAAGAACAGCGGCCTCCGCAGCCGTCATCACTTTATGTTCATTTATAAACATTGCGACACGCTCGGGGATAATGTTTTTAAACTGTTCCAATACAATCAAATTCGAAAGACCTTCAAAAGTATTAACACACAGTGATGTACACCACCTATTAAAATGACTTGTCAATTCCCTAGCCACTTCTACGTGCGTTTTTCGATCATCTTTTCTCCATCCCCTAAACCGTCGCCGATACGCTTCAGGGACAAGTTCATATGCCCTTAACACCGCCTCTTTTACGAGCTTATAATTCTTTCGATTTTCAGAGGAAAGTGAGATGAATGCTTCCTGAGCTTTACCTTCTAAAACGCTTTGTAGTAGGAGTGTACACTCTGCATCATTCCAACCTCTATCCTCCGCCAAGCTTTCGAACAGAGAAAAGAACACATCTGGATCTCGATCATTGAATCTTGGTAAGAGTTTAATCATCTGTAGTAACCCCGACATTCGATTTCCACTCACCCCCGAAAGTTCCTGATCGTCCAAAGGTCCAGCACTATCCCTACTGAGCTTTCCTTGTCCGATTAATTTTAAACGTTCTGCATCCTGTGCCAATTTCACTTCTTCCATTTTAGTTTGCATTCGAAGCGTTTCAAATTTACGTTCTTGTTCTCTCTCTTGCATTTTTAATTTATGTAATTCGAGTTGTCTATCTAATTCACGTTCTTTGTTTTGTATACTAAGGAGTTCTAACTGTTGCTCGAATGTTAATCCAACAGGTGCTAATAACGCATGAGGGGTTGAAGTACCTTCAGTGAAGATCGAAATTTTATTGTTTAATGTTATTTTTATTTAGTATTATTATGTTTTATTATTTTTCATAATTATTTGTATAATGTACAATGTAAAGTCAGACAGTGTTGAACATTGTGTCCCAAGGAGAGACTTGGATGAGCTATATTTGTTACAGGAATGTGCACTCTTATAGAACATGTTTCCACTGATGCACACAGTAGCATGCATCTGTTCTATGATGTATTGCAAACTGATTCTTTATAAGGAAAGTGGATTGTGCAACTGATGTAAGCATGATGTATACGCTCTATTTTAAACATAGGACGCATGTTTCTCTTCCTTCTATGGAAGTCTCTTCCAAGTGAGATCCTCTGTTAGTAGTATATATAATATCCAAATTAAGTGTTCGGGCTCAGAGACGGGGAGAGACGAGACGAGGAGAGACGAGACTCAGAGGAGAGACGAGACGAGATGAGGGATGGACAAGGGACGAGGGGAGGATGAGGAAGGGAGAGGGGAGAGAAATGGAGGAATGGAGAAACATACAGCTGGCACGATAACAACACGTTTCTCTCCTATGTCGAGACATATGACAATAAAGAGCTTTTTGACAAGGCAACTGGTATTCCGGTCCTGTGATTCAATCATAACGGGGACAAAAGCTGAATTTTCAGATCTACAACTTGGCGTCACGAACAGGATCTGCATTTCAGGCATTTATCATCAGGTAAGACATTTTCTTTTTCTTAAAGATTCTAAGTCTGCCTGATGATATATAAACTGTTGAGACAGTGACTGAAACTGCTAAAAAGAACTGTGTTATTTTGAAATACCAGTTGTGTTGCCAATGAATATGTGTCAGACATAGTTACATTTTAAGTAATTTAATTGGATGTGATTTACTTGAGTTGTTCTGATCAGCATTCTGACCTCCAAAATATTGAATGAAGCTGGGTTTAAAGTGGATTCTTTTGTGCAAAAGACTACTTTGTCAAATTTTTGGGAGATTAATCCGTAATGCGATTTAGCAATTAGTTCGTTGTGACTGTAAGGTGGTCGGAACACGGCGAGACTGCAGTTTTGTTTTATTTTTAAATTTTGTTATTTTTGGGCAGAGAAAATCTCTAATGTGTCCTTCGGGCCTTAGAACCGTGCTTAGAAGAAGTACGGGGAAGTGCAACGAACTGTGAGATTAAAGCGGTTTAAAGTGGCGGGTCTGCGCTAAAGGTTGCGCAGCTTTAGAAAGCCCTAAAACGTTTAAACACGCTAAAGGTATAAGGCGCCTTGATGAATAAAAGTGGCTAGAATCGTTGGCCTTCTGATTTTGACAGTAAAGCTGTTCAATATTTGGGGAGGAGACTGATCTGAGTTCAACTGAAAAGAAAAATGTAAAGAAAAAAAAGAGAAAAAATGTATTTGAGTTAAACTGAATTTTAAAGTAAAATACAATTGAAAATATATGAGTTAACTTTTAACTGTTTGTTTTTCCTTTCCTCAAGTTTCTCAAGTGTTCATAAGGGAGAGCAGCCCCTCTCTTTGGAATTCACCCTGTACCCTCTTCTCTCTCTTCTCTCTCTCTCTCTCTCTACACACACACACACACACACACACACACACACACACACACACACACACACACACACACACACACACACTTATAAATAGATAGCCTGCTGTTTCTCTAGTTCACATAGAGAAACATATACAATCTATTTGCAAAATGGCTGCAAACAAAGAAAGCATCTGCAAGATACATTTCTAGATGAGATCAAATGACAGAAATGTCTGGTGTTAATATATATATATATATATATATATATATATATATATATATATATATATATATATATATATATATATATATATATATATATATATATAAAACCTTAAAAAAAGGAAAAAGAGAAAAGACATATAAACAAAGATGCAATCGAAAATATGCAATTTCTGGTTAAGCCAGAGTAAAATTGTAGTATGAAACTATGTTAAAAGTTTATGAAAATGCAGTCCTGGGGTATTGTGGACTTTGCCTCAGTGGGTTCTCTCTCAGTCATAGACAGCTGAATGCTATTTGAGCCTGTGCTATGAGTGATACGTTATTTATAGTAAAGCACAGTGTTTCAGTTGGAAATCATAGACACGGAGATGTTAAAGAAATAATACTAGGCAATTGGTAATTAAATGTTTCAAGCAAAACTCATTCACTCAATCTTTTAAATGAATACAGACCTTAAATGATATAAGTGATAATTTTGGATTAGTTACTCTATGACCAGTAACTTCTTTGTCTCATCTTTGTCTTCACCATGTACAGGGCAGATGGCTCCGGTTACAGATGAAGCAGAACTTTACTTTGAACGGATGGTTGTAATAACTAATTGATTTAAGTTATTAATAGTGCTGTTATTAATCTGTCTCCATGTTTTGAAACTATTAGGCATTCCAAATGGTTCTGATGGCTCTTGAATGCAATTCCTTGATTCTGTTGAAGAAAATGCCTGTCAAAGGTTTCGTAATGGAAAGAGTGGTTACCAGTGAGCATGAGGTGATTTCTCAATGACGGATAAGATCCTCTATGGCCAAAAAGGGGACAATCTAAGGCAGAGATTTTACCGCCGCTACTGGGCATCTCCTGAAGGGAGGTGTGATTGTGAGATGTGTATGAGAGTGAGAAGATGTTTGAAAGGCCAACAGCATCATTGCAGGGAGAGCTGTGAGAAGTTACAGTAGTCTGCCCTAGAAATGTGAGCTCCTCCATACCAGATCACCAGCAACCACATTCCTTGGATGGTGTGACTATGCCAGGGGGGACACCCTGGGAAAGATGATCATTCATAAAGAGATAAGGGGAATGGGTTTTCAAGAACCAGCTGAGACCATGAGGGATTGTAATTAATTACTTTGGAGACCATAACATAAAAACTTCTTAATTTATATTAGGAACATGAAGTTGGTTGCCTTATGTGCAATTATTGTTTAGAAGTTTCAGATTCAGCATAATGGGAAATCTCTGAAAGTGTGATATTGAACTAACATGTCTCTATCATAGTTTTCACTCCTGTAGATCATTAAGACATGACAGGATAATTCCAAGACATGGTGGTGGTTAAAGATGAAGACTGCTTTTGCTGATTTAAGAGAAGTTCTGGATAAAAGGTTAAGTGAATTTAACATTTTTAACTAAGAAAACCTTAGCAAGATCTTAGCATAAGTTATTTTAGATTGTTGGAATCAGTCCAATACAAAACAACTGAGTTGACTTTTCTAAACAAATGAATAATGAACAGACATGTTTCAAGACATGCTTTGATAAGAGATGAAGATATTCTCAATATAAAATATGGATAAAACCGAGAATGGGAAATACAGAGTGGAATAGGGGATTTTATACTTACAAAACACAACTGACAAACAATCAACACCTGCTTACTGATTTACAACCCCAAGGGATAGGATTCTTTAAAATCAACGTTTGTTTTAGTTTGTTATTTTGGACCAGGAACTGAAGGAATTCAGGTATATTTACTGAAAAGTTCAGGTACTGGCGAAGATTTTATTAATGTTTCCTTTCTTAGATGTATGGGGTACATTTTAAATGCATACACATAGATGATAAAAGACACATAGTATGCGGGGACATATCATGGGTTTGGGTTATTTGTTTTGTTTGTTTTCTGTTTGTTGTTTTCCTTTCTTTTGCCTTTCCTTTTCTTCACTATTGCTCCACTAGATGGCCACTGGAGGGGTGACGGTGTGGAACTGACTGTCGTAGTTCCAGAGGAGGGACTGAAGATCGAAATTTTATTGTTTAATGTTATTTTTATTTAGTATTATTATGTTTTATTATTTTTCATAATTATTTGTATAATGTACAATGTAAAGTCAGACAGTGTTGAACATTGTGTCCCAAGGAGAGACTTGGATGAGCTATATTTGTTACAGGAATGTGCACTCTTATAGAACATGTTTCCACTGATGCACACAGTAGCATGCATCTGTTCTATGATGTATTGCAAACTGATTCTTTATAAGGAAAGTGGATTGTGCAACTGATGTAAGCATGATGTATACCAGGGATGGGCAACTCCAGTCCTCGAGGGCCACTGTCCTGCAGAGTTTAGCTCCAACCCTAATCAAACACACCTGAACCAGCTAATCAATGTCTTCAGGATTACTAGAAGGCTACAGGCAGGTGAGTTTTATCAGGGTTGGAGCTAAACTTTGCAGGACAGTGGCCCTCGAGGACTGGAGTTGCCCATCCCTGATGTATACGCTCTATTTTAAACATAGGACGCATGTTTCTCTTCCTTCTATGGAAGTCTCTTCCAAGTGAGATCCTCTGTTAGTAGTATATATAATATCCAAATTAAGTGTTCGGGCTCAGAGACGGGGAGAGACGAGACGAGGAGAGACGAGACTCAGAGGAGAGACGAGACGAGATGAGGGATGGACAAGGGACGAGGGGAGGATGAGGAAGGGAGAGGGGAGAGAAATGGAGGAATGGAGAAACATACAGCTGGCACGATAACAACACGTTTCTCTCCTATGTCGAGACATATGACAATAAAGAGCTTTTTGACAAGGCAACTGGTATTCCGGTCCTGTGATTCAATCATAACGGGGACAAAAGCTGAATTTTCAGATCTACATTCAGGTATCACCTCTTCAGACTGGGTCTCTGCAGTTAAAATCAATCTCTCTTTTAACCCTTCCTCTACCGCCTCCCGAAGAAGTTTTACCTTTGTACTTTTTGGAACAGTTAATTCAAAATCGAAATGTTCAGCTACTTTAAACAATTGTTCTTTTGACAAACCTCCTAATTTCTCATTCGTAGGAGCAGCTAAAAAATCCTGTAACAAATCCATTTTTGCCGGTTTTACTATAATCCACCGAACGTTTAAACAAATAAGGTTATACTCACCCAAACCAACTGGTCACACCTCCACTGCCAGAACTCTTATAAAGCCACCCCGCACCTAACTAATAATTAAACAACTAATTATCCTCAACCCTAGTCTTCAGTACGCCCACATGCAGCTCAACTGCTAACCAGTCTACCCGCGTTCGACGTACCAAAAACAACAAACTAAAATAACAAAAAAAACGTTAGGCGTTTCTTCAGCCTACCACGGGGTTTCTCATGGCTTATTGCAGTCTAAACCGCACAATCTGAGCAATTTAAGTGCAACTGCCGGCCGGGTTTCTCTCTCCTCTCCAGTCGATGACCACTAGTCCAAACCAAACAAAATCTTTTTGTATGACACTCCCCAAAGATTATCTTCCTAATAATACCCAATTTTGAAACCAATACTCTTAACAAATTTTCCCAAATTATAATTCCTATTAAAGAATTATCCAAATATAACTCCAAATAAAGAATTATCCAAATTATAATTCCTATTAAAGAATTATCCAAATTACCTACAATTCCCGATCCAAACTCAGGTCAATCTCGGACGAGCCCCCATATGTTACAACTCCTTGACTCGAGGAGAAGCAACATGAATGGAGAGGCCATACACGGAATCCAATTTACAAAATATTGAATATTTAATCAAAAAGACAAACATAACTACAAATAAAGATTAAAGATAACACAAGTACAAAACACATCAAGCCCTTGACTGGAGAGGAGGAGAGAGCCAACAGGATGTCCAAGCTACCAGGACCGCAGAGATCACGCTCCCAGCCTCTTGTCCCAACACAGAGAGAGCTCTTGTCAACTCTCAAACTTCTTATAAGCAGCATGGTCAATCACCGTCAATTCTCCACACCTGTATCACAGCCCTCAACCTGAAACACACACACAACATTTACCCAGAGACCCCTGCTGGACAAATAAAGTACTACTCGCCCGTGAGTCATCACACCAGCCATCCTGAAAACTTTCTATCGAGGGGCGATAGAAAGTGTCCTGACTCAGTGCATCACAGCGTGGTACGGGAACAGCACCAGTCACGACTGCAAAGCCCTGCAAAGAGTGGTGCGCTTATCCGAGCGCATCTCAGGCTCAGCTCTCCCGTCTCTGCAGGACATCTACACCAAACGCTGCAGAGGTAGAGCTACTAAAATCATCAGAGACATTAATCACCCTGCAAACTCTCACTTCACCCTGCTGCCATCTGGTAAGCGCTTCCGTAGCCTGATGGCAAAGACTGAAAGACTCAGGAGGAGTTTCTTCCCCCAGGCCATCAGACTCCTGAACTCAGTCACGTGACTTCACTTCACCCCGCACACACATAAACATACGGTTTTTTAACATTAACATCCACATACTGCCATTGCACTGCACTTTACGTTCCTATTGTTACTGTGTAACAACCTGTAATAAACCTGTTCGCACATCATACTCCTGTTTGCAATTATACCTATTGCTTACACACATACTTCTTATATATATATATATATATATATATATATATATATATATATATATATATATATATATATATATATATATATATATATATATATATATATATATTTATGTTAACCACTTATTTTTAAGTCTACAGTTTATCTCACTTATCATATCCACTTATTTTTATATTTTTATTTTTATCTTATTTCCTATTTTTTATCTTTACTTGATTTATTTATAATTCTACTTATGTTAATACTTTTTATTCTAATTTTATTCTATTTCTATTTTAATTTCCCCTTGTGTTTCTTGTAACTGTTATTTGCACTGTCCATGGAGCGGACCTGTTTACATTTCACTGCCAGTTGTATATTGTGTATATAACTGTGTATGTGACAAATAAAACTCTTGAATCTTGAAATCTTGAATCTTGAATCGAACAAGACGTCAATAAATGCACACGTGTCACCTGATTCATATATGCACAGATTACTTTTTGAATCAGTTTTGAGCAGTTTATGATTTATGAATGCAGAACAGAACATTTTTATTCGCAAACATGTACAAATCGCTGCACAATCATTCAGACCCGAATTCCACAGATTCAAATCGAATGGCATTTGTTTGTGGCTAGTAAGATACATTCATAACATTTATCTAGTACATGGATAATTGTGCGCGCATTCATTAATCATTTTGAGTCAAAAATCATCCCATACCTGTGTCGCTCCGTCACGGCATCAGGTGTGTGCCCACACACGGCGTGACGGTGGAGGATGTGCTGCTGGTGGTTGGAGAAATGATCGGATTTGAAAACATTTCTTCGGCGTCGAGGATGAATAAGGCGGTAGTGGTGTTTGTAAAGGAGGAAGAAATGGCAAATCGGTTGATAAGTGATGGAATTGTGGTAGGTGGAGATTTTCTTTCCATTTCACCGCTGGTAACGCCAACAACCCGTATAACCGTGTCTAACGTCCCCCCTTTCATTAATAATGATGAAATTGAAAGAGCGTTGGCGAGATATGGAAAGTTTGCAAGTGGGATTAGAACTATTCCACTGAGATGTAGAAACGAAGCTCTGAAGCACGTGATGTCGTTCAGGAGGCAAGTGTTTATGTTTTTGAATCAGCCAGAGCTGGATGTGTCGTTTAGAGTTGGCCACGAGGGAAAAACGTATGTGGTTTATGCTAATACTGGTAGCATGAAGTGCTTTGAGTGTGGGGATATTGGGCACAAGAGGATGGCGTGCCCACATAAGGCCCAGGATAGGCAGGAGGAGGAGGAGGCTGAACATAGTGCAGCTGTTGAGGTTGTTCAGGACAGGAGTTATGATGTCCAGATTAATACTGAAGAAACAAATGATGAGAGAATACCAACTCCGAGTACAGAGGAAAGGAAGGTTGTTGACGCTGATTTGATTGACGGTAATGATCAGAATGATGAGGTTGATGAAAACGAGTTCTCTAGGGGACAAAATGATGCATCTGAAATGGGGGAAAGTAGTGTGACGACTGATGATGTCAACAAAGGAAAAATAAATGTTGAAATGGCTCAAACTGATGTTTCTGAAGTAGCTAACAGTGTCGAAATGGTTTCTGATTCTGAAATGGGAGATGATGATAATTGCTCTGAAATTTCAGATATTGGTTCACAAATGATGGAGGACACGTATACATTGCAAGAAATAAATAGCTTTCTTGATGCAACTTTTGGAAAGACTATGGAAGTCAAAGATTTTTTCTCAAACATAGAGAAATGTATAGTGTCTGTTACGTTGTTACAAAGAAATGTTAGTTATGAGGTTCTTAGCAAGCAGAAAAGATTTCGGTTAAGGAAGATTCTAACGAAGTTAAGAAAGAATAAGGCAAACGCTTCACAAAATGATTAGAACACACAGGGTGTCGACTATTCTTTGTCTTTTCACTCTTTTTCTGTCCTCTTTATTTTTGTCCCTTTTTATGGAGTTTTTGAGAGCAGGCTCCTTAAATATAAATGGGGGTAGGGATGGAAATAAGGTAGCAATGGTGTCAGAATTATTTAGAATTAAGAAGGTAGATATTGTTTTTTTACAAGAGACACATTCAAATACAGAAAATGAGTCGGAATGGGATAGATGGTGGGAAGGGAAATGTGTGCTGAGCCATGGGACAAATTTGAGCGCTGGTGTGGCCATTTTATTCTCAAAAAATATAAATGTAAATATTTTATTTGTGGAAGAAGTTGTAAAAGGAAGAGTTTTATTAATGCATATAGAATTTAAGGGAACTGTGTTTGTGCTTATAAATGTTTATGCACCAAATATTGGGCCTGAGCGGGTGGAGTGTTTTATGAAACTAAAAAATGCTGTTAAAGAAATTGAAGATCAGGTGTGTGTTATCATTGGAGGTGACTGGAACTGTACTGTTGATTTTATAATGGATAGGAATGGGGAAGAACCTCATAATGAGTCAAGTGTGGTATTATCAAAAATTATAAAAGAGTTTAATTTGATTGATATTTGGAGGAAAAGGAATATAGGAATTAGACAATATACATGGCTTAAAGCATCTGAGAACAGAGTTAGTGGGGCAAGACTAGACAGGTTTTATATTGATAAAACATGGAATAATAAGGTGATGAACGCTGTTATTTTACCTGTTGGGTTTTCAGATCACCACTTGGTTTTATTTGATTTAAACATGAAGACAATTACAAAGCCAAATTATTTTTGGCATTTTAATGTTAAATTATTACAAGATGCTTTATTTTGTGATAGTTTTAAAGTATTCTGGAATGAATGGAAAATACGGAAGGACTCTTTTGAAAACATGTGTCAGTGGTGGGATGTTGGCAAAGTAAACATAAGAATATTTTGTCAAAATTACAGTTCACATAATACATCACGGGTGAAGTTTGCAGTACAAAGTTTGGAGAAAGACATTCAGAGACTGGAAAGTAGGATGTGTAATAATGGATCTGGACAGAGTGAGCTTTTGAATAAAAAAAAGAAAGAACTTGGGTCGTTATTACAGGAGCAAGTGAAAGGAGCAATTGTAAGGGCAAGAATCTGCTCAATTAAAGACATGGACGCTCCTACATCTTTCTTTTTCAATCTTGAAAAGAAAAGCTCCCAACAAAGACACATATATCATCTTCAACGGCCTGATGGGACTATAACGTCAGACCCAGTGGAAATAAAGAAGCTGGCAGTTAACTTTTACAAAGAACTGTATGACGCTGGGAACTGTGACGCTGAGAGTGCTTCTGATTTGCTGAGTGATTTACCTCAGGTGGAGGATGAGGGGAAAAAATCACTGGACAATCAAATAACTTTTCAGGAGATTACGGAAGCAATGAAACAGTTATCATGTGGACGTTCTCCGGGAATTGATGGACTGCCGGTTGAATTTTACCAAGCTTTTTGGAATATATTAGGAAAAGATCTGTATGAAGTACTTTCTCAATGCATCACAAGTGGAGCACTTCCTGTAAGCTGCCGAAGAGCTGTACTGTCTTTGCTTCCAAAAAAAGAATTGGAGACCAGTTTATCTTTTGTGTTCGGACTATAAAATATTGTCAAAGTGTTTAGCAAATAGGTTGAAGTGTTATTTACATGTATTGGTTCAAAATGACCAGACTTATTGCATTCCTAAAAGGTCAATCATGGATAACCTCTTTTTATTGAGGGATGTTATTGATTTTAACCAATTTAATCATTTGAACCTGGGTATTCTTTGTTTGGACCAAGAGAAAGCATTCGATCGGGTTGACCATGGTTATCTTCTTAAGGTCTTAAAACAATTTGGATTTGGAGATAATTTTATATCTTATATTAAGCTGTTATATTCGAATGTGTTTGTGATGGTTAAAGCTGGTGGAGGATTAAGTGCCCCAATACCGGTATCAAGGGGTATTAGGCAGGGCTGCCCTCTTTCTGGACAATTGTATAGTCTCGCTATTGAGCCATTGTTGTGTAGGATAAGGAGAGATCTGAATGGAATTTTACTTCCTGGTTTAAATAGCAGTAGTAGAGTGTCATTATCTGCATATGCGGATGATATCACAGTTTTTATTACGAGTCAGAATGATGTTGACATTTTAACAGAGAGTATTAGAAAATATGAGCGGGCATCCTCAGGAAAAATGAACTGGGGAAAAAGCGAAGGGCTGATTTTTGGTCAGTGGGGAGTGTTAGGACCTCCAAAATTACCGGGTGGTTTGCTGTGGGTAAGAGAAGGGTTAAAATTTGTAGGTGTTTTTTTAGGAAATACAGCATTTAAAGGTAAGAATTGGGAGGGAATGCTGGAGAAGGTGACTGCTCGATTGTCTAAATGGAAATGTCTATTACCACAAATGTCGTACAGAGGAAGAGTTCTGGTGGTAAACAACCTGGCTGCCTCTATCCTGTGGCACAGACTGATAGTACTGGAGCCACCTGAGGAGCTGATCTGCAGGATACAGAGGACTTTTGTGAATTTCTTCTGGAGTGGACAATTATATCCTGGATCCGCATTATATCTGCCTTTACAAGAAGGAGGACATGCTCTGATAGATATCAGAAGCAGGATTATGACTTTTAGACTGCAAACAGCTCAAAGATTATTATATGGAGAAGATCTGGGATGGATTCGTGTTGCTTGTGCTATTTTAAGGAAAGCATCTGGTCTCGGTTACGAGAAACAATTGTTTTTACTGAACCTTAAAGAGCTGGACATGAGTAACTTAACCCTGTTTTATCAGTCAATGCTGAGAGCCTGGCTTGATAACTTTAATATCAACAGAGATCTTTCTGAACCAAAGGAGTGGATAATGGGAGAGCCATTGTTTTACAACCCAATGATACAAACGAGAACTCTGTCATCGGGAAGTTTGATGAACTGCCTGGCGGGAGCTGGACTGAAGAGGATAGGAGACCTGAGAGACCTCAACGGATGGAAGACGGCTGCAGCACTACAGCGTGAGACGTGTATTCGATCTCTCCGTCTTCTGCAGCAGGTGTTGGAGGGGGTGCAGAGAGCATTGCCTGGAACCTGCAGGGAGGCACTGGAAACTCAACCAGCTCAAGAGTGCAGGAGAAACTATCAGTTTCCATCTATCAGTGTTTCTGCTGCTGCAAAAGAAAATTATGAAGATGCTGACACAATATTAACTTTTAAGACCCCGGAGATGGGACCGTTTCGTGAAACAACTAAAAAAGCAATTAACTTTACTTGTGTTAAAGTTGCCCATCAGACTGTTTTAAAAAGAGTACGAGCAGGGAGGTGGACAGAAGTGTTTGGACCAGACTTTAAAGGATCCTGGAGGTCTCTGTACAAACCTCCCATTGAGAAGCGTACAGCAGACCTACAGTGGAGACTTATTCATGGTGCTATAGCTACAAACAGACACGTGGCGCACCTGAATCCAGCAGTGGGGAGGGAATGTCCTTTTTGTGGAATTGAAGAGACAGTTGAACACTTATTTATTAATTGTGTGAGGTTAAGCAGTCTTTTTATTATTTTAAAAGGTTTGTTTGAAAGGTTTGGTAAAGATTTTTCTAATCAGTTTTTTATAAGTGGTCCTAAATATACATCTCATGAGAGAAGAAGAATATGCTTATTTAATTTTTTGTTGGGTATGGCCAAAATGGCAATTTGGAAGACTCGAAAGAATAAGTTATTGGGTATAGGTACAGTAGACGCAGAAAATGCTTTTAAAGGCATGGTGTCTGCTAGAATTAAAATTGAATATACATATTTTAAATTGATTAATGATATTCAAAGGTTCGCCGAAATATGGTCCGTGGAAGGAGTTTTGTGTGAGGTTTTGGATGACATGTTGTATTTCAAATTTTAAAGTTGTTTGAAGTATAAATGTTATATGTGTGTATTTTTATTGTATATTTATTATAGGTGATATTTTGTATTATATGATTAGATAGGAAATCTGGATTGTGAAAAAAGTTAATGTAATAAAGTGTGTTAAGCCTCTCTCTCTCTGGTGCATGCTGGGAGTGTGTGAGTGCGTGTGAGGGTGAACACGGTGAGAGTGTTTGTTTTTTTTCTTTATCTTTTCTCTTTACTTTGAGGTTATAATGGATTAGGTTATTGATTAATTTAGGAAAGGTAAGTTATAGTTTGGTGTAGGGTGTGGCGGAGTCGGGATGGCGTCCCTCCCTGAGAGTGGAGCGGCGTCTCTCTCGCTCCGGCATGCCGTCAGGTGTGTGGTTGAACCTGGCGTCACAGTGGAGGATGTGTTACTGGCGGCGGGTGAGCAGATCGGGTACGAGAACATCTGCTCGGCCTCCCGTATGAACAAGGCAGTAGTGATCTTTGTGAAGGAGGAAGTCTTGGTCAGTCGGCTGATAAGCAGCGGTGTTGTGGTAAGTGGCGCTTTTATTACCGTTTCACCGCTGGTTACACCGACGACGAGAGTTACAATTTCAAATGTACCCCCTTTCATTAAAAACAGCGAGATTGAGCGATCTCTGGCGAGCTACGGGAAGTTCGCTAGTCCGATCAAAATGATTTCACTTGGGTGTAAAAATGCGGCTTTAAAGCATGTATTATCATTCAGGCGACAAGTTTTTATGTTTCTGAGTGAACCGGATTTGAATGTTTCTTTTAGACTGTGGCATGAAGGGAAATCTTATCAGGTGTATGCGAGTAGTGGAAACATGAAATGCTTTGTGTGTGGAGACGTTGGGCATAAGAGGGTGGTGTGTCCACACAAAGGTCAGGACAGGGAGAATACACAGCCGGGTGCGGATGCTGCAGGTGAGGGATCAAAGGAAGGGGAAGAACAGCCTCAGGTGGAGAGTGAGGTGCATGAGGATGATGGTGGTGATGGTGGTGATGGTGGTGGTGCTGCTGGTGTTGTAGGTGAGGTGAGGTCTATTGCTACTATGGAAAAAAATAAAAATACTGAGGGAAGGGGGATGACAGATGAAGGTGAGGTTACGGTGGGAGGAAGTGGAGAAATAGTGATTGGTAAGGATTTGGTGATGGCAAATGAAGGTGAGGTTACGGTGGGAAGAAGTGGAGAAACAGTGATTGGAGAGGATTAGGTGATGGCAGATGAAGGTGAGGTTACAGTGGGAAGAAGGGGAGAAATAGTGATTGGTAAGGATTTGGTGATGGCAAATGAAGGTGAGGTTACGGTGGGAGGAAGTGGAAAAACAGTGATTGGTGAGGATTTGGTGATGGCAGATGAAGGTGAGGTGATGGCAGGAGTAAGCGGAGAAGTGGTGATTGTTGAGGATGGTGGAAATGGAATTGAGACTCAATTAGAAACATCACAGGGGTCTATAATGAGTAATGATAACGATGATGTTTTTTCAGATGTTTCTGAAGTTGGTTCCCAGGTTGTGGAAAATGTTTACACATTGCAAGAAATAAATGATTTTTTGGATGTTACTTTTGGGAAAGTGGTGGAAGTCAGTGATTTTTTCCCGGATGTGGATAGATTTATTGCTTCAGCCACTTTGTTGCAAAGAACAGTAAGCTTTGATGAGCTAAGCAAGAAAAAGAGATTTCGTTTAAAGAAAATTTTAACGAAGTTACGTCAAGGCAGGTCTAGTGCTTCGAATAATTAAAAAAAAAAATGGATAATTTACAGAGAGTGTCTTTTTCACTATGGGTTCTTCTGTTTCTGTCCCTTTTTTCTCTCTTTCTCTTCTCTATGGAGTGTCTGAAGGTAAGCTCCTTAAATATAAACGGGGGTAGAGATAGGAAGAAATTAGCAGTAGTTTCAGAATTTTTAAAGATAAAACAAATTAATGTTGCTTTCCTACAGGAAACACACACTGACGTTAATAATGAGGTGGAGTGGGGTATGTGGTGGGGGGGAAGCTGGTTTTAAGTCATGGCTCAAGCAATAGTGCTGGGGTTGCTATTTTATTCTCAAAGAACATGAATTTTAACATTTTAGCTGTGGAGGAAATTGAGAAAGGGAGGATTTTATTAACAAAGATAGAGTTTTGTGGTTTTTTGTTTGCTTTTGTTAATGTTTATGCCCCAAATAACGGGTCGGAAAGGGTGAAGTTTTTTATAAAACTAAATGAGACGTTAAAGAAGATTAATGATGGTGTGTGTGTTGTTCTGGGGGGAGACTGGAACTGTACAACGGATTTTACTGTTGATAGGAATGGGGTGGAACCACATCACCAATCCAGCTTAGCACTTTCTAAAATAATAGGAAAAAATGGTTTGATGGATGTATGGAGAATGAGGAATAAGAAGGAAAGGCAGTACACATGGGTTAAAGTGACTGACAATGTGATTTGTGGGGCTCGATTGGACCGTTTTTATCTTAAAAAAACATGGAATAATAGAGTAGCAAATGTTTTTCATTCGCCCAATGGCTTTTCAGACCATCATATGGTTAGTCTAGTTTTAAATCTGAAAGAACTGTCAAGAACAACTTATTATTGGCATCTTAACATCAAACTTTTACAAGATGCTTTGTTTACTGAAAGATTTAGATTGTTTTGGGATGAATGGCGAGTGAAGAAGAGTTCTTTTGAGAGTCTGAGCCAGTGGTGGGACGTGGGTAAAGCTCAAATACGAGTCTTTTGTCAGAACTATACCCTGCATTCTTCATCACGTATTAAAACAATAATAAAAGGACTGGAGGAAGACATTATGAAATTAGAAAAAAGCCTTATGGATGATACTGGAGCGGTGCAGAAGGACTTTCTGAAAAAGAAAAGAATGGAGCTTGGATCGTTTTTACAGGAACAGACGAAGGGGGCGCTGATCAGAGCAAGATACTGCTCCATCAAAGACATGGATGCTCCCACTTCCTACTTTTTTAATTTAGAGAAGAAAAATGTACAACAAAAACACATGTTTCACCTGCGACGTACTGATGGATCCATAACGACTGACCCAGTGGAAATAAAAAGAATGGCAGTTGACTTTTATGGGAAGCTATACAGCAAAGAACCTTGTGACTCTAACAGTGCTGCGGAATTACTCCAAGACTTGCCAAAGTTACCTGATGAACAGAAGGAATGGCTGGACAATGAGATCAGTTTTAAGGAGCTAACGGAGGCGGTGCAGCAGCTGTCCTCGGGGCGCTCTCCGGGAATAGATGGACTGCCTGTGGAGTTTTATAAACACTTTTGGAATATTATAGGAGAGGATTTACATGAAGTATTTTTAAGTTGTTTTAAAGAAAAGTTACTACCTGTAAGCTGTCACCGTGCAGTTTTATCTTTGCTCCCAAAAACAGGGGATTTATGCTGCCTGAAGAACTGGAGACCAGTGTCTCTTTTATGCTTGGACTATAAGATTTTATCCAAATGTCTTTCTAACAGAATCAAACATTGTTTACAGTTTTTAATTGAGAAAGAGCAAACGTACTGTGTCCCAGAGAGGTCAATTTTAGATAATATTTATTTGTTAAGAGATTTAGTTGATTTTAGCCATCTTAATAATATTAATCTGGGTATTTTATCATTAGATCAGGAAAAGGCCTTTGATAGGGTTGATCATGGGTATCTTTTTAATGTTTTAAAAAACTTTGGGTTTGGTGAAATTATGTTATCATATGTAAAGTTGTTATATTCTGATGTATTTATTATGGTTAAGGCTGGTGGGGGTCTAAGCGCTCCTGTTCCTATTGGTCGAGGGATTCGACAGGGCTGTCCGTTATCTGGTCAGTTATACAGTCTGATGATTGAACCGTTGTTACACAGACTGAAAAAAGACCTAAAAGGTGTAGAGATTCAGAATGGGGGTGAAAGTGCGAATTTTGTATTATCAGCTTATGCAGACGACATCACTGTTTTTATTACAAGGCAGGAAGACATTAGAAGACTAAACAAAAACATTAATTTATATGAAAAGGCATCTACAGCAAAAGTGAACTGGGAGAAAAGTGTGGGGTATATTATAGGCAGGTGGGAAGAGACGGGATGTCCAACACTTCCAGGTGGCTTAAGGTGGGGAAGAGAAGGGTTAAAGGTTTTAGGGGTTTTTATTGGTAGTGCGCAGTATCAGGTGAAGAATTGGGAGGGTTTGCTGGAGAAGGTGTCTAGCCGGTTGTCTAAGTGGGAATGGCTATTACCACAGTTGTCCTACAGAGGTCGAGTTCTGGTTGCTAACAACCTGGCAGCTTCTGTCCTGTGGCACAGGTGTGCCGTCCTGGATCCACCGGAAGAAGTCATATGTGAAATACAAAGAAAGCTGGTGAACTTCTTCTGGAGTGGTGAGCACTGGATCCGGGCATCGGGGATCTACTTGCCAGTCTGTGAAGGAGGACATGGACTGGTGGATGTCAAGAGCAGGATTAATGCTTTTAGACTGCAAGCAGCAAAGAGACTCTTGTATCACAAAGATTTGTTGTGGACTCACACTGCGTGTGCCATTCTACAGAGGGCAGGGGGTCTTGGACTGGATAAACACCTGTTTTTAATGAGATTGGAAGAAATGAATCTTTCTGGAATTACACCTTTTTATCAGACAATGTTTTATGTGTGGAGGAGTGTTTTTAAAGTGGACAGAGATCGGAGCAGTTCTGCTCAATGGGCTCCGGAGGAACCTTTATTTTTTAACAATATGATCCAGACAAGACTTTTATCATCAGTGACTGTCAAAACATGTCTCATTGGGAAGGGGATTGTGAAGCTGGGTCAACTCATGGATAACAATGGATGGAAAGCAGTGGGAGTTATTCAAGGAATTACGGGCCTACAGTCACAGAGACTTGCATCTAAATTGATTGAAGAAATTTCCATGGTGGTAAAAAACATGTATGGAGAGAACATGGCAAGAGGACAAATGGATAACCATAGTGGCAAACCAGAATTTCCAAGGATTGGCATTTCACTGCAAATAAGTGACGAGGACGAGGGTGAAGTCGCCAACTCAATCCTGAACTCTCTGACTCCTCAACTGGAGTATTTGGACAATGTTTCAAAGAAGGCGCTCTATCACTCTACGGTTAAAGTGATGCATCAGCGGTCACTAAAGCGACAGAAAGCCTCCAGATGGCCAGGTTTATTGGGACCAGAATTCCTTGTGCGGGACAGGTGGAGGACCCTGTATAAACCCCCTGTAGAGAAGCGTACTGCTGATCTGCAGTGGAGGATTATCCACGGGGCCATAGCTACAGACAGACACGTGGCACACCTGAATCCAGCAGTGGGGGGGCAGTGCAGGTTTTGTGGTGAGGGAGAAGATTTAGAACATCTGTTTTTAAAATGTGGTAGATTAAATAATCTTTTTCAGTTACTAAACATTTGGTTTAATGGTTTTACAGGGGATTTTAATGATCAGGTTTTTATTGGAGGGTTGAAGTATAGTTTTGTTTTAAGGAAGAGAGTAGTTTTATTGAACTATTTAATAGGGACAGCAAAAATGGCTATATGGAAAACCAGGAAGAATAAAGGTCTAGGGGTGGCGGCGACGGATCCTAAAGTGATGCTGATGTGGATGGTGGCAGCAAGATTGAGAACTGAGTTTGCATATTACAGTCTTACCAATAATATTCCTGCTTTTTGTGAAACATGGTGTTTTAAGGAGGTTTTATGTGTTGTACATGATGATCAGTTGGTTTTAGGGTTTTAAAAAATGGTAAAATGGTTTTTTAAAATGGTAAAATGTTTTTTTTTTTTTTAAATGGTAAAATGGTTTTGTTTTAAATGGTAAAATGGTTTTGTTTTTTAAGACATCATGTTTGTAACAAGTAAAAAGTAAAAAATAAAGTATTTCTAAACCTCTAAACCTCTCTCTCTCTCTCTCTCTCTCTCTGTCTCTCAAATTCAAATTCAAATTCAAAATTGCTTTATTGGCATGAATGTAAATCGTACAATATTGCCAAAGCTAGGAATATATGAACATAAATAATAATACATATATGAACATAAATAATTATACGTGAACATTAATAATAATATTAATGATGATAATAAACATCAATATAATAGAGGAAAATATTACAACATAACTTAAACTTAAATAAACAGTGTAACAAATTAGAACATTTGATACCACAGTGTTTTAACATATACACACACTCACATGTACTGAGGGTCACTGTGGTGGACAATAGGGAAACACACTGAGGTCAGACGCAACACACACACATTACACACACATTCACCTGCTGTCTCTCAGGCTGTGGCACACACACACGTATCTCGCAGCCAGTGCTGCTGTCTGTCCCTCTCCTAATATTATCTTTATTTTATCTACTTCAGTCATGGCTGTAAAGTTTTTTATTAATGTACTGAATTTGTCAAAGTAGAGGTCTCTTATGGACATTTTTGACAGTGAAGGAGGAAGTGCGTGTCTGTCTCGATCTCTCCTGTCCTGCAGTGAACACACACCCTTTGCTCTCTGGGTAACCAGCTCTTTCTGTGTCTGCCCGTCTCGATGGCCAGACTGTGTGCACTGAGCCTGTACTTGGTCAGGATCCGTCTCTGCTTTGTGTCTCTGACACTCTGGAGATATTCTTCCAATTCATAATTTGACTTTAGAGTTCGATAGAATTGTAATTTACTTTGTAATTTAGTTTCCTGATCCCAATGTTCCAGATATGTATTCTTAGATTGTTTGATAATTTGGTTTATTCTGATGTTTGTGTGAGAAGCAGTGCTGGTCTGAGACTGGTTAGTGTTAGTAGGGTTAGTCGGGTTAGTCAGTCTCAGAACCAGCTGACTGAGGGGACTTTTTTCGGGGTTCAGTTCTTGGGTTTGTAACGCTTTAAAATGTAGCGATTCTGTGGGACTTGCTTTTAGGTGCATCCAGAATTTGAGGGCTCTTTTTTGCATATTAATAATCAAAGGGAATCGGCCTAATTCTGCCCTACATGCATTATTGGGTGTTTTTCTATGTATTTTTAGGATGAGTTTGCAGAATTCTGTGTGTAGGGCTTCTGTTGGATGTCTGTCCCATCTAGTGTAGCTCTGATCACTGAGTGGACCCCAAACCTCACTTCCATACAGCGCTATGGGCTGAATCACACTATCAAAGATTTTACACCAGATTGGAATTGGTAAGTCAATGTTTTGGAATTTTTTCTTAATGGCATATAGAGCTCTTCAAGCTTTGTCTTTGAGAGCATTCACTGCCATACTGAAACTCCCCGATGCAGTGATGACCAGGCCGAGGTAAGTGTACTGCATCGTGTGCTCTAGGGCGGTGCTGCCTAGACTGAACTGGTGTCTGTGTTCCTGACATCTGGGCTTTTTCTGAAAGACCATAATGTTGGTCTTTGTGAGGTTGACTGCCAGGGCCCAGTTCTGGCAGTAGTTCTCCAGCAGGTCCAGATGCTGCTGTAGTCCCTGTGCAGTGGGTGACAGCAGCACCAGGTCGTCTGCATACAGCAGGAGCTTGATGTGTTCGTCTCCTAGAGTGAGTCCAGGGCCCAGTTCTGGCAGTAGTTCTCCAGCAGGTCCAGGTGCTGCTGTAGTCCCTGTGCAGTGGGTGACAGCAGCAGCAGGTCGTCTGCATACAGCAGGAGCTTGATGTGTTCGTCTCCTAGAGTGAGTCCAGGGCCCAGTTCTGGCAGTAGTTCTCCAGCAGGTCCAGATGCTGCTGTAGTCCGTGTGCAGTGTGTGACAGCAGCAGCAGGTTGTCTGCATACAGCAGGAGCTTGACGTGTTCGTCTCCTAGAGTGAGTCCAGGGCCTGTCGACTGTTCCAGCTGCACCGCTAGTTCATAAATGTAAATGTTGAACAGCGTTGGACTCAGGCTACAGCCCTGCCGAACTCCTCTCTTCTGAGTGAAGAATTCTGTATGTTTGTTGCCAATTCGTATTGCACATTTGTTGTTCGAATACATTGATTTTATGATGTCATAAACTTTACCCCCTACACCGCTTTGTAAAAGTTTGTAGTATAATCCGTTGTGCCAAATAGAATCAAATGCTTTTTTGAAATCGACAAAGCATGCAAATATTTTTCCATTTTTGGTCTGTTTTACGTGTTTATTGATTAGGGTGTGTAGGGTGTAAATGTGGTCAGTAGTTCTGTGATTTGGAAGAAAGCCAATCTGACTCGGACTCAGGACATTGTGCTCGTTAAGGAAGTTTACAATTCTATTGTTTAAAATACTGCTAAATAACTTCCCCAGATTACTGCTCACACAAATGCCTCTGAAATTATTAGGGTCCAATTTATTTCCACTTTTGTGGATTGGGGTTATAAGTCCTTGGCTCCAGATGTCAGGAAAACAGCCTGAACTAAGTACAGTGTTGAATAGTTTGAGCACAGCCGCCTGCAGCTCAGGTGTGCTTCAGCATTTCACCCAGGATGCTGTCAGGATCTGTCTCTCTCTCTCTCTCTCTCTCTCTCTCTCTCTCTTTCTCGGTGCATGCTGGGAGCGTTTGGGTGCGTGTGAGGGTGTCTCACGAGGGGAGGGTGATCGTGTGCTTGTTTCAAACTTTGTTTCAACTTTTCTACAAACTTTTGTTTCAATTCTCCTGATTAAACTTACTTTAGTGGTGATAAGAGATCAGATTGGGAGCAGGATGGCGTCCCTTACGCCACCTGTCTCCCTCCGCCATGGAGTCAGGTGTGTGACGGCGAACGGGGTGAAAGTGGAGGAAGTGTTGCTTGCAGTTGGACAGGAGATCGGCTATCAAAACATTTCATCTGCTTCGCGAATGAACAAAGCGGTAGTTGTGTTTGTTAAAGAAGAGAACCAAGTGAATCGTCTCATAAGCAACGGAATAGTGGTAAGTGGAGACTTTATTACTGTTTTGCCGCTGGTTGCTCCGACTATAAAGGTAACCGTTTCAAACGTGCCGCCGTTCATCCAGAGTCAGGAGATAGAACGAGAGCTTTTGCGATATGGTAAGTTAGCGAGTGCGATTAAAACTGTTCCTCTTGGATGCAGAAGTGAAGAGCTAAAGCACGTAATGTCGTTTAGGAGACAAGTGTTTATGTTCCTAAATGAAAATGAGCTAGATGTGTCGTTTAAAGTTTGGCACGAAGGAAGAGCGTACATGGTTTACGCAAATACCGGGAGTATGAAATGTTTCGAGTGCGGAGATGTTGGGCATAAGCGATTAGCATGCCCACATAAAGCTCGAGCTGCCGAAGAACCCGCTAGACCAACTGATGAGGTTGAGCCTGTGAATGAGTCTGTAGATGTGGAAGAGAATGAGACCCAGGGGGCTGAGGAAGCTGTTGAGTTAAATGAAGAAAACGAGAAACAAATTGAGGAAAGTGTGATTGTGAATAATGAAATAACAGAAAAGGTTGTAAACAATGTAAGGAATGAAGATAAGGAAAATGTTGCAGATAGTGGAGAAAGTGTTGCTGGAAGTGAGAGCTGTGGTGTTGCAGAAATGAGAGATGAAGATGCACTTTCTGAGTTTTCAGACATTGGTTCACAAGTGATAGAAGACACATACTCTTTAGAGGAAATTAATGAATTTCTTGATACAACATTTGGTAAAGTTGTAGAGGTAGAGGATTTTTTTACAGATGTGGATAAGTTTATAACATCAGTGTTGTTGCTACAAAAAACAGTTGAGTTATGAAGTTTTGGATAAAAAGAAAAGATTCAGGCTAAAAAAGATGGTAACGAAATTGAGGAGGAGAAAAGTTTCAAAAAAATAGATATGAATAAATCACAAGTGGTGTGCTTTACTCTGTGCTTTTTCTTTTCTGTTTCTGTCTATTTCTTATTTCTCTATATGGATGTGTGGAGAGTGGGATCATTAAATATTAATGGGGGGAGGGACAAAAATAAATTAGCACAGATTTCAGAGTTTTTAAGAATTGAAAAGGTTAATGCTTGTTTTTTACAAGAAACACACACAGAAACTGATAACGAAGTTGAATGGGGGTTATGGTGGAAAGGAAATTTAGTCTTGAGCCATGGAACAAGAAATAGTGCTGGGGTAGCTATTTTATTTTCTGAAAGTGTGAATATAGTAAAGGTGGAAGAAATTGTAAAAGGAAGATTACTATTAACACACACTGAATATAAAGGAATAGAATCTGTATTTGTTAATGTCTATGCTCCTAGTAATGGTCCAGAGAGGCTGATTTTTTTTATGGAATTAAGAAAGGTGATTGAAAAATATGATGATGATGATGATGTTTGTCTATTACTTGGTGGTGATTGGAATTGTACAACAGATTTTGTTGTTGATAGAAATGGGGAAGAGCCTCATAATAAGTCAAGTGATGCCCTAAAAAAAGTTATTAATGAATTTCAGTTAACAGATGTATGGAGAACGCGAAATGAAGGAGTAAAGCAGTATACATGGCTAAGAGTGGTTGATAATAGAATTAGTGGAGCGAGATTGGATAGGTTTTATTTAAAAAAGACATGGAACAATAAGGTGATGAATACTTTTATTAGACCTAATGGTTTTTCAGACCATCATATGATCATAGTAGATGTTAATTTAAGGAAGACACACAGATCTAATTATTACTGGATTTTAAATACTAGGTTATTACAGGATGTCTCTTTTTGTGAAAAATTTAAATTGTTCTGGGATATTTGGAAATTGAAGAAAAATTCATTTGAAAACCTAAGCCAATGGTGGGATGTGGGCAAGACAAATATAAAAATTTTTTGTCAAAACAATGCTTTTAACTCATCTTCTATATTGAAAGAAACAGTGAAAGCTTTACAAAGTGACATTGAGTTAATAGAAAGACAATTGGTAAATAATAATGAAGGTGTACAGGGTAATGGGTTAAGTAAGAAAAGACAAGAGTTGAGCTGTCTCCTACATGAGCAAGCAAAAGGAGCATTGATAAGATCCAGATACTGTTCCATAAAAGAAATGGATGCTCCAAGTACTTTCTTTTTTAACCTTGAAAGAAAACATGTTCAACAGAAGATGATGTTCCATCTTCGTCGCCCAGACGGATCAGTGACATCAGATCCCACAGAAATGAGGAGACTGGCAGGAGACTTTTATAAACAATTATATAAAGCTGAGAGCTGTGACATTGACTGTACTGAAGACTTGCTTAAAGAGTTACCTCAGCTTGGAGAGAAAAAAAAGAAAGCATTGGACGATGTGATCACATTTCAAGAAGTCACAGAGGCTATGCGGCAACAATCTAAAGGTAGATCGCCGGGGATTGATGGATTACCGATGGAATTTTATCAAAGATTCTGGGACCTAATAGGACCAGATTTATATGAAGTAATTTTAGAATGCATCAAGAATAATTCACTTCCAATAAGTTGTCGTCGAGCTGTTTTGTCATTGCTTCCAAAAAAAGGAGACCTTGGACTGCTAAAAAACTGGAGACCGGTCTCTCTGTTGTGTCTGGACTATAAAATTGTTTCGAAATGTTTAGCAAACAGACTCAAGCACTGTCTAGATCTGTTGATCAAAAATGATCAGACATATTGCATTCCTAAGAGATATATTATAGATAGTCTGTTCTTAGTGAGAGATATCATTGAATTCAATCAGAATACTAAGAATGATATAGGAGTGTTGTCATTGGAT
This sequence comes from Gobio gobio, assembly GCF_949357685.1. Taxonomy (NCBI): domain Eukaryota; kingdom Metazoa; phylum Chordata; class Actinopteri; order Cypriniformes; family Gobionidae; genus Gobio; species Gobio gobio. Next base: position 62,190,903 of record NC_137101.1, on the reverse strand, counting down.
CAAGAGAAAGCGTTTGATCGTGTTGATCATGATTATCTTTTTAAAGTGTTAAAGGGTTATGGATTTGGTGATGTTTTTATTTCATATATTAAGTTGTTGTATTCTAATGTTCATGTGATGGTGAAAGTAGGGGGTGGTTTAAGTGCTCCAATACCTGTGACAAGAGGAATAAGGCAAGGTTGTCCAATTTCTGGACAACTATATAGCCTAATTATTGAGACATTATTATGTAGGTTGAGGAGGAATTTAAATGGAATTTTAATCCCTCATGTTAATGGTCATTCTAAGGTGGTTTTATCAGCCTATGCAGACGACATTACTGTTTTTATTACAGAAAAAGAAGATATTGAAATTTTAACAAAAACTATTGAATTGTATGAGAAAGCCTCCTCTGCTAAGGTTAATTGGACAAAAAGTGAAGGGTTTATGATTGGTAATTTGAAAAATTGTCCTCAACTTCCAGGAGGGTTGCAATGGAGAAAAGATGGACTAAAGATATTGGGAGTTTTTATAGGAAATGAACAATTTCAAAAAAAAACTGGGAGGGTTTGATAGAAAAGGTGTCTGCCCGATTGTCGAAGTGGCGATGGCTATTACCACAATTGTCATATCGAGGAAGGGTTCTGGTAGTAAATAATCTGGCTGCTTCTATTCTGTGGCATAGGACTATGGTCATGGAGCCACCAGAGGAGTTGATCTCCAGTATACAAAGGACAATAGTGAACTTTTTCTGGGATGGACAGCATTGGGTTCGTGCGGCAGTATTGTACCTACCTGTGCAGGAAGGTGGCCAAGGACTGGTTGATGTGAGGAACAGAATTCGTGCTTTCAGGATACAAGCTGCACAGAGATTTCTATATGATGAGGATGTGCTTTGGGGAAAAACAGCAAGTGCGATCATGAGGAGAGTTGGTGGCTTTGGACTGGATAAGCAACTTTTTTTAATGAAGCTGGAAGATATTAACTTGTCTGAGCTCACTGTTTTTTACAGAGCTATGTTGCAAACTTGGAAAACTGTTATAAAAAAAGAACGGGATATGGACAATCTAGAACTCTGGGCACCGGAGGAGCCACTATTTTTTAATCCATTGATTCAAACCAGACTGTTGTCTTCTGTGACTGTACGACAATGCTTATTAAGCAATGGAATCGTAAAACTGGATCACTTATGGAATGCTGAAGGATGGAAATCGATTGAGGAACTTCAAGAAGCAACGGGACTGAGATCTTCACGGCTGGTGTCAAAACTTAAAGAAGGAATTTACAACGCATTACCAAGTGGATACAGAACATTTATTGCACAGAGACATGAGAATATCCAGGACATGGGGAATAATGTGCAATTTCCAGACCTGGTAATTTCTCCAGCATTAAAGGAGGATGAAGAAGAAGTGGTGGACTCCATTTTATCTCTTAAAAAATCCTCAGTTTTATTCCTTCAAAAGCACATCAAAGAAAGAGATGTACAACATTATAGTAAAAGCAATCCATCAAGACTCTTTGAGAAAACAAAAAGCTTCAAAGTGGCCAGATTTGTTGAGGCCAGACTTCCTGATAAGAGACAGGTGGAGAGCCCTATATAAGCCCCCTGTGGAGAAGCGCTCGGGTGATCTGCAGTGGAGGATTATTTATGGGGCGATAGCAACAGACGGACATGTGGCACACCTGAATACAGCTGTAAAGGGAGATTGTCGATTTTGTGGGGAAAAAGAGGATTTGGAGCATTTGTTTTTAAAGTGTGAGTGATTAAAAGGCATTTTTAATTTGCTTGACAGCTGGTTTAGGAAATTTGATGAGGAGTTTTCGGATAGGGTGTTTATTGGAGGAATCAAATATACATTTTCAAAAAGGAGAAAAAATGTTTATTAAATTATCTAATTGGAACTGCTAAATTGGCAGTGTGGAAAACCCGGAAGAATAAAGGTTTGCAATTAGCAACTATAGACCCTGAAGAGATGTGCAAGCGGCTTGTAGCGGGGAGGCTTAAGATTGAATTTGCATATTATAGGTTGACGAATAATTTAATTGTTTTTTGTGATATATGGTGTGTTGATGAAGTGTTATGCATGTTACATGAGGATCAGTTTGTTTTGAATTAAAAAAAAAAAAAACATTTTAAAGAAGGTTTTAAAATAATAAGAGTACAGATGTATTGATAGTAGTGGTTATATTGTTCATGATTGTGAAGAAAATTGTATAAATAAAGGTATTGTTAAACCTCTCTCTGTCTCTCTCTCTCTCTCTCTCTCTCTCTCGCTCTCTCTCTGTCTCTCTCTCTCTCTCTCTCTCTCTCTCTCTCTCTCTCTCTCTCTCTCTCTCTCTCTCTCTCTCCTCTCTCTGAGCACTGCAAACATGAGCATAGCGCCCCACAGAGGCCCAGCATAGCAAAAACCTTAATTCCGTGTTTATCTTGTGTCTACTGACGTTTTCCCACTTCCTTTTTTTATTCAGATTATTTGTTTAATGCAAGAACATTGAATTACTTTGGTAAAAACATTACTTCCTGTCAATCAGCACTTTATTATTATGAAAATGCCAGAGAAGCTTTGAAGAACTAAAAAGCGTTTCTATATTTTACTATATCTCTTTTTAATAAATATTATTTTCTATTTAAAATTATAATTTCGTTAGGCTATTTTAAAAACCCAACTACTCATCCGCCCTATAGGTTGCACGTGAGGGGAAAACGTAGCTTTCTTCCACTTACATTTTTATTTTACTGTATCTCTTTACATAAATATTTTTTACTTTAAAATTTAAAATTTTTGCATTTTACTAACCCAACTAAGGACTCATCCGCAGTACATTTACACTCCCAAGACCCATAAAAGGCTCTTAAAACGCCGTTACAAAGTCCATCTCACCACAGTGACTCTACAATAATTTTACGATGCGACGACAATAGTTTTTGTGCGCAAAAAAAAATCAAAATAACACCTTTATCCAACTTGTTCTTGTCTTCCGTGTGTGTCTCCACGACGCATGCGCAAATTATTGTAGAGTCACTGTGGTGAGATGGACTTTGTAACGGCGTTGTAACGGTGAGTGTAAATGTACTGAATGCCAATGGAGGCCTGTCTGAAGCCTTTCTCAGCATCAGCTTTACACTAAAATATCTTCATTTGTGTCTGAAGATGAACGGAGGTCTGACGGGTGTCCAACCACATGAGGGTGAGGAATTAATGACACAATTTTCATTTTTGGGTGAACTAACCCTTTAAGAAGAGTTGTGCACTTTTAAGCTATTTTTATTTTACTATATCTCTTAACATAAATACTATTTTCTACATAAAAACTATAATTTCGTTATTTTCCTCACCCAACTAATTACTGGCTTTCCAATAGGTTACATGCACTTTTCACAATCCATTACGGAGCTGATCAATTTTGATTTTGCATATTGTTCTTTAAATGTTCTTTCGTGTAGTTCATACAACCACCTTACAATATTTCAATAACATTTGATTTATTTTGTAGTCTATGCTTTGCACAACAAAAAGTTAATTGTGCTGGTAAATCCCAAGTTTCGGTCTGAGTCCCATTTTCTTGTTCTTGATTTGTTGTTCTTCTGTGTTTTAATAAATGTGTGTCATCAGAATCACCTTCATTCTTTCATTTGATTTGACATTAAGGCAAATTGTCTTTAAAATGAATAACCAGACAAGAGTTATTTGAAATTCGCTGAACGCTGGGTTTATCTTAAACTGCAGGAGCAAGAGTTAATGAGCACGATCTCATGAGACACTACAATAGGCTTGTATACTAATAATTCATTAATAAGGACTGTTTTCTTGTACAAAATTAAATATTAAATATTTTAAGTTAAATTCACTCACTCAATCAATCAATCAATTTTTATTTATATATAGCACACTTAAAACAACCACGGTTGACCAAGGTGCTTCACAGGTTAATGCAACAAATAAGTCCCTACTCATACAATAAAAGTACAATGATAAAACATTTATAATATATAGTATACAATGTATCGTGATAATTAAAAGAAAAAATAACCAACCTAACTCGCAGGAAAAGCCAAAGAAAAAAAATGGGTTTTTAGCAAATATTTGAAACATTCAAGAGTTGGGCAGGTTCTGATATGGACTGGCAAGTTGTTCCACAGGTTAGGGGCAGCACACTGAAGGCTCGATCACCTCTGGTTTTCAGTCTACTTCTAGGTACATCTAGGTGGAGGAGATTGGCGGATCTTAGCGCTCTAGCCGGAGTATGAACATGAAGAAGCTCTGTTAAATATAATGGGGCCAAGCCATTTAGGCATTTAAAAGTTAAAAGTAACATTTTAAAATCAATCCTGTAATTAACAGGGAGCCAGTGGAGGTGACGCAACACAGGTGTGATATGGTCCCTCTTCCTCTTTCCTGTCAAGAGGCGTGCAGCAGCATTCTGGACTAACTGCAGACGCTGAATCGATGCCTTATCTAGGCCTACATATAAAGAGTTACAATAATCAAGACGAGAAGTTATAAGGGCATTTATTATCCTTTCTAAGTCTTTAGGATGGAGATATGCCTTTACCTTGGCTATAGTTCTCAACTGGAAAAGACACGATCTAACAGTGGTGGATATCTGTTTATCAAGCTTAAATGCACCATCCAACACAACACCAAGACTCCTCACAGTTGAGTGACTGTTCGGAGTCAAAGGGCCAAGATAATTTACATCAAGAAGTTCAGGGTGTCCAAACACTATGATCTCTGTCTTGTCTCCATTTAAACTAAGGAAGTTTAAATTCATCCATGTTTTAATGTCCTTCATACAATCAAACAGGGGCTGCAGTGGTCTCTCTTTTTTTACATTCAGGGGCAAATAAATTTGAATGTCATCTGCATAACAATGGAAAGAGACATTATACCTCTCAAAGATGGAGGCCAGGGGCAGCATATACAAAGAAAATAAAATGGGGCCTAAGACAGAACCTTGAGGGACACCGCAGGTAAATGGAGCCACTTTTCAGATGAAGTTAAATTCACAGTGAGGCTAACAATGTCAAGATGCCTGACACGGTATTTTCATAACACGTCACGTCTCTGGCATAGACTACAATATTTAAAATAGCATATATGCATTAGTTATATATTCTTACTTTAATTTACAGATAAATCCCTTCAGTGCAAAGTTTTTAGGTTAACTATAGAATAGACTTAGATTAGTGACTAGATTAGTGTGTGTCGCTCGTGCAAGACTCGCGACGGGGGCGGCACTCCATCGTGATGTCGGTCAGCCATCATCAGCACAACCGGAAGTAATCCAAGTATTCAGAATACGTTACTCAGATTGAGTAACGTAACGGAATACGTTACAAATTACATTTTTGGCCATGTATTCTGTATTCTGTAACAAAATACATTTTGAAAGTATCCTTCCCAACACTGAATATATATTTAATATATTGAGAACTTATCCTAGTGAAAAGCACCCCAACCAAACAAGAGCTTCCAGTTTCTGTGCCTTAGCACATAACTCACAAATCAGCTTATTGAAAACAACAGTTTTCCCCGTTTACATGCAAACCAGTAAAACTGACCACGCAAGTAAACCGCGTTTGTTAATGACTTTGTTCTAATGTTTTGTCTTTGTGTCTCCGTGTTTTCCCACATGAAAAAATACTATAGTATATTATAGTATATTATAGTAAAATTACTCTAGTAAATACTATAGGGTTTTTGAACCGTACTATAGTAAATATACTACAGTAAATTAACAAAGTGTAGTAAATACTATAATATTCTACAATTTACTGTAGTATCTTTACTATAGTATGGCTCAAAACACTATAGTATTTACTAGAGTAATTTTACTATAATATACTATAATATACTATAGTATTTTTTCATGTGGGTTGCGTGCTTTGTTTTTCTTGAGCACATGGTCTGTGTTGACAAGTTAGCCAGGGGCCCGTTCTTCGTACGTCGCTAACTCAGTTAGCTGGATTTGATTGTTGACGATTTAACATGATCTCGGATTGTTTGGTTCTTCGAAGCTCATCCTGGACTTGCTGTCATAGTAACAGGTCCGTAAGCTTAAACCTGCTCGAGCGGCTTATTTCATGTAAACAGGATTAGATCGCATCTTGAGGTGATACTTAAAATCTGTCCCAGCCACTGCTACTTTATTACAAGAGTTCATTACTGAACCAGGGGCAATAATAATCATTTTAAATAATAATATAAAAATTTTATATTGTATATGTAGCCTATATGAGAATGTATATAATATTATAATGTTGTATATAATAATATAGACACAGCCATTTGATTGAGCGATTTATTTGTGATGGAATAATTACTTTATCATTTTATTGGAGGTTTACACACATGTTGTACAGTTAATATGAGCCGTGCATTAATTTAAGTGATCACAAATATTATGGGAGTGGCTTCATGCAGCGCAAGAGATGCAGAGAATTTGATCTTGATCCTTAAGAAACTTTAATACTGTCACGTTACAAATCTGCTCCAAATTGAATTAAAAATTAAATTACAACATTGAAATAAAAATATAAGGGGTGTACAAATACTGTATAAAATAGTGAATATAATCATGTTTAAAAAAAAAAAAACATTTATAATTTATCTATAATAACTTGTATGTTGGTTTGGTGGTTTGGCTGTTTCCTTATAAAGGTCCAGAAATTCGTGGGGTTTTTATTGTGTCAAGTTTTCTGCCAGGTGGCTTTTTTAATTATATGATGTCATTACGTTGCTCTCTTGACGCCAGCCAATCGCTGCATTGCTGATCGCGGTTTCGAGTATCGATGCATCTGCCCTCTTCAGGGAACACAAGAACGCGCAGTGATCTTAGATCATTTAATCCAGATATTTTAATCCAATCAGCAAATTCGTTTGAAGAACCAAATTAGCCAGAGATCAGTTATCACGATTAAAAGATCTGGGATCTGTCAAATCATCTCAGATGTAATAAGCAACGTACGAAGAACGGGCCCCAGGTGTTCGCTGTTTGTGGTGTTCCCCTCGCACTCGTTATCCCTAATTCTCATTTGTGTTCACCGTTACACCTGTTGCTGATTTCCACTCATTATTCTCCCCTATATTAGATCCTCTCTTTCTCACTCTTTTGTCCGACAGTTGTTGTTTGTTGTGCAATGCTTTTGCTCATGACCTGCTTTCATTGTTGTCTAGTCCTGCCTTGTTGTGCCTTTCCAGACTCCTAGTGCTGTTTGTTTTCTTGTTTTGTTTTTTTTGTTCTACTTCCTCTCGCCCGCCAGACCTTTAGTCCTTTGTTACCTGCCCAGGTGATCCCCACTCTGTGGAGGCTCGGAATCATCGCTCCAGCCGCTCATCTGAGAACTCAGTAGAACCTCTACACTGCGTCATTGGTGACGTTGGGAACTGTCCTTGTTTAATGGTGCTCCCCGGGCCAGTGGACATTTGATTTGGATTATTTTTCTGCTTTTTGTGTTCCTGCTATTTTGCCTGTGTCCGTTTCTGAGCTCAAAATAAACTCTTCTGTTACCTGCAACTGAATTCGTATTATTCCCAGACAGAATTTACATGACTTTATTAATAAATCGGATTATTTCCTTGTAGTGATGTGAAAAATAATAATTTCTGTATCTGACTCAGAGTATTCCATATGTTATGTCAGTTGTGCTGTTAAATAAAGCTTACAATGTGTCAGCGGGAAACTTAAGGCTCATATATTTCTTTCTCATGCAGTTACAGATGCAGCGTTTTGACCGAATCTCTTCTACTACACGAGACATGAGAACACATTTTTACAATTTTATGGGTCTTAAAAGAGCCCCAGACAGCAAACATTGAATAAATATTGATTTTCCATCTGAATCATCATTATGGTTGATATCGAAATTTTAATGCAAAATAAATTGTTATGATCTTGAAGTTTTATTTTATCAACTAGTTTTGTGTATACGGTCTATCTCTGTGTGTAGATGTATGTTTGTGTTGCAGATTGGTGTTTCATCTATTAATCACCCGAAGACTGTGATTGGTCCAGCCAAGCACCTGATCCAGATATAAGGACCGCCCCAAACACTCATTCAGGGCTTCATGCCATTTTGTGCCGTCGGTCTTCATGACATTCTGTTTGTCGTCGTACGTCGTGTTTTTTTTGGCTTCGTTTGAATTAGAGAGTCTTATCAGAGAGATTAATAGTATTTCTGTGAAACTATGAAGTGTTTGTTTATTTGGTGAGCCTTGATTTTCCAGTTTTTTTTCCTGATGTTTGTTTGTTTGTTTGATTTTTGACCTGGTAATATATCTTGATTTATTTGCCACTCAATGTTATATCTATTTTCTTTAAACATTGTTTTGTCTACTTAAGGGATGTAGGGGGTTTGACGCCAATTTATTTATACCTCATTTTGAACCTTGTTTATGTTAAAGGGAGATAGGGAAGCTAACTGTATTTTGTTTTCTTTATTTTTGTTATAGGTAAATTAGTTTCTAAAAGAAGTTTGTTTTGTTTGTTATTTTGGCCTTGTCTGCCCCTGACGCTAAACCCTTATTTTTGTAAATAAAAACTTATTATTTAGAATTCTCTCTGGTGTGGACTCTCTTCCTTTTTCTGTTACGGCTGAACCCTAGCGGTCGTAACAAAATGTTGAATCACCATTACCATATCTATGAAACCTGACGTTATTAATGTTGATGGCAACAACATTGATCTATAGTTATCTTTATTATTAAGCCTTGATATTTGGGTTACCGGGCGATTGCCAATGTGTCGAAAAGTCATTGATTTAACCGGGAAGTTGACCGGGAAACGACCTGTTGTTGAAAAATCATCGATATACAGTTGACCGGGAAATGTGATTGAAAATGCATCGGTGCTGGGTTGGGAACATGGACGACACCAGTGCGAGAAGCCGGCATTTTCTCAGCGTCTTCGGATGGAAACGAGTGAAAGACGGTTAAAGGTAAGAGTAAAGAGAAAAAAAAATTAAGTCATTAACAATTGTTTTTTGTATAAGAGTATTTTGAGATTTATTTAAAGGCAGAAACAGTCAGAAAAGAGCTTTAAATGGAAGTATTTGCGGTTTTCCCCTCAAGTCCGGCCTCTTGTATTGAACTGAAGAGACACTTTTAATATAGTGGGTTTTTATGTCTTATTTATGTTTTTTGAAGTCTGTTAATAGAGAGCTATCAACAGATTCACATTTTAATTCATTATTTACCTTCGCGATCAACCCGAATGTAAAGAATACTTTCACTTAAGGAAATGAAACGGCAATATGTAATAAAGGTTGACTTATGCTGGTGCTGTTGAAGCGGTAATTGTTCAAATGAATGTTTTGTATGTCATATTTCAGACTTGATGAGCTTCGTGTGTTCATCTTGCCCGCGCTGAGAGTTCACCGGTGACTGCTGCGCATGCGCGATCAGAGGGAAATACGGTTTATGGTAAGTAAAGTTTAAAAATTCTGCGTCGTTATCAGTTGTTTTTTAAACCATGTTTGCTTTTTTGTAGATGTAATGTTACCAAGTTAGAGACCTATGAGTGCTTCATTCTTCTGAGTTTTGGAGTTTAGTTTTTAGAAAATAAATGTTTCTGTTGTCTCATCCCTGTTTACTTCAAATTTTTATGCAACAACAGTATGACTTCTTTAAATCACTAATGTCCGTGTAGTGGGTTTCCTTCTGCGTTGTGTCTTATTTATGTGTAGGTGTAATAATAAAAGAGCCCACACGATAATGCAGTTTAAAAGGTCTTTCTTTTGGTCACTTTGGAATCACGGTTTCTGTGTCAACACAAAACAGACACCATCAGACACAATCCATCAACATCTCTCTGGTCTAGCTGTGCCTCTCTCCATAACATCCAGCGAAAGAGAGCCTTATTACATGCAATAAAAATTATAGAAACAAAAATACAATAATAAGAAAAGCTAAATAGAAAAATAAAATAACAAAAAAATACAGAAGAATAAAACTAAAATACTAATGATCCATTTACATACCTGTGTCAACACAAAACAGACACCATCAGACACAATCCATCAACATCTCTCTGGTCTAGCTGTGCCTGTCAATCATCACAATGTCTCAATGTAAATCCATATATATAAAAAAAAATGGATTTGAGCAAATCACATGGATCATTAAAAGAAACCAATACAATACACAATTACAAATGTAAACTCATAACTCATGTAACATGGATGTACCTAACTTCATTTTAACGAGGAATGCATAGTCCTATAACGAACTGCATCAGCATAGCGCACGTGCAACAGCGGCCATTACGAAACTTCATACAATCGATTAAATGTACTCTTAAGAATGTTCACACTTCATATTAACAACCTCTAATTAGAGAAGAGACATTAAACAAACTCATTTTACAAAAAGCATCCCTAAACAACAATCATTTAACACAAGTTGAGCACTTTTTCGAGGAGCTGATAAAAACATACCTCTCTCCATAACATCCAGCGAAAGAGAGCGTGCGCACGGAAGTTGCATCTGCTTTCCCCTCACACATGCGCATGACGTCACTTACACAATGCTTTCTTAACTTTTTACAATTTTACAAATTAATAAAAACATTCAAATAAAAACACAAATGCAGATATAAAAATAAAGTAAAAACTTTGTAAATTATAAGCATATTATACTTGATGACCATACCGAAATGTTCCTCCAATACCAATTTCAAAATAAAAGACCCCAAAATTAATAGCCTAAAGTTAATTACTTATTTCAAAATAAAGTATCACAAAATTAATAGTTAATTATTTCAATAATCTAGTAACAACATTCACTCGTTACATCCACCCCCACTGTTTTACACTAGATTATTGGACAGGCCAACCACTTGACATAGTGATGTCATTTCACATAAACCACCTTAGGTCATACAGCTCTAAAGCTATCTTGTTAAAGATTCAGATAAATCAAGGGTAGCTAATCCCCAATCTACCATTTGACAAACCATGCCATATACATAGTCTCAATTATGACATACACTAATAATCAGTCTCAATGCTCATTTTCTTAAGCAAACTCATGTCTCTTAAAAGATCATTCCACCCATTACTAATTGACAGGTGTACATTCATTCAAACACACTTTGAAACAAAAACAAAAGAAACAACCAAACAAGTTCAAACTTCCAGTACAGGATACACTTTTTGAGTTGACATTGTCTGTATCAATCTACTCACAGGTTTAATAAATCTACCAAATCTTGTGCGTATTCCCTGCTGCTCATCAGATTCTTTTGCAACAGGACAAGGATCTGTTTCACGTTGAAACGAACCCACAGGTATCTCCTGCACTACTGTTGAAACATCATAATCCTGATCAGCAACAGGCATGTCAATGTGGGATACAGAGTCTTCATTCTGAACATCTGATACAAGAGATATCTCAGCATTTGATGTAGGGCACAAAGACCCAGAAGGATTAGACATCCTTTCAGAGATATCTTCACATGCCACCCCTTCAACCAGTTCAGTTTGTTGCCCCACTGTTAATCACATCATTTTTCAATTTACCATCACCCCTCCCTGCAACTTCCTCTAAAGCAGCAATCCATTGGGAGGTTCGGTCTGCAGTGTCACTTCTTTGACAGTCAGTAAGTGACGAATCACAGTTTGAACTCCAGTCACACTCTGAAGTCACAGAATCATCCCAAGCAGGCAATGGTAAGAAGTTTACAGGCATTAACAGATTTCGATGAACAGTTTTGACACGACCATTAACAGGGTGGCGGATCTTGTATGTGTTCAAAGAACAGTTCTTACTGACCACAATATACACTGTGCTTTCCCAACGATCTGCTAATTTTCTTTTTCCCTTCTTCCCTTTGTTTGCAAGTAGGACTCTATCGCCCAACTCCAATGAATGACCCTTGCACTTGCGATTGTAATGTTCAGCCTTTTTGTTCTGCTGCTGACGTGCATTTTGTTGTGCAAGTGACATTTCCTCCCTTAACTCCTTTCCAAGAGACTGGACATATTTACTCACATCAACAGTGCCCCCATCCAAAATGACACTCTCAAACAAAACATCCACTGGCAATCTCGGGGTACGGCCAAACATCAAAAAGAAAGGTGGGTAACCAGTTGTCTCATGCCTAGTGCAGTTGTATGAGAAAGTCAGTGTGTTCAGCATCTGAGGCCAATTAGCTTTAGACCTCGGAGGCAAGGACCTTATCATGTCACCAAGCGTACGATTAAACCTTTCAGTTTGACCGTTACCCATAGGGTGATAGGGCGTGGTACGAGATTTAGCAACACTTGACAATTTCAACATTTCCGCAATCAAAGAACTTTCAAAATTTGCACCCTTGTCTGAATGGATCCGTTCTGGGAATCCATATATACAAAAGAAATTGTTCCACAGAACATGGGCAACAGATCTTGCAGTTTGATTCGGACAAACATACGCACATGCAAGTTTTGTGAAGTGGTCGGTAACTACCAACACATCAACTGACTTGTTATTGACATCCTCAGCCGACCAGAAATCGATACAAACTAACTCGAGCGGTGCTGTTGTGGTTATCGACACAAGTGGCGCTCTGGCCTCAGGCTCAGGAGTCTTACTCAATACACATCTCTTACATTGCGTCACATACAGTTTTGTGTCTTTCTCCATAGAAGTCCAGTAGAATCTTTGCCTTGCTAACCAAAGGGTGCGGTGCTGGCCCTGATGACCTGCGTCATCATGCACCCCTTTCAGGACCAAGTCTCTTAAAGCTGCCGGCACAACATACTGAAAAGTCCTTTTCTTGGTCGTCGGATTCTTAGACACACGGTATAGTATACCTAGCCTGACTGTGAATTTGCCCCACTGTCTGAGTGTTCGTACAGTTTCTTTTAACTCGTTACCTCTTTCTCTTCTAGAAGGCCGTCTACCTCGCTCTACAAAGAACCTCACCCTACTAATGACTGGGTCATGACATTGCTTGTCAAGCAAATCTGCATGGGTAAGTTTACTGAGTGGACACTGCATTGCATCCTCCAAACCCCTCAAATGCTGTACATATGTGACTGCTCGAACAGCTGCACCTTCCTCCCAGTGACAGTGTGAACGAAGCACAGCTGACTTCTCCTCACAAGATACTTGACCCCCAGCAGAACTCTGAACCAGGTGAGTGACCTCATGGCACATCTGTGCCCCAGATATATCCTCTACAGCCTCTCTTTCTGTAAAGTCACAGGACAAATGAAACATACCCTGTACCTGCTCAACCTCAAGTGCCTCTGCTTCATGCTTCAAGATGTCATATGGTGTTCTGGTAATTCTGTGCAAGATTTTGGAAGTAGCAAAAGGTTCGCGGCTCAAGGCATCAGCCACCACATTTTTCGGACCAGGAATGTATTGTATGTCAAAGTCAAAAGGGGCCAACTTCGCAACCCACCTCTGCTCACAGGCATCAAGTTTCGGTTTGGTCAAAATATACTTGAGCGGGTTGTTATCCGTCCAAACCGTAAACCTGTGCCCACGAAGCCAGTGGCTGAATTTATCGCATATGGCCCACTTCATTGCCAAAAATTCAAGCCTGTGAGCTGGATACTTAGACTGAGCATGATTAAGAGACTTTGATGCAAAAACGATTGGCCTCGAAACCGCATAACCCTCCTGAACTTGGGAGAGCACAGCCCCAAGCCCGCTCGTTGAAGCATCAACAGACAGTATAAACGGTTTTGAAAAGTTGGGATGGGCAAGCAAAACTTGTTTTACCAGCGCAGCCTTCATATTCTCAAATGACCCCACACATTCCTCCGTCCAATCATCAGGAGTAAGCTTCCGGCCAGCCAACTTCTTTCTTACACCCCTTGCCTTCCTAGGTCTCTTCTGACCGGTCATCAGTTGAAAAAGAGGTCTCGCAATCATGGAACAATTCTCAATGAAATGTTGATAATATATAACCATGCCCAAAAATGACCTAACTTTACTCACAGATGGGGTAACACCATCAGCTTCCATCAAGTCTTTCTCTGACACGTTCACGATAGCCTCTACCTTCATTGGATCACTAGCCACACCCTCCTGTGAAACAATGTGGCCCAAAAATTTCACTGACCTCCGCAAAAACATACACTAAGGGTGTACTCACACTAGGCACGATTGCCTTGTACCGTGCTCGAGCGCGATTGTCCCCCCTCCCCACTCCCCCGCTGGCCTGCACTCACATTGCACTTAACGTACCGGGCCGGAGCACGCTTAAGTCATTCACGATGCAACTTTTTGTTTTGAAGAAGACAGGAAGAAAAGCGCTTTCGCTAATAGACTGCCTAATACATTTATAATTTATGCCGCGCAGCGATTTTCACTTGATTGCACTGCACATATCAGAAGATTATTACGGAGGCAGCTGACTTTGACGGAGGAATTTGCAGCTTTACCCGCAAACTTCAATTCATGTTCATCAATAAGGTGAAAACCAGAACCATTATAAACCTAAATATTATTGAATTAATTGAAAAGTGTATCCAAGTAGTAATAGTTTGGTGTTTGCTGTTGTAATGTTGATAGTAGCGCTCAGCTGTTCCGTGCTCCAGCACGGTTAGCGCTCACACTGCATGCGAACCGCGCCCGAGTCCAACTGAACCGTGCCCTGGCCCACCTCTTCCAAGCGGGCCAGGGCCGGCTAATCGAGCCGCGCCCGAGCACGGTTCGGATCACTCACACTAGTCAAACGAACCGCGCTTTGGTGGTCAAACGCACTCGGGCACGGTTCAAACTGGCTAGTGTGAGTACACCCTTAGAAGGTGACAGTTTCAAATTGTGATCCTTGAGACGTTGAAACACCATTTCCAGTCTCTGCAAGCTTTCTTCCTCAGTCTTACCAAAAACTAACAGGTCATCCAGGTAACAGAGCAAACTCATGAAATTTTGATCACCGAAAACAGTTAGCATCATTCTCATGAACGTAGCAGGACTGTTGCAAAGACCCTGAGGTAAACGGTTATACTCGTGCAACCCAAGAGGAGAGCTGAAGGCTGTAAATCTCTTATCCTCCTCGTGTAGAGGGATGTTGTAGTAACCGGACGTTAAATCCATGGTACTAAACAAAGCATTCCCCCCCCAAAGCTGCTAGCACATCTGCCTGGTGAGGAAGAGGGTGTGCATCCTTCACCGTACAAGCATTCAGCCACCGAAAGTCAGTGCACAACCGCAAATCGCCGTTCTTCTTCCAAACTAACACTAACGGTGATGCAAACTCGCTGGACAATTTTCTGATGATCTCCTTCTGTTCCATTTCATCAAGTGTCTCCCTCAACTTGTGATAGTGTGCTGGAGAAAGTCTACGATAAGGCAAACGAAAAGGTCTGTCATCCGTCAAACGGATACGATGACAGAACCCCTTAGCTTCACCACAATCCAACGAGTGCCTAGAGAAAACGGTCTCATATTTTTTTATGAGCTCAACAAGCTTGTTTCTCCAAAAAGGTGACACCTCACAGACATTCACATTTAAATCTTTGAGGCCCAGTTCATCCAATCGCTTGTCACTGACATGCCTAACACCAGACACAGAGTTCTTTGCTGATAAGCTACCACAAGAACTGCCACTGCTCCTGGCTACATTCTGGGAAACTATTTGGTCTGGCATATGATCAAAATCTTCCAAAGCGATGCACGGGTAAACATCTGCCAGTTTAGCATTCCTGCGCAACACGATTTCGGAGTTGGTTGGGTTTATCATTTTCACCGGGAGCCAACCGTCGCCCCATAAGGGTGAGATCACTCTACCGACAAGGACGTTCCGAGGAACACAGCGAGAGGTGCTAGGCTCAATCACAACCGTGCTACCCACTGAAAGTTTCAACCCTGGTGGCAGACGACCCCAAACAAGGTGCTCACTCATAGGCTGCAGGACAACTGCAGATTTTGACTTTAAAGTGCCCACTTTGTCAGGAATCGTACTACCTCTCCACCTCTCAATGCTTGAAAGCATACGCAGAAATTGACAATCTTCACTCAGATTTGATTGGTCTGGTTTATCCAGAACTCTCCAGAATCCCTCATTCGACTTCATTTCTCTGATCAGAGGTTTCAACACATTCGTTCCAATAATAAGCTGGTCCACTTGACCCCTGACAATAAGGACTGGAACACTGAAGCTGAAGCCATATACCTCAATTTTCAGATCACACATACCTTCGGGACTAGTCTGTTTCCCACCACACCCAACCAAAACGATGTCTGATGGGGAAAATAACTCCTGATCCAGGACTCCGGCTTCTATCAGTTGAGGTACCACATCAGCACTCAAAGTAGTCGCCATAGAGCCACTGTCCAGCATCCCCCTCAGATGAACTTTGTCCTGTACCAACACACTAGTATAAAACAGACTGTCATTTTGTGCTGACCGAACAGTATTTTGAAAAATCACAGTTTTGTCTTTGCTTGCACTCTCACGATAAAATGAATAGACAGATTCCACATCAGTATCCCAGGAGGAACTTTCATTTTGCCCCACATTGCCCTCCCCCCAATGGAGGCTTTCTAGTTTCCCTGAGACGCTTCATCCTCACGTCTGCCAGAGTTCTCCCTTGGCAGAATCTTCTCACAATTGAAACTCCTATGCCCAGACGAAAAACACTTAAAGCAGAGGTTGTACATCTTACAATGGGCAGTAGTGCTGTGATCTTTGCTGCTACAAACTCTACATTCACGGGTCTGTTTGTTAGGGTTCTTGGACCAACCACCACGCACAGACTGGGCATTGCACACAAGAGCCTTTTCCAACATAGTCAAGACTTTGTCCAGAGTGCCCCTATCTGTCGCCGGTGTGGCTGTGTCTGCCCTATGAGTAGTCAGAGAAGAATCACCAAGAGGGTTAAGAACTTTGGCTGTTTGTTGACACGTAACTCGCTGTGTTGCTTTCTGTTCCCTTAGCATCTCATCTAATCTCTCTTGGACCTCAGAAGCTGTCCATGACACTGCAGATTTGCTTTTGAACACTAAAGACAGTTCCTTATCAGGACAGTGTCGAATGAACATTACAGCTAGTTCTCTGCTTCGATTTTCCAAGGTTCTGCCCTCCTCTCTAAGGCTCTGCTCCGCCATCTCAGCTGCTTTGTTCAACCTTATCCAATAATCCAAAGGACTCTCGTTGGAGTAAGGTTTAACAGAGTAGAAATCAGCTAAGGGCATTCCTGAG
Source organism: Gobio gobio (assembly GCF_949357685.1). Taxonomy (NCBI): domain Eukaryota; kingdom Metazoa; phylum Chordata; class Actinopteri; order Cypriniformes; family Gobionidae; genus Gobio; species Gobio gobio. Next base: position 62,173,779 of record NC_137101.1, on the reverse strand, counting down.
CTACTGGAATCACTGAAATGATGTCTCAATACTGTGAATACAGCATCTACAGTCGGGGTTACTGTTCTGTTACTCAGCCAAACCTTTATGATGTCCCTGGCCCTCCCCATTAGTCTGTTCATCACTTCTTCAACCCTTTCAGAGTCTGCCACTACTTTTTTGTTAAGGTACACTCGCATTAATTCCTCCCATTCCATCATGGAGCATTTATCTGTACCATCTCCACGAAAATACGGTGGTGCGGTTACCTCAGACTTCAGTACCAAATTTAACTTGGAAGCATCTATAATGGTTGCATTCGACACCTTAGGGTCAGACATTTTAGTGGATTCTCCAAAATGACCACTAGCTGGCAGACTTGAATGTCCAGTCTGCAACAGACTGTCTCTGATAGCTTCGCCAATTTCAGAACCAATTTGTCTAACGAGGTTACTCATTTCACTTGAGAGTCCTGATTCAACTCTGGTATACACTGGGTTGCCAGGTTGTGTGATTGGACTATAGCACATGTCAGGTCTACTATCAACTGAGGACCTAAGTGTTCCACCCCTCCCAGTGCTTGCATACTCAGGACCCAGAAACTGAAACCCTTTGTCAGGTGTGGCTAGTAATGAACCCCTCCCTCTACCAGCCATCATTACACTGTGTTCAAATGCTAACCTTTGCTCCTTATCTGCAGCGGGGACGTGGGCGCAGCATTGGTCCCGGCGGAGCTCGCGACGCCCCTAGGGGTGGAATTCTGGGCGGGCCTGGAGGACGAGATCTGGGGAGAGGGATAGGTTTAGGGGAGGAAGTGGAGAGAGGGGAAGGAAAAGAGGAGAGAGAGCGAGATGGTAAGGGTCCGCCGACCCCCGGGCACGCCACCATGTGGTCCTACGCCAGGATGAGTCCAACACCGTCGGTCGGTGGCACTGGACCCACTCGGCGGTTCTCTGTGGAAGCCGAGTAATGAACTGCTCCAGTGTCACTAGGTCGATGATCCTCTCAACGTCGTTTCCCTCAGCCACCAGCCATTCGCGGTAGGAGTCCCGGAGCTGCTGGGCCATCACGAAGGGTCAGCCACTTTCGCCCAGCTCCAGCGACCGAAATCGCTGGCGGTGTTGCTCTGGGCTTCGGCCGACCCTCTGCAGGATGGCTTTCTTGAGATCGGCGAAGACCAGGAGGTTCGGGACAGGCAGTTGCTGGACAGTGTAGAAGATTTTATTAGTTAAAAATTAGCAGTTTAAGGCTAATGAAAAGACACTATTATGTTCAAATGTGTGCTGACATCTCAAGTGTGTTCAAATGTGTGCTGACATCTCAAGTGTGTTCAAATGTGTGCTGACTGTGTTTAAATGTATGCTGACTTTGAGAATGCCCTTTAGAAGGACAGGAACAGAATTAGAACTTAGAATGTGGTAATATGTGAGCCAGGGGGTTGTTACCATGTTAGGAAGACAACAGTGGTTACCAAAATAGGAAGACAACTATGGTATATATATGACAGAAAATTCAAGTAGCAGGAGGGCCGGTGGCTGACGGTCCTCCGGCTTCATTGCTGTGTTTGGTGTGAATAAAGCCTCTTCTGGAATCACTAATCCTTTGTGAAGAAATTTTTATAAGAAGAGAATTCTTCAACATATTTGGCACCCCAGATGGGACTGGCTCAGGAGCTGATAAAGAACCGCGGCAGGGCGTTCCTGGACGAATCAGCACAAACAAGTGGCCACGGTAAGCAGTTTTTGCTTAAAGTTTGTGTTATTCGCCAGAAATGTACCTGTTGTGGTGAGACAGCTTCTCCAAATTTAAAGAACTGAAAAGGATTTTTGATTTCAGAATAAATGCATGCTGTATAATTTCTAACAAAAAGGCCGTGGGGAGATTAAGAAAATGTAGAAGCGTAAATTAGGTTATGTGTATTCTTGTCAAGCCAGATAGTTTTGATAAGGTTTTAATTGTGTTTTATCGTGTTGAGGAAGTGTATCGATAAATTTGAAAAAAAGGTTTTAATTGAGCTTTATCATGTTGGGGAAGTGTATTGATAAGGTTTTAATTGTGTTTTATCATGTTGAGGAAGTGTATTGATAAAACTTGATAAAAAGGTTTTAATTGTGCTTTATCGTGTTGAGGAAGTGTATCGATAAGGTTTTAATTGTGTTTTATCGTGTTGAGGAAGTGTATCGATACATTTGAAAAAAAAGGGTTTTAATTAAGCTTTATCATGTTGGGGAAGTGTATTGATAAGGTTTTAATTGTGTTTTATCATGCTGAGGAAGTGTATTGATAAAACTTGATAAAAAGGTTTTAATTGTGTTTTATCGTGTTGAGGAAGTGTATCGATAAATTTGAAAAAAAGGTTTTAATTGAGCTTTATCATGTTGGGGAAGTGTATTGATAAGGTTTTATTTGTGTTTTATCATTTTGAGGAAGTGTATTGATAAAACTTGATAAAAAGGTTTTAATTGTGCTTTATCGTGTTGAGGAAGTGTATCGATAAGGTTTTAATTGTGTTTTATCGTGTTGAGGAAGTGTATCGATAAATTTGAAAAAAAGGTTTTAATTGAGCTTTATCATGTTGGGGAAGTGTATTGATAAGGTTTTAATTGTGTTTTATCATGTTGAGGAAGTGTATTGATAACTTGATAAAAAGGTTTTAATTGTGCTTTATCATGTTGGGGAAGTGTATTGATAAGGTTTTAATTGTGGTTTATCATGTTGAGGAAGTGTATTGATAAATTGGACAAAAAGAGTTTTAATTGTAAGTTATTGAGTTGAGGAAGTGTATCAATAGACTTGACAATAAGAATTAGTGCATTGATTTGATTAAATTAAAAAATAAGAAATACAAATCGTGTTGAGGAAGTGTATCGATTTGATTAAGTTAAATAAATAAGGAAAAAATTAAGAGTAAAACAATAATTATTTTCTTAAAAGTATAGAATAGAGTGTGTTTGCTGGACTGCCTGTGGCTAAGAATAGTATGTATGTGTGTGCAAGTTTGAGTGTCAGTGGTTAAAAATAAGCTTTTCCTCTTGTGAGGTTGTCTTCCAGCATTCTGTGATTGGAGGTGCACATTTCATTTGAGAAAGAGATAAAAGAGTCTGTATGAGCCCTGTTTCAGAATTAGAACAAAATAAAGAAGAGATATGACAAGTGGTGAATAATTTTATTAATGCAAAGTAAAGTTAAATAGTAAAATTAAAAATTGGAAAATTAAAAAGTAGCTGGTGATTAACAGATATTATATATGGTAAAAATAAAAAGGCAAAGTTAAATAAAATAAAAGAAATAAATAAGTGATTATTCTTTTGAAAATTATATTTGAGAACATCAAGTTAAAGAGTAAATCAAGTCTAGAAATTGGTTATTAAAATAGTTATTGATTAAAGGACAATTATGACCACTCCGGTGGAAATGTTAGGCTCAAAATACCCACTGTGTAAAGAATTAATAGATGAGATGTCAAATAAATGGAAAAAAAAGGATATGATAACCAAATGGCCAAAAGAAGGGACATTTGATGTAACATTATGCGAAGAAATGGAAACCTTGATAAAAAATTACAAAATCAAGAACAGTTTAAAGAGAAATTAGAAGAGAAATTAAAAGAGAAAAGGAAAAAGCAGTGCTGGCATTGTTCAGAAAAGAAGGAGAAGAATTATTAAGAAACATAAGACAGGCAAGGAAAATTTTAAAAGAAGTAGAAAGAAAAAAGAACACATGTTTTCTAACACTCTGTCAAATGTAACTCTAGAAGGGCAGTTCCCAATCCTAAATGCAAATGGAAGGACAGATGGAGTTAGAAAACGAAAAACAAACAAGACAAGATGTGAGACAAAAAGAGAAAAGTAAAACATAAGAGAAAAATGTACCGTTAGGTTATGTATTAGAGCAACTAAAAACTAAGAATGAGGTTAAACAGGCAGAAAGAAGAAGACAAGAATAATAAAATAAAAAATAAATAAAAAGGTGAAACAGAAACACAAATAGAAGAATTAAATAAAAGCATCAAAGAAATAGAAGAATTATTAAAATGCACAGAAATACAGGCGAGTGATAGAAAAAAATTATTATTAGAGAGTTTAAATATAGAAAATGAAGAGGAGGTAACATTTGATGAAGAAAGGTTGTCACAAGTAAGAGAAACAGGGAAGTAAAACAACTCCCTATTTTGATTATGGGTGACAAAAGATTTTGAGGGGCTTGTCAACTGCCTTCCTGACATCCAGGAGAGAGCTGGGAAATGGATAAGACAATGGGCAAATTGTGATCTGTGGGGGACATTAAAACACTTCTGGCGAAAATTCTAAGTGGATCAAAAAAAGGAAGAAATTCTTCAAGCCTCTGAACGAGACAGAACTGTGAACTCTTGCTATATGGATGAGACTGTTTTTGATGCATATCGTCCGGCAATATGACAGGAATTGCAAAAGGAGTATCCAACCAAAGTAGACAGCTGGGGGACACAGAAAGTCCAATCATATGTGTGCAAAGCAAGAGACTGGAAATCCAGAAGGAGACCCATTAAAGAGAAGAGTCAGACCAAATGGCAGTGCTCCTGTGAATGCTTCTGTGAATACCTCTGTAAATAACCCACTGACTTGTGCAGCTTCCCCCACCAAGGACAGAGAGGGTTGTGAACAGCCTGGATATAACAAAACCAATTGCCCAAACAATCCATGGCAACAGTCACTCAGGGGTGAAAGGTGGGGTGGTTGGCAACGACCCGCTCAAAATTTGCAAAGACAGGGGACAAATACAGTTAATTCCTCTGACAACTCCAGTTTGATTACAGACTAAAAATAAAAGTGTGACCTTACCAGTTCTTGTATCAAATCAAACTCCTGTAATCTTGTTAGGAAGAGATGTATTATGTAAATTAGGACTTCAAATTTGGTGTTTTCCAAAAGGAATGTATATAGACTTACAAGGAATAGGAACTCAAATGATGATTTCTGAGCCAAAAGCAAATGTATACTGGATAGGAAAAATAGAAAATTATGTAAGACAAATCATTAATAAATGGAGAAAGTTTATTGAAGCGCAGATTTCTTAAGCTCAGTTACCAAAGTCAGGATTTCACTGTACTATGATATATGACGAAGAAAGAGATGAAAAAATAGAAAAGAAATGGCAAAAAGAAACGGACAGTCAAAAAATTGAGATTACCTCAAAATACATCATAATAGGTAAACAGGGAGCAGCAATGAATATAACTGAAAATGAATTTATAAAAAAAGTTGGTTCAATGTACCATAGTCTGTTCCACATATCTTTATACAGGAAAGAATTAGGAAGCCAAAAGATATACAGCCAATGATGAAAAAAGCTGAACAATGCCAGTGGAATTCAACAATAAATCCATTAAATTTTTACTTTATTGACAAAAATTTCATAAAAGTCTTGTATGAAACAAAATTAATGGGGATTACTCAAGAAATAATTATAAATCAAGAGTACAAACATAAATGATAGCAAAATCCCAATCAATAGAAACTGTTGAGAGTGAGCTATTTAAGGATGTTTAGTGGCAATACTTACTCCAGTAGTTTTGATAGAACCACAACCACAACTGGAAGATATTGTTCGAATACAGCAGCAAGCAGGCCCTTATGAACATTCTAGGTGGTATCAGAGGGGGGCCAAAACAGATAGGGAAAAAAAAAAAGATGAAAACGATATTTGGCGTTCACATGAAGGACAGATTGTTGCACCAACAATGCTTTTGAACATTCTCATTTCAGATGCGCAGGGATTTGATCACTGCGCGAGGGGGGAAGTAATAAGAAAAATTAAACAACAAGGATATTGGTCTCCATATTTATATGCGATGGTAGACAATTTTAGGCATCTGGTGATGGATTATGTGGACATGATAAAGCGAGTACAAGGTAAACGATATATGCTTGTGATAATTGATCGATAGAAGCAGTACCATCTTCGGATGAGGGTTCAGGAAAAAAAAAAAAACTGTAAAACAAGTATTGCAGCAACTTAGGATAAAACAAAGACTTGGTTGCATTTAAGGGCCTCACTTGCACTAATGACTTGTTGCATGCAAACTAACAGAATCATACATTTAACACCGCATGGAATGCTTACGGGTCGACCCATGCCTGTACCATATTGCAGAGGTAGATTGATTCAAATTGATTGATACAAAGGACCACCTATAGAACAATTGCAAATGGAATTAAGATCTTATATGAGGAAACTAACTGCAATATGTAAAGCTATATATTTACAGGAAAAAAGAAAGCAGCCCAGTGAGGAGACAGAAACATCTTGTCCAGGTGACCCAGGTGGCCAGGTGTATCTGAGGGTATTCAGGACCATGAGAACCAATGGACAATGGACAATAAAGACTGGCCTGATAAATCAAACTGGAGGTTGCAAGCATTGGAAGTTGATTCAAGTACCTCCAATGAGGACGAAGAAGATGAATGATGAGCCAGACCCTGGGTGTATGTGCTAGCCTAACCCCTCCCCAAAGGGTGACCCTCTACGATGCGCAAAGTATCTGGGTTGAAGAAGATGACTACAATATAAAAAGAACTTTTGATAGTATAATGTATGATTTGATGTTTGATTATACTACATAACTGTGACAACCACAGGCAAGGCTGAACAAATTGCACACTCACGCTTATAACAATGTACTGATGATAAGACATAGGAATTAGGGAAATTAGAATCTTTTACTCCATTCCTGAAAAAGAGAACAAAAGCAAAATCTGGAAGGAGATGTTTGGTTCTAATATTCCTCCGGAGTGTGGTTGCATAATCTAGTCATTGGTAGTGAAACTGAGTGACTTATTTTAAGTCATTAGGTAGCATAACTGAAAAAGCTAGATTCTGAAACTACACATCTGGGAAAAGTTTAGTAAAGGTGGGGCTTAGTTAAGCCCCAGAGGGGGGAATGTAGAAGATTTTATTAGTTAAAAATTAGCAGTTTAAGGCTAATGGTATTGGTATTGACCAAGATGGCGGCGCGAGTAGATCGCGAGGCTCTGGTTCTCTCCAGATTCTGCAATTTTGCGGTATTTTTCCTGTTCTTCTCGGGTCTGTTCGCACAGAACAGTTGTGCCTTTACATCGTACACCCGCGCTGAGCTTTTGGATATTGGTTTGCGAATTTCCGACAGTTTTATGGACAATCTACAACTCCTTCCTGAGATCGCTAAGACACCGGTGACTCTGCACTCTACCCGGCCGGGCGGAAGTGCACGCAGACGGCGGCGTGATCGTAAACAAAGGCGGGGGAGACGTGGAGGAACGCGTGCTAAGCTAACGCTTACTCCTCATCGGCTCTCTTTACCCAGCATTTTCCTTGCCAATGTACGGTCGCTAGTGAACAAAATGGAGGAGATTCGACTCAGCATCACACACAGTAAGAAACTTTTGAACTGTAACGTCCTAATATTCACGGAAACCTGGTTAAACAGCGGAATACCGGACACCGCTATCGAGCTAGCGGGACGCCACACACTCCGGGCGGATAGAACATTAGATGGCTCCGGGAAGAGCAGAGGGGGCGGATTGTGCATTTATATTAACAAAGCTTGGTGCACAAACTCTGCTATTGTTGGGAGTCATTGTTCAGCTAACCTGGAGTTTCTCATGGTTAAATGTAGACCGTTTTATCTACCCCGGGAGTTCACCTCCACCATTATCACAGCAGCCTATATTCCACCCGATGCTGATGCCAAGCTTGCTATGAAAGAACTTCACGCAGCCATCAGTAAACAACAGACTGATCACCCGGAAGCTGCGTTTATTGTTGCAGGTGACTTTAATCACTCAAACTTAAAGTCAGTGCTACCCAAGTTTCACCAGCATGTTTCCTGCCACACCAGAGGAAACAAAACCTTAGACCATGTTTACACAAACATGGCCGGAGCTTACGTTGCGACACCCCTCCCCCACCTGGGACAGTCAGACCACCTTTCTTTGTTCCTCAGCCCCAAATATTCACCCCTCATCAACCGCGTGAAGCCATCAATGAAAACCATCAAGGTGTGGCCTGCGGGGGCAGATTCCACACTCCAGGAAAGGTTTCTAAACACAGACTGGAGTATGTTTGCTTCTCAAGCCACCAGTGGCGCTCACACGGACATTGACTCCTACACCTCCTCAGTATTGGATCATATCAATACCACCATCGACAGTGTTACAACCCAGAAACAGATCACCACATACCCAAATCAGAAGCCTTGGATGAACAGGGAAGTACGACTCCTATTGAAGTCACGCAACACTGCCTTCAGATCAGGAGATGCACAAGCCTACAGCACATCCAGGGCAAACCTGAAGAGGGGCATCAAAAAGGCCAAGCACTGCTACAAGCTTAAGATTGAGGGTCACTTTTCCAACTCTGACCCTCGACGCATGTGGCAGGGCATCCAGGCCATCAGTGACTACAAACCCCCCCACTCCACCCCCGCAGCCACTGATGTCAACTTCCTGAATGAGCTAAATTACTTTTATGCTCGTTTTGAAAGAGACAACAGAGAAACTGCCACCAAGCTCAAACCCTCAGCTGACCACCCACCAATCACACTCTCCTCCACAGATGTCTGCAAGGCACTGAGCCGGATCAGCGCGCACAAGGCTGCTGGACCAGACAACATCCCTGGACGTGTGCTCAGGGCATGTGCGGAGCAGCTCGCTGGGGTTTTTACAGACATTTTCAACCTGTCTCTCACCCAAGCAGCTGTACCATCATGCTTTAAACGCACTTCCATTGTGCCAGTGCCGAAACACTCCAGCCCGAGGTGCCCTAATGACTACCGCCCTGTAGCACTCACACCCATCATTATGAAGTGCTTTGAGCGGCTGGTCCTGGAACACCTAAAAGACTCTATACCATCCACATTGGACTCACACCAGTTTGCCTACCGCAGCAATAGGAGCACAGAGGATGCCGTTTCCATGGCACTGCACTCTGTGCTCACCCATCTGGACCATAAGAACACGTATGCACGCATGCTGTTTGTTGACTTCAGCTCAGCATTCAACACTGTCATCCCATCCAAGTTAATTGCCAAACTTGGAGACCTGGGCATCAACACTTCAATGTGCAACTGGATTTTGGACTTCCTAACTGACAGACCCCAGAATGTTCGATCAGGATCCACCTGCTCCACATCCATCACTCTTAACACTGGTGTACCACAGGGCTGTGTGCTAAGTCCGTTTCTCTACTCCCTCTTCACCTCCGACTGCAAGCCTGTGTATGGAACTAATTCCATCGTCAAGTTTGCGGACGACACTACGGTGATTGGTCTCATCAGCAACAACGATGAGACTGCCTACAGGGAGGAGATCCAGCACCTGGCCACATGGTGCGCTGATAATAACCTGCTCCTCAACACCACCAAAACGAAGGAGCTCATCGTGGACTTCAGGAAGGAGTCAAGAGGCACACACGACACCATCCACATCAATGGAATGGCTGTTGAGCGTGTCTCCAGTTTCAAGTTCCTGGGGACCCACATCTCGGCGGACATGTCGTGGACGACCAACACCTCCAGCCTGGTCAAGAAGGCTCACCAGCGCCTCTTCTTCCTGAGGACACTGAGGAAGAATCAGCTCTCCTCGGCTATCCTGGTGAACTTCTACCGCTGCGCAATAGAAAGCATCCTGACCAACTGTGTGGCAGTGTGGTATGGGAGCTGCTCTGTTGCGGAGCGCAAGGCACTGCAGCGGGTGGTGAAAACTGCCCAGCGCATCACAGGAACTCCACTGCCTGCCATCGAACACATCCAGAGGAAACGCTGCCTGCATCGAGCTCGCAGCATCCTCAAGGACTCCTCTCACCCAGCCCACAGACTGTTTTCTCTCCTGCCCTCCGGCAGGCGTTTCAGGATCCACCGGACCAGGACCAGCAGACTAAAGAACAGTTTTTTCCCCAGAGCTGTCTCTTTACTGAACTCAAACCCCCGTTGATCCACTTCCCTCATAAACTGCGAACTCTCCTACCTCACACCTACATTCACTTTGTTATTTGCACTACTGACTGTTTATTACAGTAACAACTGTTTACTTATGCATTCTGCACCACCATACCGTAACTGGATTATGCTCATTTGCACTGCCGACTGTATTTACAGTAACAATGTTTACATTTGCATTTTGCACCGTACTTCTAACTGGAATATGCAACCACTTTCCACTGCACTTTTACAATTTCTTTCGGATAGCTCTGTCCATAATTTATTGTACTAACTTAATCCACTGCTATATTCCTCATATTAGCCTAACATATTATTGTATACCTCTAACTGTAAAATTCTGTTCAAGTAATAACCGTCTGTATATTTATTCATAGTACATAGTCACCTGTAAATTCTGTTTATAGTAATAGCCATCTGTATATTATATTCATAGTACATATTCACCTGTAAATTCTGTTTATAGTAATAGCCATCTGTATATTATATTCTAGTACATATTCACCTGTAAATTCTGTTTATAGTAATAGCCATCTGTATATTTATTCACTGTATATATTCATCTGTAAATTCAGTTCTACTTATAGTAATAACCATCTCTCTACTTATACATATTTATATATATTCAGAACATTTTTATGTCCTGCACTTACGCAACCATTGTATATCCTGCACTTGCTGCTATTGCACTTCTGGTTAGACCTAAACTGCATTTCGTTGCCTTGTACTTGTACTTGTGTAATGACAATAAAGTTGAATCTAATCTAATCTAATCTAATGAAAAGACACTATTATGTTCAAATGTGTGCTGACATCTCAAGTGTGTTCAAATGTGTGCTGACATCTCAAGTGTGTTCAAATGTGTGCTGACTGTGTTTAAATGTATGCTGACTTTGAGAATGCCCTTTAGAAGGACAGGAACAGAATTAGAACTTAGAATGTGGTAATATGTGAGCCAGGGGGTTGTTACCATGTTAGGAAGACAACAGTGGTTACCAAAATAGGAAGACAACTATGGTATATATATGACAGAAAATTCAAGTAGCAGGAGGGCCGGTGGCTGACGGTCCTCCGGCTTCATTGCTGTGTTTGGTGTGAATAAAGCCTCTTCTGGAATCACTAATCCTTTGTGAAGAAATTTTTATAAGAAGAGAATTCTTCAACAACAGCAGGGGGATCAGCCACACCGCCGACCAACACCAGGCCCTACTGGACCTGAGGGGTCCTGAGCCCATCTGGCCGCCGTGGCCGTCTTCTCGAAAAGGTCTATGAAGACCTCCGGGTCCTCCTGCTGGGCCTGTACGATCGCCTGGAAGCGGCACTCTTGGTCGCCCCTCAGGTCCAGCAGGGCCTGGTGTTGTTCCTGATGTAGGACCGCGAGGGATGAGACAACCTCCGCAAACGCCGATGACGTTTGGTGGCGATTGCATGCCGGTGGCTGCTTCTTCCTTCCTGGGTTTTGGCACCACTGTAACGAAGTTCGATCGGGAAAAGGAAGGAAGAAGGCAGAGTCAGCTTGTTGGAGACTCGGGTTACTAAGTCATGCCCACTGGCGTTCACAATAAACTCAATCTTTTACAAAGCACAGTCCAAACGCTCTCCTGAGCTTCCACACACTCTCATCCATGGTTCCCGAGCCTCCAGACACTCTCTCTCCTCGAACACCTCTTCCGGGTGGTTTATGTACGGTCTCTCCACGCCCATTACTGAAACAAGACACAGGTGTTTATGATTTGCACTTGACCCACTTACGGCGCACCTGTCTCCCGACTCTCTCTCCCGTCACAGACCTCGCTAAACCCCCCCGGCACATCAGACTATTGTCAAAGTACACAAGTAACGCCTGAGGAAAAGTAAGAAGGTGTGGTCTGTCACCTGTTGCTCAATAACTGCTGCATGCTTTAAATATTACTCATAATATATAACATTCCAATTAATTGCGGGTGGATGAGAGATAAATGGTTGCCATTCCGGTTGCCATTTTTCCACACGTTTTCAAAAGAATTCCCCACATGTGTTGACAGAGTCGAAGCTCATTGTAATGCAAAACTGTTATCCAATCATAGCAGTGGGCATTTACATTCCAAGTCTTTAATGTGGCACACCCATAAAAATCGTGTGTTCCAGCTCAGAACCAGGGTAGAAAATAGCCTATTACTTATTCATTATGTTTTTGAATGTTAAAACAACACAAACATCATAGGTGGACCTCAGACAACAGTATGAAAAATAAAAATAGCCAGTTCATGACCCCTTAAATGTTACTATATTCATTTCTCATGTCAATCACCACCTTGTGCTGGAAGGAAGTTAACCCTCTATGGTACGCAATATGATTTCAATGAGGAAAAAATTATTTGTGGTGTTTTTCCTGCTTAAAATAGGACACTATAACAATAGCAATACAATTTTTCATAATTTTTTTATTTATTTCTTTTTTTAAAGTTTGTTGCCTCAAGGCAACATTGTACCACAACGGACAAATTTAAACATTTGACATTTTCATGTAGAAAAAATAAATATACTTATTGAAAACATCAATTTCTTTAACCAGACACCTGAACACACACATTTATCCAGTTTATAATGTATTACAAATTTCATATTTAATAAAAAATAACATTTCAAATTCAGCTGTTGCTCTCAGGCAACATTGTACCATTGTGGAACATAAGTATTACCAAACCATCTCATCAAGTTATCATGTCAAGTTATCATATCATGTTATCGTGTCAAGTTATCATATCAAGTTATCATATCCATCTTCATCCTCATCTCCATCTTCGATCTCTCCCTGCCGGATTGTCACTATGACCTCATTTCCTCATCACATGACACCCCAAACCCCCACCGCACCCCCCGGCACATCAGACTACTGTCAAAGTACACAAGTAACGCCTGAGGAAAAGTAAGAAGGTGTGGTCTGTCACCTGTTGCTCAATAACTGCTGCATGCTTTAAATATTACTCATTCATTTCTCATGTCAATCACCACCTTGTGTTGGAAAGAGGTTAAAAGCTACTGCTTTATTTCTCAACACCACTTAACCACAAAATGTTTCTTACATTTGTAAAAAAAAAAATTATTTAACGTTTCATGCCCTGACTTTAGATCCATAACATACTGTAACAGAGTGTGTTATGGAGTGTGTTAACGTCATAAGCGTAACGTCATGCTGCTGAGCAGGTCTGAATTCTTTCTACAATGATTAATTTTTGCACGTACTACACATGTCTTTGTAAGGCCCACCCAAGTCATTAAAAATAACATTCCAGTTAATTGCGGGTGGATGACAGATAAATCGTTGCCATTCCGGTTGCCATTTTTCCACACGTTTTCAAAAGAATTCCCCACATGTGTTGACGGAGTCGAAGCTCATTGTAATGCAAAACTGTTATCCAATCATAGCAGTGGGCATTTACATTCCCAGTCTTCAATGTGGCACACCCATAAAAACTGTGTGTTCCAGCTCAGAACCAGGGTAGAAAATAGCCTATTACTTATTCATTATGTTTTTGAATGTAAAAACAACACAAACATCATAGGTGGACCTCAGACAACAGTATGAAAAATAAAAATAGCCAGTTCATGACCCCTTTAAATGTTACTATATTCATTTCTCATGTCAATCACCACCTTGTGCTGGAAGGAAGTTAACCCTCTATGGTACGCAATATGATTTCAATGAGGAAAAAGTTATTTGTGGTGTTTTTCCTGCTTAAAATAGGACACTATAACAATAGCAATACAATTTTTCATAATTTTTTTATTTATTTATTTTTTTAAAGTTTGTTGCCTCAAGGCAACATTGTACCACAACGGACAAATTTAAACATTTGACATTTTCATGTAGAAAAAATAAATATACTTATTGAAAACATCAATTTCTTTAACCAGACACCTGAACACACACATTTATCCAGTTTATAATGTATTACAAATTTCATATTTAATAAAAAATAACATTTCAAATTCAGCTGTTGCTCTCAGCCAACATTGTACCATCGTGGAACACAAGTATTACCAAACCATCTTCATCCTCATCTCCATCTTCGATCTCTCCCTGCCGGATTGTCACTATGGCCTCATCTTCCTCATCACATGACACCTCATCCTCACCCTCATCAGTTGTGTTTTATACCTTTTTTTAAGTGCTATAGAAAATGTGCAGATCACAATATGTGCAGTTAAAGTATGTGACTTACTAATCTTACACGTGCATTACAAAATCATGCAGAAATGCAAATAAATTTCGAGAATTCTAGCTCTTTTCCTTACAAATATACTATATTTGTATCCACCCTAGTGTGTCTGGTATGGCCTTATGCGATTCCATTATGGTATAATGTTGCCTTGAGCAGAGGTGTCAAGTAACGAAGTACAAATACTTCGTTACCTTACTTAAGTAGAAATTTGGGGTATCTATACTTTACTGGAGTAATTATTTTTCAGCCTACTTTTTACTTCTACTCCTTACATTTTCAAGCAATTATCTGTACTTTCTACTCCTTACATTTTAATAATAGCCTCGTTATTTCGGCATGTTTTCATTCCGGCTTGTCGTCAAAAAAAAAAAAAACCTATCCAGATAAATCGCGCCATCCGGACAGAGTGAATTTGATTGTGGTTGGATGAGAAGGATAAACACAAACCATTCCGACACCCTATTGGGTTGTACGCGATCAATCACGCCTGCACCTGCACAAATCACACACAATGTTGCCAGATAGGGCGGGTTCTCGCCGACAAGCACGCACTTTCAGCCAATCAGCGATCAGCAGGCAGACGAGCTCATTCATGACTTTAGCCGGGTTTTTAGCGCAATAACTCGTAGCTGTATATTCCAGTGATCGCTATGACAGTGGCATAAATATACAGTAAGTTGTATCTACAGTAAAGAGTGGGAAAGTGACTCAACTCTCAAACGTGAATTACACCTGTGACTCGAAGGCTCTTTATAAATATAACCGTGACTCCAGTCCATCATCATATATACACACACTCAGGACATCTGCAACTAGCAACACCGACAGCTGCTGAAAGAGGTTTAAATCAACAATTAATCCGTTTTGACTGTGCTAAGTGCATGCCCCATGTATTTTATGAAAGACGTACTGTCTGACGTACAGTTTTGTCAAAGCAAAGTGCAACACAATGGTAGGCGCATTGTTGTTATTTTTTGTTGGCGGATTTATGTTCAATGAATTACGCATTTTGACAGTGGTGTGTGCATTAACGTGTGAAATGCCTGTTAATTACATTGCTTTTTCCAATCTCTATATTGGGCACTTTTTGCACGTAAATTGGCTTCTTCTTCTGGCTTATTGTTGACATTGTGTTTTTCTGAGGTATAGCCGTTTTGACAGTTTCTACCTGGACATAATATAGTCATATTTGATCCGTTTTACTGGGAAATAGATTTTTTTTTAATCATCAATGTTATGTTTTAAGGAGATAAAATGATAACTTACTTATCAACATTGATTGGTATGGCAATAAAATAATATCACATTATTTTGGCAGTTAAAGTTTTGGGATTTTTCTTGGAGTGACAGTTGCCTATAAGTATTGTAAAGGTGCAAAAAGTCAAAATTCAGTGGCATGTTATCAATAACCATTTTTTGAATATAAATGTACATTTGGTGAGTTTTTGGGCTGGAAATCGTCAACCCAATCTGGCCACACTGATCACACATTCAAATAATGATTATTGATAACATGCCTCTGAATTTTGACTGTTTGCTCAGTACACATATGGTTCTTTAATGTATTTGCATTGTCCTAAAGTGCGTTGATTTTCAATGGGAATATATGCAGCTGAAACGGGTAGCCTATGCATCTAAAAAATTTAAACATTAACTTTTTAATATAACATTATAGTCATTATGGCCTTTAGATTTTTTTTTTTTTGAGGAGGTGGGGTATACACTGTGGCGCGGCCTAATCTTTTGTCCTTAAAGGGATACTTCACCCAAAAAGGAAAATGCTGTCATCATTTACTCACCCTCAAGTTGTTCCAAACCTGTATGAGTTTCTTTGTTCTGAAGATATTTTGAAGAATGTTTGTAACCAAGCAGATTATATGCAACCATTGACTGCCATAGCATTTTGCCCCTACTATGGCCGTCAATGGTTGCTCTATCTGCTTGGTTACAAACATTCTTCAAAATATCTTCAGAACAAAGAAACTCATACAGGTTTGGAACAACTTGAGGGTGAGTAACTGATGACAGAATTTTCCTTTTTGGGTGAACTACCCCTTTAATGGCATTGTTTCCCCTTACATTACTTTTACTTTTATACTTTAAGTAGTTTTGAAACCAGTACTTTTACACTTTTACTTGAGTAAAAAGCTTGAGTTGATACTTCAACTTCTACAGAAGTCTTTTTAAACCCTAGTATCTATACTTCTACTTGACTAATGAATGCGAATACTTTTGACACCTCTGGCCTTGAGGCAACACACAGTTTTTTGTAATGTACTCTAAAACATTTGATGATATATAATGTAAAGTTCTTGAAAATACTTCTTTACTTACCAGTGAATGTGACTCATATTTTTTGTGGGAGATTAACTGGCTGGAAAAATTTGTGAAAAATGCACTTTTCATTGGAGAAAATATGGAGCCATGTGACCTGTGCACATGTGCTGAAACAGGACACAAAATGGACCCCTGTGGGTCATGTGACCAATGTTTTGCACTTTCATTGATTAGTATTTGAGTTCTTCTTCCCTGAGATAGGTTTGAACAATAAATTGCTGTTTCATTTGATTTAAAATAAACTAAATGTTGCCTGGTGGCAACACCGTACCATAGAGGGTTAAAAACTGCTGCTTTATTTCTAAACACCATTGATCTAACCAGACAATGTTTGTGTAATGTCTAGTGTGTTGGTTTTGTTTCATGTTCATGTTTCATGTTCTTACCTTGTTTTCCCATTAGGCTTGTTCGACTTGATACAGCGATGAACTTTAAATAAACTTTATTCTACAAACACACGCTGTATTAAGCAGTACATAAAGTATTACATGACAATAATGTCTCTGAAACATCCGTGTTTTGCCAAATATTGCATTTACTTCCCTTCAGCTGTGATAAAGTATGCAAACCCAGCGCGAGCGTCACTGTGGAAAGCAGAAAGTGTCCGACTTCACGTCTCCGTTTGCAGCTCCTCTCCGCCTGCACGCGGCTACTCTCGCAGATCAGTTGCATCCGGCCGATGTCCAAAACACCTGTTGTCTTGTTTCCTGGTTTGTCATGTGATTCAATTGTGTCCTCATGTGATCATGTCATGTGCTTCCCTAGTCTCTTGTGTCATTATAGGCGTGTTGGACATATATATAGAGACACGATATAGACACTCTCGACTATATAGACCCCCCCCCCCCCCCCCTAGGTGACCGCCTATACCGCCTATTGGACGGGCTGGCTCTGGTCACTGGTTAAGCAAACTCTACAACTTTTATTCAAGGTTTAGCAGAATTTGCCTGTGTTCTTTAGCTCCTGCCATTGACTAAGGACACCTTTGGTCTCGTATCAACGCTCTAGCCATCATATATGGAGAATTTCATTGGTTTATGTATATACGCATTAATATGCAATGTCATTGTAAATGTCATCAGCAAAGCGTGTCTTGTTGATCATGATTTGTGATTTGTGTTTTAATCAGATGTGGTTGTGTTAAAGGCCTTTGGCGTAGGCGTAACGTCATACTGCTCAGCAGGTCTGAATTCTTTCTACAATGATTCATTTTGGCACGCACTACACACACCTTTGTAAGCCCCGCCCAAGTCATAAAAAATAATTCCAATGAATTGCGGGTGGATGAGAGATAAATCATTGTTTGTTTGATAAAGACATTCTGCCAGCCCTGTGATTTGTGTTTAATCAGATGTGGTTATGTTAAAGGCCTTTGGCGTAACGTCAGGCTGATCACAGTATGAGCAGAAATATGTTATATTATAAGCACAAGAAAAATGTAAGTTACTTTGGATAAAAGCATCTGCCAAATGCACTTTACAGTGATTTAACAACAGCTAAAATATCAAAATATACGATGCAAAATATATGATGCATACTGATGCTTAAGTAAAGACCAAAATGAGCAAACATTCAGGCACTTCTGTAATGTTAAATTGTGCAATCTAGCCGGTTTTCCACTCAGTTTCAGGGTGTGTTTAAGCAGTGCTGCGGGGCGAATGAAGTTTATATAACTCTCGAGTCTCCACATTTGAGCACACAACACTTCTTCAGTGACTGGAAGTTTAAACCATTTTCTCAGATCAAAACTCACTTTTCACACACCAGCAAGTGCAATCTGATCACAGTATGAGCAGAAATATATTATAAGCACAAGAAAAATGTAAGTTATTTTGGATAAAAGCATCTGCCAAATGCACTTTACAGTGATTTAATAACAGCTAAAATATCAAAATACTATATATCACTGCTGAAATCTTTACGTAAAGACCAAAATGAGCAAACATTCAGGCACTTCTGTTATGTTAAATTTGCAATCTAGCCGGTTTCCACTAAGTTTCAGGGTGGGTTTAAGCAGTGCTGCGGGGCGAATGACGGTTAAATAACTCTCGAGTCTCCACATTTGAGCACACAACTTCAGTGACGGGAGACTGGTATGTATCGCTCTTTAATTCCTGAGCTAATGGTCTTCATAATATATATAAAATTGCTTGCAGGTTAATATGAGATTTATTAATCTGATGTGGTCATTATGATTTCCAGTGATGATGCATTTATGTGCTTTTCTTCTGCTGAGCTTGGCTTTGGCTCTTGGTCATGCATTACCTCTGGTAAGTTATTGTGTTCAGTCATCATGTTGTCATTAGTCCTGTTCAGACGGTAACTGTTTCTCATGGGGTCGTGAGGTATTCTCATCATTTACAGGGGTTAATCTGTGATTTTATTGCTGTCTGAATCCAGAGTGTCTGTGTTTCTCTCACACCACCTGCGTAAAAATCCCTGGCAGAATTACCTGCTGTTTTTTGTTGTATAAATGTTTAATTTCCGTCCGAATCCACATCTCTGAGATCGATATAAATTATTAGGGGTGTAACGATACACTCGTATTACGATTCGATATGTATCTCGATACTGAACTCACGATACGATATGTATCCCGATATTTTAAGCCAAAATAAAGAGGTTTTTTTTTTTTTACTTTTTTATTATTATTAAAATAATATTATTATTATTAGTGTATTATTATCAGGACCTACAAATATTCCCCCATTGCATTATTATACCTTATATTCAACATTATTTATGGTCGTTTAATGTAATAATGTCATTGAAACTCAGCACACTTTCTTTTTTTCCCCTCACGCTTTACTCGCGCTTTCAATGCAGACAGCATCTCTCCCAGTGCTCGCTATGTCCCGCCTCTCTCGCTATTAATGCACTACACATATAGAATAAACCATGCTTTGAATAATCATGCTACTAAAGCTAAATGTGATCATTATCATTATTTAAATGATGTTTGCGCTCTCACGTTGAAGAGTGTCGTTCCGTTTTATATCTCGGCAAACCAAAGAAAACAGACACGTATGAATTGTAAGGAACAAAGTACATTTATTTCAATTGAACAGTTGTAAAGGTGATGTGCTCTTTCCCCGCGCGCGTGTGTGTATGTGTGTGTGTTTGCAGCAGGCAGCTGTGTGTGTGTGTGTGTGTGTGTGTGTTTGCAGCAGGCAGCTGTGTGTGTGTTTGTGTGTGTGTGTTTGCAGCAGGCAGCTGTGTGTGTGTGCGTGTGTGTTTGCAGCAGGCAGCTGTGTGTGTGTGTGTGTGTGTTTGCAGCAGGCAGCTGTGTGTGTGTGCGCGTGCGTGTGTGTTTGCAGCAGGCAGCTGTGTGTGTGTGTGTGTGTGTGTGTGTGTTTGCAGCAGGCAGCTGTGTGTGTGTGTGTGTGTGTGTGTGTGTTTGCAGCAGGCAGCTGTGTGCGTGTGTGTGTGTGTTTGCAGCAGGCAGCTGTGTGTGTGTATGTTTGTGTGTTTGCAGCAGGCAGCTGTGTGTGTGTGTGTGTGTGTGTGTGTGTGTGTGTGTTTGCAGCAGGCAGCTGTGTGTGTGTGTATGTGTGTGTGTTTGCAGCAGGCAGCTGTGTGTGTGTGTGTGTGTGTGTGTGTGTGTGTGTGTGTGTGTGTGTGTGTGTGTGTGTGTGTGTTTGCAGCAGGCAGCTGTGTGCGTGTGTGTTTGTGTGTGTGTGTGTGTGTGTGTTTGCAGCAGGCAGCTGTGTGTGTGTGTGTGTGTGTGTGTGTGTGTGTGTGGGCATGTTTTTGTGAAATATCAGGACACAAATGTGTATAATGACATGGGTATGACACAGGTATTACAAAAAGAGGGTGAAATATGAGGACGTTCCCCATGTCCTCACTTTTCAAAATGCTTATAAATCACACAGAACAAGTTTTTTTTCACAGAAAGTGAACTGCACAGTCTCCTGTGAGGGCTAGGTTTAGGGGCAGTGTGTGTGTGTGTGTGTGTGTGTGTGTGTGTGTGTGTGTGTGTGTGTGTGTGTGTGTGTGTGTGTGTGTGTGTGTGTGTGTGTGTGTGTGTGTGTGTGTGTGTGTGTGTGTGTGTGTGTGTGTGTGTGTGTGTGTGTGTGTGTGTGTGTGTGTGTGTGTGTGTGTGTGTGTGTGTGTGTGTGTGTGTGTGTGTGTGTGTGTGTGTGTGTGTGTGTGTGTGTGTTTGCAGCAGGCAGCTGTGTGCGTGTGTGTTTGTGTGTGTGTGTGTGTGTGTGTTTGCAGCAGGCAGCTGTGTGTGTGTGTGTGTGTGTGTGTGTGGGCATGTTTTTGTGAAATATCAGGACACAAATGTGTATAATGACATGGGTATGACACAGGTATTACAAAAAGAGGGTGAAATATGAGGACGTTCCCCATGTCCTCACTTTTCAAAATGCTTATAAATCATACAGAACAAGTTTTTTTTCACAGAAAGTGAACTGCACAGTCTCCTGTGAGGGCTAGGTTTAGGGGCAGGGGCAGTGTGTGTGTGTGTGTGTGTGTGTGTGTGTGTGTGTGTGTGTGTGTGTGTGTGTGTGTGTGTGTGTGTGTGTGTGTGTGTGTGTGTGTGTGTGTGTGTGTGTGTGTGATGGGTAGGTTTAGGGTCAGTGTAAGGGGATAGAAAATACGGTTTGTACAGTATAAAAACCATTACGCCTATGGAATGTCCTCACATTTCACAAAAACAAACGTGTGTGTGTGTGTGTGTGTGTGTGTGTGTGTGTGTGTGTGTGTGTGTGTTTGCAGCAGGCAGCTGTGTGTGTGTGTGTGTGTGTGTGTGTGTGTGTGTGTGTGTGTGTGTGTGTGTGTGTGTGTGTGTGTGTGTGTGTGTGTGTGTGTGTGTGTGTGTGTGTGTGTGTGTGTGTGTGTGTGTGTACTTGTCTACCTATCTAACAGGGGACCTTGGTGTCGTAACACACTCACTAACAGGGGACCTCTGAGCCAAGAGGGGACATTTTTCAGGTCCCCTGTTGGTCATGCTTTAAATCATGTTAAAATCAAGTAAAAACACTAAAAAAACGCTCTGGTGATTTTTTTTACTTTTGACAAAGTGGGGAACTACAAGTGTGTGTGTTTAAATCATGTGAAAATTAAGTATAAACACTCTGGTAATTTTTAAAAAACTTATGACCAAGTGGGGACCTAAGTGTGTGTGTGTGTTTAAGGTCATACTCAGCAGCTCCCCTGTAGGCTGGAGCAGGAACTGTAAGGGCTCTTAAACACACGTCGTTCACACACACTCCTCTATTGTTTGAATGGCCTGCTGTCCCAGAGAGACTCTGCTGTTTAACAGGCTGCTTACTAAAGGAACAAGCATTACATCTCTTTACTAGATACCCTGACTAGTTTCAAACTTTGCATTACATTACAATTAAATTCTACACAGAATCCAAGAAAAAAGGATTTAAAAATCTAAACAACCAGAATGTAATTAGAAGTTTTGTTTTTGTATTTTTTATTTTAACATATTTTAATGACAGTAGCCTATATTCATTGAATATTATTGTATTTATCAAAATAAACAGAAAATAGTACAAACTTTACTATTCTTTTAAACAAGTGTTAAGACACTATTATTAAAAAAAAAACATTTTAGCTCAAGTATTTGTATAAATAATGTGTGACTTTTGCCCCATGTAAAATGGGATGTAAAAGGCCCAACTTACCACCTTATACATTTATGAGTTTTTTAAACAAACCACTTTTGATTTATTTATGATTTACACAATGACTCGGTCCCCAGTTAGATAGTAAATCACGACACCAGTGTGTTTGCTTTGTCATTTCTTGCCATCATAAACACACTGTAGAGATTTAGAGTTTTTATAGCAATAACTGAGTTTTAAGAGTTAAATCAAGCAGAAATATTTCTCTAATGTATTAATTGCAGATCATCTTTGAATAATGATTATGTTAAACACAATGGCTCGGTCCCCTGTTAGATAGTAAATCACGACACCAGTGTGTTTGCGTTGTCATTTCTTGCCATCTCAAACACACTGTAGAGATTTAGAGTTTTTATAGCAATAACTGAGTTTTAAGAGTTAAATCAAGCAGAAATATTTCTCTAATGTATTAATTGCAGATCATCTTTGAATAATGATTATGTTAAACACAATGACTCGGTCCCCTGTTAGATAGTAAATCACGACACCAGTGTGTTTGCGTTGTCATTTCTTGCCATCTCAAACACACTGTAGATATTCACTGTATATATTGAGATAACTCAATTATATGGCGACTTGCATTAAAATGTTTATCCGTCTCAATTAAATTATGTGAACTGAATGACTTTTAACATTGACACTTTAGTTGTTTAACCAACTGATGATTTGCAACTCAGCAATCAACACACAACTGAGTTTTGACCTCTAAAATATTATTATAGTGTATTGTTATGGTAAGTATTGGTGTTTTATGTTTTAAATCAAGCAGAAATCACTCTTTAAGGAAACAATTGCAGGTCACACTTTATACAGTGAACATGATTTCCTTAAATTGACTTAAGTCCCCTGTTGGATGGTAAAACACAACGCCTGTTTGATTGCTTTGCCATTTCTTGCCATCACAAACACACTGTAGAGATTTTAAAGGTCAGAACTAAATTTTATGGTGACTTGCATGAAAATGTTCATCCGTCTCAATTAAATTATGCAAACTGAATGTCTTTTAACATTGACACTTTAGTTGAAGATTTTCAACTCAACAATCAACACACAACTGAGTTTTGACCTCCAAAATCATTATACAGTGTATATTAAATTTAAATAAAAAATATACATTTTCTTTACAAAACAAGTTTGACTCTCTACTGCTTATTCATTATTGTTTATGTTACATGGTCCATGTTTACATTACAGTATAAAATTGTTCCTAAGTTTTCCCCT
The DNA here is from genome assembly GCF_949357685.1 of Gobio gobio. NCBI lineage: Eukaryota > Metazoa > Chordata > Actinopteri > Cypriniformes > Gobionidae > Gobio > Gobio gobio. Next base: position 62,150,440 of record NC_137101.1, on the reverse strand, counting down.
TTTATATAGATGGTAATGACTAAATATCCTTGCACACCGAAATGTTCACACGTAAAAAAAAAGATCAAGCACGTTTACACACAGCCTCTGAAACTTTCCTTCGTCCTAAAAAAAATTCTGATCAGGTTCAGTTTTCTGCATTTTTCGCATCCATAGCAAGCATTTTGAGAGGGGTTTCAAATTTCTGTGTTATTCATTTTTGTGTTCAAATTTTGAACATAAGTTGAACAGTTTAAAAAAGAAAGTGTGAACGTTCAAATTAGCCTTTATAGTTCATAAAGTTTTGCTGGCGTTTGTATCTAATTGAGAAAAGAATGAATGTAAATTGAAAGATGTCGTCATTGAACACATTTTGTGCCAAAGCAAATAAATGATCCACAGTTTAGCCACATAGGCTGATGTGATCCCTGAGTGAAGAGTTTTGAAAAAGTGATGAGTATTCAGAAATGTGTCCTAGCAGATGTTTAAAAAAACCCTGTAATATCACTATTAGTAAGGGATCACTGTATAATATCAGTCTTTAAATCTGAGTTATTGAAAGTGAACAGACAGTTCTCTTCTGATAGCATATAATTCAGTGGAAAAAGAAGTAAACTTGAGAATTACATATGGCATATCTTGCTTTATTATGCTGAGATTGATCGAGATTGACACATCCCCCAAACCCTATTTACATATGAATACAGGAAAGGCCAAAGCCATTGTCTCACAGGTGAGGAACTGGCCTTACAGAGCTGTTACACCCATGTCACAGAAACAAACTTCTCAAACAAACTAGAGAAAACGCTGGGATTTACCTGGGAAAATTAAATCAATGTACACTTTTTCCAATCCCTACGACACATTTTTCAATACTTGGGTCACTTTTTTAAAACTCTTCACACACTTCTCCAAAATGAATTTCAGCTTGGCACAGCAGTTATTTTAATGTTCAAAATGCACTAAAACTACCAAAAAGGATTCTGAGGATTCAAAGGAATCACCCAACAAACACACTTTTTCAATCATAAAACACAGACCTAAAACACATGATCATTACACAATGTTTTCTTTTGTAAAATTTTCTTTTCAAAACAAGACTTACACTATAATTCACTGCAGTTTATGTTACATGGTCCTTGGTCCAGTACAGTATAACATTATTCCTAAATGTTTCCCTTTTGAATGGATGGCAATGCAATTTAAAAACTAACACCAGCTAAATCTATTTGTTTTGATAGTATTTTATATTTTAGATTCAAAATACAACCCCAAATCAGAAAAAGTTGTGACAGTATGGAAAACGCAAAAAAAAAAAAAAAAAAAAAAAAAAAAAAAAAAAAGAGAGGTGATTTCTAAATTTACTTTGACTTGTATTTTATTGCAGACAATATGAACACAAAATATTTCATGTTTTGTCTGGTCAACTTCATGTCATTTGTAAATATGCATCCTTTCCTGTCATTCAGACCTGCAACACATTTAAAAAAAAGTTGGGACAGTAAAGCATTTACCACTTTGTAATGTTGCCATTCCTTTTCACAACACTTAAAAGACGTTTAGGGACTGAAGACACCAAGTGATGAAGTGTTTCAGGTGTAATTTTGTCTTAAGGTGGGCAACAGTACGGGGTCTTCGTTGTCCTCATTCACTGAGTGAAGACAAAAAGTGAACAGTGAAAGAGTGATGAGGATTGAGAAATGTGTCCCAGCAAATGTAAAAAAAAAACAAAACAAAAAACTGTTGACATGTTTTAAATTGTTTTAAAAATTAAATTAAATTAAATTAAATTAAATATATTTTCATCTTATTAGAAGTGATATTTTCTTGGTGTTTAGCCCCACAGCTTTCTGCATATCGCTTTACGTTTTTTTTTTTATTGCATTGGCCAATACTAAATTGATATGTTAAAAACTGTGAATCATTTTTCATTGCTTTCACACAAAATGCATTCAATGACCACATTTTCCAAAATCCACGAACATTTTTGTTATTCGTACCTAACCATCGGCAAAACTATATATTTTTAGCACATTTTTTGAATGCTAACACACTGCTTTCAGAACTGATCAAACACATTCAAGTCTGAACGATGATCAACTCATTTCTGCAGGAATTATACTGAAATATAAAATCTTAAAATCCAAAGGGACCCACTTTATATAAGGTGGCCTTAACTACTGTGTACTAACATTTTAATTATCCATTTGATACAATGCACTTATTGTTTACATACATGTCTTTACATTGTACTTACATTTTTAAATATACCTGCATGTAATTACATCTGTAATTAATTTCTGTAGTTACATCTTGTTTTGAAAAGAAAATTTTACAAAAGAAAACATTGTGTAATGATCATGTGTTTTAGGTCTGTGTTTTATGATTGAAAAAGTGTGTTTGTTGGGTGATTCCTTTGAATCCTCAGAATCCTTTTTGGTAGTTTTAGTGCATTTTGAACATTAAAATAACTGCTGTGCCAAGCTGAAATTCATTTTGGAGAAGTGTGTGAAGAGTTTTAAAAAAGTGACCCAAGTATTGAAAAATGTGTCGTAGGGATTGGAAAAAGTGTACATTGATTTAATTTTCCCAGGTAAATCCCAGCGTCTTCTCTAGTTTGTTTGAGAAGTTTGTTTCTGTGACATGGGTGTACCAGCTCTGTAAGGCCTATTCCTCACCTGTGAGACAATGGCTTTGGCCTTTCCTGTATTCATATGTAAATAGGGTTTGGGGGATGTGTAAGCAACCTGATCTACACTAGGCTAAATACACACATGAAGTATTTTTTTAGAAGTTAGGAGTTTATGTACTATACAGGCCAATTTGAACATTTTTACATTCTCTTTTCAAAACTGTTAAACTTATGTTCAAAATTTAACACAAAACTAAAAAAATAATAGAAATTTGCTACATTTAGACAGTAATACCATATTGAAATATACAACCCCAAATCAGAAAAAGTTGGGACAGTATGGAAAACGCAAATACAAAAAAAAGAAGTGATTTCTAAATTTACTTTGACTTGTATTTCATTGCAGACAATATGAACACAAAATATTTCATGTTTTGTCTGGTCAACTTCATGTCATTTGTAAATATGCATCCTTTCCTGTCATTCAGACCTGCAATTCAGACACATTTCAAAAAAAGTTGGGACAGGAGCAATTTAGGGCTAGTAATAAGTTAAAAGGGTTAAATAATGATGTGATTTGAAACAGGTGATGTCAACAGGTGATTGTAATTATGATTTGCTACAAAAGCAGCATCCAAGAAAGGTCCTGTGAAGGCTCCATTAATGCTGAAAAGTACATAGAGATTTTGGAGCATAATATGCTGCCTTCAAGAAGACATCTTTTCCAGGGACGTCCATGCATATTTCAACAAGACAATGCAAAACCACATTCTGCACACATTACAAAGTCCTGGCTGCGGAGGAAGAGGGTACGGGTACTTGACTGGCCTGCCTCAGTCCCGACCTGTCTCCAATAGAGAATGTGGACAACGAAGACCCCGTACTGTTGCCCACCTTAAGACAAAATTACACCTGAAACACTTCATCACTTGGTGTCTTCAGTCCCTAAACGTCTTTTAAGTGTTGTGAAAAGGAATGGCAACATTACAAAGTGGTAAATGCTTTACTGTCCCAACTTTTTTTGAAATGTGTTGCAGGTCTGAATGACAGGAAAGGATGCATATTTACAAATGACATGAAGTTGACCAGACAAAACATGAAATATTTTGTGTTCATATTGTCTGCAATGAAATACAAGTCAAAGTACATTTAGAAATCACCTCTTTTTTTTTTTTTTTTTTTGCGTTTTCCATACTGTCACAACTTTTTCTGATTTGGGGTTGTATTTTGAATCTAAAATATAAAATACTATCAAAACAAATAGATTTAGCTGGTGTTAGTTTTTAAATTGCATTGCCATCCATTCAAAAGGGAAACATTTAGGAATAATGTTATACTGTACTGGACCAAGGACCATGTAACATAAACTGCAGTGAATTATAGTGTAAGTCTTGTTTTGAAAAGAACATTTTACAAAAGAAAACATTGTGTAATGATCATGTGTTTTAGGTCTGTGTTTTATGATTGAAAAAGTGTGTTTGTTGGGTGATTCCTTTGAATCCTCAGAATCCTTTTTGGTAGTTTTAGTGCATTTTGAACATTAAAATAACTGCTGTGCCAAGCTGAAATTCATTTTGGAGAAGTGTGTGAAGAGTTTTAAAAAAGTGACCCATGTATTGAAAAATGTGTCGTAGGGATTGGAAAAAGTGTACATTGATTTAATTTTCCCAGGTAAATCCCAGCGTCTTCTCTAGTTTGTTTGAGAAGTTTGTTTCTGTGACATGGGTGTAACAGCTCTGTAAGGCCAGTTCCTCACCTGTGAGACAATGGCTTTGGCCTTTCCTGTATTCATATGTAAATAGGGTTTGGGGGATGTGTCAATCTCGATCAATCTCAGCATAATAAAGCAAGATATGCCATATGTAATTCTCAAGTTTACTTCTTTTTCCACTGAATTATATGCTATCAGAAGAGAACTGTCCGTTCACTTTCAATAACTCAGATTTAAAGACTGATATTATACAGTGATCCCTTACTAATAGTGATATTACAGGTTTTTTTAAACATCTGCTAGGACACATTTCTGAATACTCATCACTTTTTCAAAACTCTTCACTCAGGGATCACATCAGCCTATGTGGCTAAACTGTGGATCATTTATTTGCTTTGGCACAAAATGTGTTCAATGACGACATCTTTCAATTTACATTCATTCTTTTCTCAATTAGATACAAACGCCAGCAAAACTTTATGAACTATAAAGGCTAATTTGAACGTTCACACTTTCTTTTTTAAACTGTTCAACTTATGTTCAAAATTTGAACACAAAAATGAATAACACAGAAATTTGAAACCCCTCTCAAAATGCTTGCTATGGATGCGAAAAATGCAGAAAACTGAACCTGATCAGAATTTTTTTTAGGACGAAGGAAAGTTTCAGAGGCTGTGTGTAAACGTGCTTGATCTTTTTTTTTACGTGTGAACATTTCGGTGTGCAAGGATATTTAGTCATTACCATCTATATAGAAGGGGAAAACTTAGGAACAATTTTATACTGTAATGTAAACATGGACCATGTAACATAAACAATAATGAATAAGCAGTAGAGAGTCAAACTTGTTTTGTAAAGAAAATGTATATTTTTTATTTAAATTTAATATACACTGTATAATGATTTTGGAGGTCAAAACTCAGTTGTGTGTTGATTGTTGAGTTGAAAATCTTCAACTAAAGTGTCAATGTTAAAAGACATTCAGTTTGCATAATTTAATTGAGACGGATGAACATTTTCATGCAAGTCACCATAAAATTTAGTTCTGACCTTCAAAATCTCTACAGTGTGTTTGTGATGGCAAGAAATGGCAAAGCAATCAAACAGGCGTTGTGTTTTACCATCCAACAGGGGACTTAAGTCAATTTAAGGAAATCATGTTCACTGTATAAAGTGTGACCTGCAATTGTTTCCTTAAAGAGTGATTTCTGCTTGATTTAAAACATAAAACACCAATACTTACCATAACAATACACTATAATAAGATTTTAGAGGTCAAAACTCAGTTGTGTGTTGATTGCTGAGTTGCAAATCATCAGTTGGTTAAACAACTAAAGTGTCAATGTTAAAAGTCATTCAGTTCACATAATTTAATTGAGACGGATAAACATTTTAATGCAAGTCGCCATATAATTGAGTTATCTCAATATATACAGTGAATATCTACAGTGTGTTTGAGATGGCAAGAAATGACAACGCAAACAGTGACAACAAAAAACATATATATATAACAATTATTATTATATACAAAACAAAACATACATTTTTAACAATAATTACCAGTGAAAAAACAAACTACCAGATTCATGAACCGTAACAATTGCCTTTCTGACACCCCATATAATTTCAAATAAAATAACATTTTTTGTTTGCAGATAATAAGTGTACTCAGTACCTACTCGAGATTTGACCAAAGATTTAAAAAACATCACTAAGTCAACATTTTGGTTTTCATTCTTGCACTGATGGGATTTCAAAATAGCCAATTTTGCCTGTCCCAACAAAAAATTTGCAAGCGTGCACTCCCTTTGCCAAGAACGTCTGTACCTATTTCCAAAAATAAACAAAGTCTTGTTGAATAAAAACCCAGGTACCAAGGCACTAAACGATAACAATCACAAAATAAATGAAAAACATTATCAGTATCATTACAAAATGGACATATTGATGAAACCAATGGATTAAACCTGGAAACAAAATTATTAGTGGCCACTATACCATGAATGATCCTCCACTGAAGATCCCCACTTCTCTTTGGTATTGGAGGCTTATATAAAAGTCTCCAAGAGGGAATAACTTCATCAGGGGCAGAAAAATGAGCCCTCCATTTACTATCACCCTTTCCCTTAATTGTTTACAATGAGCATCTTTTACACATATATGATACAAAATCTTTTTTCCAAGGGATTGAAAATCCAAAGCTTCGTACCCCTTCAACAAGAGACACTGACCACTTACATTCATTTCCAAATTTTTGGGGCTACATTTTAAAACAGGAAACGTCGGAGTCACTGCATCATTGTGAATAAACTAATTTAAAAAGGACAAGAAATCAGAAGGAAAAGAGACTTTAAGACTATTGATAAAACCCTCCATATTCCTAACTGATCTAAGACCAACTTGGTCAGCAAGAGTCTGTACACTTTTCCATTGACTATTGTGCAAATCAAGCAAATTAATAATTCTTATTATCCCTACTTTACTAAACATTGCAATAAATGAATTCAGTACATTGGATTGTATTTTAAACAATGGATTAAAAAACAGAGGTTCAAGAATACCATAATGTTCATTGTTATCTCTCATCATCTTAAACAGTCCCCATACTTTCAACACTGATGCATAAAAATCAGCATTAAATAAACAAGTGTCTGGATCATAGGACTTTTCAATTAAAAACAACTGTCTGTCCAGCTTTACATTGGTCATATTTTGAAGCAAAATGAGGCTGAATGGTATCCAAGACACTTTGTCTGTACAATAAAGTATCTTTTTCAATGTTTTCAATCTCATTGCCTTCATCTTTGACTCCACATGAATGAGTCCCTGTCCACCCTCTGCCACTGGCAGATAAAGAACTCCAGGTGGAAGCCAGTGATGACCAGCCCAGAAAAAGTCAACAAATGCCCTCTGTATTTTTAAGAAGTAGTCTTTCGGAGGGTTCAAAACGGTGAGTTTATGCCACAGCGTTGAAGCTGCCAGATTGTTTATAATTAAAACTCTTCCTCTGTACGAGAGCTGTGGAAGAATCCATCTCCACCTCTGGATTCTCCTTATCACCTGGTCAGCAAGTCCTTCCCAATTTTTCTCCATAAACTCATCAGTCCCAAAGTAAATCCCAAGGATTTTAAAACCATCTTGAATCCACTGACACTGCTGAGGTAATTGAGGCGGTCCAGTTTCCCTCCATTTTCCCATCAAAAATGTTGTACACTTCTCCCAGTTTATACGTGCAGATGTCGCTTTTTGAAAGCAATTTAAGCAGTCTGTTAAGTTATGTATATCATCAGAATTGCGGACAACAACAGTAACATCATCGGCATACGCTGTAAGTTTTACAGGGGTTAAATCTGGATAACCAGAAATACTCACACCATGTAGCCTATTCCTTAATGAAACCAGCAGCGGCTCAATTGAAATGGCATACAATAATCCAAAGAGTGGACACCCCTGTCTTATGCCTTGAGTTACAGGAAAGGGTCTGGTTAAGGAACCATTAATTCTCAGCATACTGTAAACATTATTTTACAGCAACTTAATAAGAGACACAAAATTTGACCCAAAACCAAAAGCCTCTAAAGCCTTAAAAAGATAAACATGATTTACCCTATCAAAGGCTTTTTCTTGGTCAAGAGAAAGAAAAGCTATATCCAAATCATATCTTTTCCCAATAGATATTAAATCTCTTACCAAAAAAAGATTGTCAAAAATTGTTCGTTTGGGAATACAATAAGTTTGATCTTGGTGAATCACACTTGAGATAAATTGCTTTAATCTATTTGTTATAGCTTTTGACAATATCTTGAAGTCCACAGTTAAAAGTGATACAGGGCGCCAGTTTTTCAAAAAACCCAAATCTCCCTTCTTGGGAATTAGTGTCAAGACAGCTCTTCGACAGCTCAGAGGAAGAATCCCCTGTTCAAAACATTCTAAAAGAACTTCATAAAAATCACATCCCATCAAATTCCAAAAACATTTATAAAATTCCGCTGTCAGGCCGTCTATCCCAGGAGACTTCCCAGGATTCAACTCAAAAACAGCTTTTGAAATCTCAGAAAAATTAAGAGAATTCTCTAAATCTTGTTTATCTTGCTCTAAAATCTGAGGAAGTTCACATAAAAACTCATTCACAGCTGATTCTTCACATGATTCTGCTTGATACAATTTTTCATAAAAAGACAAAGCAATAGCTTTAATTTTCTGTTGGTCAGTTATTTCTTGACCATTGGAAAGTTTTAAATAATGCAAATACTTCTTGTCTCTGAACTTTTTTTCCAGTCCCAAAAAAAAAAGCTGTAGGAGCATCCATTTTATTTAAATAAGTGTATCTGGCTCTAATCTCTTCATCATTTACATCATCCCCCTCGGCCATGTCATTAGCCGCTATGGAGTCTCATTTCACTGCTATGCTGATGACACACAACTGTACATGAAATCAGAAACACACAACTCCATTTCAACAACATCATCTCCGTCTTCAACACTCACCGCCTGTCTGGAAGAGATAAGGATGTGGATGAAGCACAACTTCCTCCAGTTAAACAGCTCTAAAACTGAGTCAATTCTTGTTGGCACCCCACATCAAACCCAGTCTTCCTCCATAACTGGTATAACACTCTCTGGTCATGACGTTCCCCTCTCTACAACTGTCACCAATCTTGGTGTAAGATTTGATCCACAACTCAGCTTTGAAGCCCATATCAAAAACCTCTGCAAAACATCTTTCTACCATCTCAGAAACATTGCAAAACTCCGTCCAACGCTATCCTTAGCAGATGCTGAAAAACTGGTCCAGGCCTTTGTCTCCTCCAGACTGGATTACTGTAACGCACTTCTCACCGGGATCCCTAACAAAAGCTTGCAGAGACTGCAGTACGTTCAGAATAGTGCTGCTAGGATCCTGATGAGAGTTCGAAAATACGATCACATCACACCCATTCTCCATTCACTTCACTGGCTTCCTGTTACCGCCAGGATTGAATATAAGGTCTCCCTTCTAACCCACCAGTGCATCTATGGAAATGCCCCCCCCCCCCCCATCTGAAAGAACTACTCACACCTTCAACTACAACTCGATCAACAAACTCAAACCGCCTCCTTCTCCCCAAGACAAAGCTCAGCACTATGGGTGATCGGGCTTTCTGTTCTGCCGCTCCTCGGATTTGGAATGCCCTCCCCGACCATCTGAGGGCACCTCAAACTTTTAAAAAAGGACTAAAAACATTTCTTTTTAGGAGAACTTATGACTTTTAACCATTCAATCTATTAGTATTTTATCCTTCCTAAATTATCTTAACTGTAGCACTTTGAGATTTGTTCCAAATGTAAAGTGCAGTACAAATAAAATGTATTATTATTATTATTATTATTATAATCAAAGCTCCTTTTCCCCTTTCTTCCAAAAGATTCTTTAAAAGAAATGTATTTCTTTCAATATCTGTGAAAGATGAATTATTATTTGCTTGAAAATTTGACTGAAGTATATTCTGTCCCAGTACTTTCATTTTCTCTTTGAGGGCTCTAGTACTGTGAGCAGTATACTGCTGACAAAACATTTTTATCTGTACTTTGCCTATATCCCACCAACGACTTAATGATGAAAAACTGTCTCTTTCCTCTCTCCAAGCTTACCAAAAATGTGAAAAGCATGAATAAAAGAATTATCCTGAAGTAAATTATTATTAAAATGCCAATATGAAGAATAAGATTTGATACAAGGAACAGAAACAGTCATAGAAATATAGTGGTGATCAGACAAGAAATTTTGTGAAATAGAGACCCCAAGAAATTTGCCCCGATTATTAGCTTTCACATAAAAACGATCAAGTCTTGCCGCTGAAATTTCATTAGAATTTTGTTTCAGCCAAGTATATTGCCTAACCCCTGGAAATATATCTCTCCATAAATCATTAAAACTATGATAATTAATTAAAGGGGTGGTAAACCACGATTTCACTATTCTAACTTTTGCTAGCGTGTAATGTTGCTGCTTGAGCATAAACAACATCTGCAAAGTTACAACGTTCAAAGTTTAAAGCAAAGGGAGATATTTGCTTTTAAAGAAATCAGTTTCTAAGAACTACAGCAAACGGCCAGTAGGCGACTACACACATTCCTCCAGGGCTTGCTGACATCACCAGGCTCAATATTTACATAAACCCCTCCTCCGAGAATATTAAATAAGGGGGGGTGAGGCCATTTTGTATCGCGGCGCTGTTGTGGTATAGTAGGCTGGAGTGTTGTTGCCGCGATGCCGAGGAAACGCTGTTATTTCCATCCGGATTGCAGGTCTGGGGTACTTGCTCTGTTCAGCCTTCATAGGGACGGGAGTGCGTTGCAGAGCGTTTAACATACAGCATGTTATATGCACGTGTGTTTGAGTCAGCGGGGAATCAGGCGCGCAGGGCTCCTGCAGCACATCTAACAGAGGAAAACATCCACCGTCTTCGCGATTTCAATGCCAGATTTGCACAACGTCAGCTGCGTGAAAAAAACACTGCCGGTGCGTGGATGCACGACGCGCGCGCTGCACATTTCACGGAGGACAACACAAACTTCCACAAACTTCGCGAGTTCAATACAGGATATGCACAACGGCTTGTCCTGAAAGCTGGATTTACAAACAGAAACTGTTCACGGGCCACAACCTGTAAGTCTGATTTATATTTCATCGATGTGTTTTCCTGTAATAGGTTGTAGCAAGGAAGTAAACAGATGACAGCGCTGTTCTGCAAACCAGTCTGTTAAATGCTCATTCATACTTAACGTTATCCGACGAACTCCTAACGTTACAAACACTAACGTTAAAATCTCAACAGCGAACCTGGCATTAGTGTAAATGATTCTTTGATTAGAGCTTTTATGTATTGTTTATCTACAGGCATGCTAAACATGGTTCTGTGTGTGATTTGGCTAACTTACTAGTTAAAGCCAGTGCTTAGTGTTCGTTTTGGGTTAGTTCTTGCGACAGATATTTGGCTATAATCGTTCTAAAAATACAAAAGTTAAAGTGCCATTCAGTAGCGATCATTATAGATCCGCAGTCTTTACTCTTGAGGACTGAACAGGTTCTGCTCGATCATCTTCACTCAAATGTTCTGGGTCTGATTCGGGCTCAGATTGGTGTGGTTTTATTGACGCCGTTGTTTCTAACACTGACCAAAGCACAGCCTCCGGTAAGGGGCGTGACGTTTCCGACATACGTGCACTAGGCGTTTAGCGAATCACAACACACTGGGCCAGCTAACCAATCAGAGCCCACTGCGTATTTTTGAGGGACTGGCTTCATACAACCCGGAAAGCATCAGACCGTTTTACAAGGAGGGACAGAGCAGTGTAGAATAAAGGTCAAATATATGAAAAATAAGGCAATTTTTTTTTAAACGAAGCATGAACACATGTTACAGTGCACCCCACAAACACAGTCAAGCCTTCAAAAGAATGTGTTTTACCACCCCTTTAAAGATCTAAGTGCTTCAGCTGAACAAGGATGAGGTTCCTCATGATTTCGATCCACAGATTGATCTAGAGTACAGTTAAAATCACCCCCCAACACAATAATCTTATCCTGAGAACACTCAGATATTGCTTTAGAGAGTTTTTCAAAAAAAAACTATACGTTCATTCCCAATATTTGGTTCATAAACATTAAAAAAAGAAAAATTTTAATCTCCTAAGGTAACATCCTCTCGTAAAATCCGACCAGAAATAATTTCAGACACAGAAGCCCGACTGAAAGAAGTATTGCAACACCTGAGCTTAAGTTTGAACCATGGCTAAGCAGTGCACTACCCTTCCATTCAGTCATCCATTGCTTTTGATTTTGAGCATTCGTATGGGTCTCTTGTAATAAGATTATATTCGTCTTTTTTAACTGTAAATAATCAAATAATGCAGCTCTCTTCTAAGTGCCCCGACAACCATTAATATTAAAAGAGCCAATATTAAATGAAGTCATGGGAATAAGAGATAAAATTTCAAAGAGCAATAACACAAAACCCACAAAACTCATCATGATCTTACTAATGTTTCACAGATCAAGTCTTCATTCTTTTTCTTACATTACACATAATTTTCTTAAGTCGATACCACTTTGGTTGATCAAGTTCCTCTAAAGTAGCTTTTCTCATGGCAATAGCACATGATTCATTGAAAAGCCTTAGATTTGGAAAATACATTTCAAGTTTTGGTCTCCGTTGATTTTTTGTAGAATCAAGATTCAACTGTTCAACTGTGTAGTAGGATACATTTGCTTTAGAAGTGGAACTTCCTTGAGAGTTTACATCAATGCTGTCTCCACAACTATCTGAATATTCACTATCAGACTCATAAAAAGATTGTCCATCATCTTCCAAAACATCTTGTGAATCCATCAGATTCATCGCTTCATCAGTTTCCACTTGTTCTCCAAAGTGCTCAGAATCCATGGGCGCTCTCAGCAGCAGCAGGTTCTGCTCCATTCTGTATCTCTACAGGGAGTGCAGAATTATTAGGCACGTTGATTTTCTGATCATATTTTTTTTCCAGGCACATTTGACCAATTCCAAACCACAGTAATCCTAATAACTACTATTGATTTAGTATTTAATAATGTATAAGTGATATATAATTGTTCATGAAGGCTGGAAATGAAAATCACCTTATATTCAGGTGTGCAGATTTATTAGGCATGTTTTCTTTTACAGATAAATTGAGCCAAAAAAGAGATTTAACTCAGACTGAAAAGTCAAAAAGTATTAAATGGCCATGAGAAGGATGCAATACTAATGCAATACTAGACATTGCAGTTAAGGCATGACCATTGGACAGTGAAATGCTCGTTGGGTCAGCAGGATCTGACAAAAACAGGTGGTGAAGAAAAGACACCTAATAATTCTGCACTCCCTGTACACTATGCCCAGCAACGTTTACACTCGGTACTTCAGTAACAACGGGGACCACATCATTTTCCACACCAGAGGAACTAGGTTCACTAAAGCAGTCACCAGCTTTTTCAGACTGCTGATCAGTTTTAGTTTCCTTATTTTCATCAGGCATGCGATTCACCTGATCATTAACAGTGACGGACACGGACTCATTTTCATGACCAACTTGTTCAGCGTCCTTCTTTGTGGGACATGTTTGTTTGGTATGACCATGTTTACCGCAGACAAAACACCTCATCGAATCGGAAGTAATAAAGATAGTGTAATCCTTGCCCAACATTGTCAGTTTTACTGAGACATTCAAATCCTGGTATTCTGCACTCAAAATCATGAAAATTTGTCTTCTGAAAGACATGATGTGTTTTAAATCTGGATTTTTTAAGCCCAGAGGAATCATCTTCATTGAACCAACAATTTTGCCGTAACGCAAAAAAATGCGCATGAACATTTGAAAGAATAACCTTTTTTGATAGGTTAGACAGCGGCAGTACCGGGATAAAGTTATCTCTCACTGATACGCCACACTCAACAAAATGATCAACCATAGCTAATTCTTTCAAAAAGATCACAATCGCCTTATTCATCCTTGACGCCGACAAAATATTTTGTGCACCAATTTCATTCCCGATTGCTATCAAGCAATCCTCCACCGACACTGAATCATCTGGTATGCATTTGCAACCATGTCGGGCAGTCAAAACTGAAAACCCGTCTGAGTTCGGACCCATAATCACCACACGAGTGGACAATAAATAAGCCTACTACAAATTGCTAAGTAACAAAAAAAATATACAAAGGAAAAGAAAGTTAGAAGGAAAGTTTAAAGAACTCACTCAGAACGCCGTCACTCATTCACTCACACGCTTCCCACAGTCACTCCGCACATGCGCACAGTGAGAGAGAGAGCAAGCTCTCTCTAGAGAAAGCCAGAGAATCAAAAGAGAACGAGCTACAGTTGAAATCCTCTTTTATCCTTTTCCCTGATGTCACCAAATTCAAATCTGACTCTTTTAAAACTGACCAATCAGACCAAACCGCAAGACATTTGAAAATAACCAATCAGACAAAACTTCACCCATTGTATCAAAGGTGTGAAGACCTGTTGGCCAGTCATTCTTTTGTCTTTCTAACTCCAACTGGCCCTTCTAATGGCGTTAAGGGGGAGGGGGTTGAGTCAATTTCAATATCTTGATCACGACGATGGCAGTTAACAGCAAAGCAGATGATTTTATTCTATTTCAAATATCTTTGATTATTTTCCACCTTACACAGCTGTGTGTGCGCGCGCGTCTCTGGTTGTCAGCTGTGGGGTTAGTCCGATGGTCCGATGGCAATTCTTCCACTTGGCTTCTAACCTAAAACAACAAAATGAACACACTCAGTAGTGTTATGATTTTATGTCCAGTATCATCGTTTGTCCAAAAGACTGTTGACTATTTTGATTTCGTTAGACCATGGTCCAAATTAGCCTAATGTTATATTCAGCGCATATTGGAAGATAACGGTTGTCCCAATTTGGGCTTTGTCTTTTTACTCAGTATATTTACTGTATAAAGTTCGAAATTTAATCCCTATATTTGTCAATATCAGATAATGTTGTCTCATTTCAGCTTAACATACCGTTATAGCTTGAAGTGCTAGCATAACGGTTAGGCTACTACACGATGGAAAACTTCTGCAAACATTTTAAAAGGTAAAATTTTCCTATTTTAAACATTACAAGATTAACAATGGTTATGGTAGCTAATGTCTACTAATCAAAAATTATAAATACCTTTTCTACCGACGAAAGAGAACTCAAAGCCGCCTCTGAGGAAATCCGGCAGGACCGTTAACTGTCTCTACGCAGCTAAGCGTTGCCATGGATACACGCTGCGTACCTTTAACGAATGACGTCACTCGGTCAGGTGCATTTGATCGATATTTGCTTGTGTCTCCCAGTGTGGCTATAGACGGTTTCAACGGCAACAACACAAACATTTTTTTTTTTTGTTATTTGAGCTATGTGCGCTAAGTATTAAGCAGTACAAATATTTGTCCTAAAATAACTTTTCTTGAATAAAAAAAGTCGCCTTCACCTGACCAGGTAAAATAGGAAAATTTGCCTTTATTTTTCTTACCTGTTATTTCCTCTTTCTTCACAGCAATGTGGTTTTTCATTCTTCACGTTTTCTTTGGCTGCATTCATTGAAGTCGATTCATTCTTTTAGAGCTCCTGAGATTCAACCTTATTTTCTTCATGCATGTGGAATACATAATAAATTGTAGCCTATGTTCAATTATATTATTGAAGGGTATCGTGTTTTGATGTTTAAATTACTGCTGAAAACAAACTCGCGATTTGATGATAGTGAAGTGTAACAGGAAAGTTATTTGTAACATTGACCTACAATTCATTCAAATCATATTTTTAGACTAGTTTACTTGCACTAAAATTTTAATCTACAAAAAAAAAGAAATTTTGCATATACTTTCCATTATCACAGTTAATTTAAGGGATTTTAAGAAATAAACAAATCCCCTTTTAAATCCAATACGTGTTTATTTTAGTTACAATTTTCATTTGTCTGAGTTGTGTCAGGTCTGATGATAAAAGGCAATGCAAATGGGTGTTTGCAAGTGTTGCTATCCTATATGGAAATGGCAGGTGAGGGACGAAATAGACGTTCGTAAACTGGCCTGGACAAATTTCCTGGGAACGTCCGCCAGCGAATGTTAAGCGAACTAAATGTAGACGTCCTCCGAAAGTCCCAGAGAACTTTACATAGCGGACCAAATGGGGACGTCCTCCGAACGTCCACCAGCGAACGTTATAAATGGAAACGTCCTCCGAACGTCCGCCAGCGAACGTTATAAAGCGGACCAAATGGGGACATCCTCCGAACGTCCACCAGCAAACGTTATAAAGTGGACCAAATGGGGACGTCCTCCGAACGTCCGCCAGCGAACATTATAAAGTGGACCAAATGGGGACATCCTCCGAACGTCCACCAGCGAACGTTATAAATGGAAACGTCCTCCGAACGTCCGCCAGCGAACGTTATAAAGCGGACCAAATGTGGACGTCCTCCGAATGTCCACCAGCGAACGTTATAAAGCGGACCAAATGTGGACGTCCTCCGAACGTCCACCATCGAACGTTATAAATGGAAACGTCCTCCGAACGTCCGCCAGCGAACGTTATAAAGCGGACCAAATGGGGACGTCCTCCGAACGTCCACCAGCGAACGTTATAAATGGAAACGTCCTCCGAACGTCTGCCAGCGAACGTTATAAAGCGGACCAAATGGGGACGTCCTCCGAACGTCCGCCAGCGAACGTTATAAAGCGGACCAAATGGGGACATCCTCCGAATGTCCACCAGCGAACGTTATAAATGGAAACGTCCTCCGAACGTCTGCCAGCGAACGTTATAAAGCGGACCAAATGGGGACGTCCTCCGAACGTCCGCCAGCGAACGTTATAAAGCGGACCAAATGGGGACATCCTCCGAACGTCCGCCAGCGAACGTTATAAATGGAAACGTCCTCCGAACGTCTGCCAGTGAACGTTATAAAGCGGACCAAATGGGGACGTCCTCCGAACGTCCGCCAGCGAACGTTATAAAGCGGACCAAATGGGGACATCCTCCGAACGTCCGCCAGCGAACGTTATAAAGCGGACCAAATGGGGACATCCTCCGAACGTCCGCCAGCGAACGTTATAAAGCGGACCAAATGGGGACGTTCTCTGAACGTCCAACAGCGAACATTATAAATGGAAACGTCCTCCGAACGTCCGCCAGCGAACGTTATAAAGCGGACCAAATGGGGACGTCCTCCGAACGTCCGCCAGCGAACGTCATAAAGCGGACCAAATGGGGACGTCCTCCGAACGTCCACCAGCGAACGTTACAAAGCGGTCCTACTGCGGACCTAAACGGACGTTCGCAACGTCCGGGGGACGTCCCCTGTTTGCTGGGATCTCACTTGTGTTTGGAAGTTATGAAAAACAACATGATGGTGAGTACATGATTACAGAGTTTACATTTGTGGTACATTTGTTATTTTGTGTTTGGGTGAACTTGTTCTGCGCTTTCGGCGCTCTATTGAAGTGATAACGAGCGTCAGGCAGTCGCTTTATCCATTTGAATACAAGCGCAACATCAAGTCGCATCAAGTGTACAGTAAAGGCTCTGTGGCGAAACTAGCTGAACCAGACTGAAGAGCTCCGCTCCGACCATGTAAAGTGAAGTGTTGAGGTAAACTATGGGCTGCCTACACGACTGTAATAGTGGCCGTAGTCAGCTATGAGGTCACCGAGGATTCGGACCCCGGTATTTTTCTGAGGTGTATCTATAATAAATGTTGTAAAATAATTTCAGGCATAAAATAACGAATGTGTGTGTGTACATATTGTGAATTAATTTATTAAAGGTCCCATGGCATGGATTTTTGATTTTATTTTATAATGTATTCTGAGGTGTACTTATATTGTTAGTATGATTTTTACATCATAAAATGTCATAATTTAGAAATAAAAGGCATTTTTTCTATACTGCTGTTTGCCCTGTGGCTGAATGCCCTGTTTAAAGGGGCGTGTCTGCTGTGAGACTTCAGTAAGAACGCCCACTGTTGTGATTGGCTGACATCTTTGCATTTGAAATGAGCGGAGGGGGTGTGGTTTAACGAGGTCTACGAGGCACGAGCAGGCACGAGCTGCTGCCAGAGAGACGGATGTCACTTCTCATCAGTTCTCTGAGCACGTCTCAGTTCAGTGAACTGTTGTAGTTACTAGCATATACTTCAGGTTATTAGTTTATTTCTAGTTGGAGGGACTGTCACTCATGTCCATAGGCGTCGATTTCGGGGGGGACGGGGGGGACGCGTACCCACCAGATTTCGTCATGAGTCCTTTTGTACCCACCACTTTTTTTTTGTTTTTTTTAAACCTCGAGTTCAATTTTGCGGTGAAGCATTGCTGACACACACATATTATTTTATCCACTCAATTGTGTCGTAATAACGATATCTTATGTCGTTTTAACTACATCTTTTCTCATAATAACGAGATCTTATGTCGTTTTAACGACATCTTTTGTTGTAAAAACGTTTGAAAAGCAGAAGCAATCTCCGTAAAATAGGCTCTTCCGCTGCCTGTATCAGTGGCAGTGCCCATAACACGAAATTGTTGTAATGGATTGATGTAGCCTATACAGTTCTTAACAGCCATGGGTAGCAGGTGCCATGGACCGCTCATGATTTAGCGTAATGACGGACCCCGGTGCAGCCACAAATATCATAATTATCTATAGGCTAGGCCTACTGTAATTGAGACATTCAAGAAATGTATTAAAAAGAAAGACGCTTTCAGCCTTACTCAAAGTAGAGCCCTACATTTCTGCCCGAGCCCGACGGGCCCCGACTTTTTTACGCCCTAGGGCCGGGCTTCGGGCCAATTTTCCAGTCATAGCCTACCTCAGACGCGGGCCGGGCTTCGGGCTTTTTTAGGCTATAGGACGGCGCTATGCAACACGCATCGCCGCAAATGAGTAAAGCAAGCCAACACGCAAACTGCCACAAGTGAAACTGAAAATAAGCTAAGTTTTAGATGCTCAAAAGCACAATCATCTTCATTAAAATTAATGAGACTAAATGCTCTTACCAGTGTTTAGGTCGCTCGTTCTCATAATGCGGTCTTTGATGTTGAAAAGAGCTGATGAATAAAATGCTCATATCGGTTGATTTCGTTGACATGAACTCCGTTAAATGTGCATATAGCACGGGAATTGAAGATCGGATATATATTCATTTCGCGGAGAGGTGTAGCCTAAGGTAAGACAACCAGCATGTTTTTTATTTTTAATTATTTGTTTAGATTGTGTAGCCCGTTTTGTTTGCGCGCGCCGTTGCGATCTGCCTGCCTCATCTTGTCAAAAATGCCTTTTTACTGTGATGGTGGTGATAATAGGCTAAACGTTTAAACGATGCTTTAAGTGTTTTTTATGGATTTAATAAGCAAGACAAGTCAAGTGTTGATTTCAGAGGCTAAAGTGTTGGGTTAACTCAGGGCCGGCCCTGACCAATTTGCTGCCCTAGGCAAGATTTTACTTGGTGCCCCTTGTATCAAGGTTTAGCACTACACATTATCATTCTAAGTTGTGGAAACACTCGTACTGTTTTATTTTTGTAATGCATTGATGTTTTATTTTTATTGTTGTTTTATATGATGTCCAGTCCACTCTACATCATTATGTTCATGATATTATTATTGTTTTTTATTTGTTAAAGGCTGATGATAGTAAAACTGTACAAATATTACACCTATGCCACATTACAGCCTAAACACAAATAGCAAGAGTAATTGCATCTAACATTCATGCACAAACTATTCATTGAGAACTAGCAAAAGTGTTTGTGTTCCAGTAGATGGCAGCAATCTTCCACTAAACTATGAGCATTCATGCTTTCACCAGGAATTCAACTGAGAAATTTTGATATTTAATGTGAATTTTACATAAAATGTTGCCATTTTAAATAAACCTGTATATAAATATCATTACTAATTTAGGCAAATCCATTTTAAAATTGCTATACACCCCCTTAAAACAGCACAACTGCAGAGTAAAAACATTAGGCTATTAAAAAAGTGATATTACATGCGTTTAATATTTTTATATTATTTATTTTTTACAAAATCACTGGCTGTGACCTCTGGAGAACCCAGAACAGCTGCTTGCATAAAGTTTAAGGTAAAAATAACTGGAATTAATTAGCAAACATTAGTATTTTACTACTATGCAATTAAATAAACTGTTCATTAACTGTTCAACTAATTTGCCTACATCACTTTACTTCTGTCTTTACACAGCAAAAAATGCTCTTCTTATTTAGAATCTTTTTCTTGTTTCCAGTCCAAATATCTAAAAATTCTTAAATCAAGGTGCATTTACTATGAGTAAAATGACATACTACATTTTGATTTTATTTTCAAGTAAACAAGAAAAATGTCTTGAGTTTTTGCTTAAAACAAGCAAAATTATCTGCCAATGGGGTGAGAAAAATAATCTTATTTCTGTTTGGGACAGAAAAAAGATTTAAATCAGAAATAAGATTATTTTTCCACTCCATTGGCAGATAATTTTGCTTATTTTAAGCAAAAACTCACTTCATTTTGATTTTATTTTCAAGAAAACAAGAAAACTATCTTCTGTCATTTAACTTATCTAGTAAATGCACCTTCAACCTTGATTTAGGAATTTTAGATATTTAGACTAGAAACAAGACACAAATACTAAGTAAGAAGAGCAGTGTATCCCTTAAGGCCCATTTATACTTCTGCGTCGAGAGTACGCCGTAGTGTACGCCGTAGTGTACGCCGTAGGCTACGCGCGTAGCCGACGCCGTCGTGAGCATTTATACTTCTGCGCTGTTGTCTGCGTCAATGTGCAATTCCACATGCAGGAGCTAGTAGGCAGTGTCCTCGGGCATGTTGGTGTAATCAAGACAACAGCCGAAGAAGAAGCAGTTTGTTGCTGTGCATTCATGTCGGAGTATCAGCAGCAGTGAGAGAGCGTCTTTTCTTGCAGCTTGAGTTGTTGTATCTAATACAAATTAAGCATCTCTAGTTGATTAGTAAAGTTAAATAAGGCGATCTGGCGCTGGAATGTGTTTGTGAAACCATGCGGAGCTCGTGGCCGCTGTTTTCAGCAGCGGTGGCTCGAGCAATCGATTGCTGTTGCGGAGACTTCATTCACGAAATGTACCCTAATGTGTCCCTGTTCATGGTATACAATTACTGATTAACATCTTTGGTTTTAATGAGAAAATAAATAAACTATACTCAGCGGATCTATGTATTTATTTACTACGATAAAGAATCGCTGGACTGCAAAATATTGTGTTATAGCAGTCGTAAGGAACTATCATCCCATTTCTTGACACACACACACTCACACACTCCTATCGCAGATTTTTTATTTATTTATTGACCTGAGGGAAGGGTTCTGGCAGACCAATCACAGCGCTTGCGGTCCGCGTAGAATTGACGCGTTGTTACATTTTTGGAGAGGTGCGCGTCAGGCTACGGCGTAGGGTACGCCGTACCCTCTGCGTGCACTCGACGCAGAAGTATAAATTGGCCTTTATCTTCCCTGCATCAGAGGGCTTCTGTCTTTTTTTTAGACACTTCAATTCGGCCATCCGTCATAAATAATCAGGCAACTTACACCGTGTCAACACCTGGCGTGAGCGGCCAAGCACCCTAAAATATGAAAGCAATCCTGTCTACTAGGGGTGTAACGATTCGTTTTAACAACGATACGATTCGTATCACGATTTGAGGTTGTCGATACGATTCAAGGACGATATTGGTTAATTTAGAACGATACGATCCGAAACGATTCAGTGACTTGAAATCGATTCAGTAACTTTTTAGCCAAAAATTGTGTGACTGAAATAAATATCTGGATACTGGTCAGTGCAGGTGAAGTTTCCTAGATTCCTGTTGTTTCTTGTAAGGGAATCCGGTATATCAATTAATTATGGATATAAACAAACAAGTAAACAACAATTAATGGCAAATGCATTAAAATTTTATTTGAATGAAGTGCAACCAACAGTTTAGGTTGAATTAACAGGAAGTTAACCTTTTCTGCTCTCATTTTCAATATTCAATACATATTCAATAAAAGCACAGTAAGTGCAACCAACATTTCAACAGTAGGTTAACCTGCTACTTCTGCTTTTGTTTCCCAACATAAAAATATTACAATATTAATATCAAAAATAAAGTGCAACTAACTTCTCTTCAGGTTTAATTAATAGTAAGTTTGCCTGCTACTTTTGCTGTTGTTTTTCAACATTAAAATAATACAAATACAATATTAATATCAAAAATAAAGTGCAACCAACATTTCTTCAGATTGAATAAACTGGCCTGCTACTACTCTCAGTTTAATAAACAAACAATATTTAACAAAAGATAAAATGTAACCAACTACTCTTCAATGACTCTACAGATTTCTTTTTCAAAAATATCAACATGATCTGACCGCAGAACACTTCTCTGTGCGTTCACTATGTCGCCAGCAGTACTAAAAACTCGCTCTGCTGGCACACTGGTGTCAGGAATGCACAGGTAACAAGCAAGGGTTGAAAGTACAGGTAGCGCTTTCTCCTGGTGGCTTGATAATTTCTCGCTCGTTGGCTTCTCCTCTGCCATGCGCCATGCTATGTTTTGTTTTCTCAAGCCCCGTTCACACCGCCAGCGACACGCAGCAACAAAGCGACACGATCCCATTCATTTCAATGAGCGCTGCTGCTGGTGCGTTGCGATGATGTCACAGATAGGCAGACTGAATCGAGTAACGTTTAACGCCTTTATCATTAAAAGTGCTAAGAAAAAACATCCATATAAAGTCTGACGTGCTTAAATCCAATGCGTTATTTCCTATGATCGATACAATCGATTGATTACCTTTTAAAACGATGTTAGATCGATATATGTCGTCCGGAAGGCCAACTTGCCGAGCACAGATCGATGTAGTTAGATCATAGGAAAATAAATCGATACATCGATGTAGTAGATGAATCGTTACACCCCTACTGTCTACGTTATGCGGCGAGAGGCGACGCGACACAACAAATTCCCCTAACGATAAACTGATCTCGCGTTGTATTTCTGACGCACTTCAAGTAGATCGGCGGGGGGAGATTGATGAGGCGGACCGGAAAGATGCGGGGACTTAGTTACGTTTTTTTTTTGCGCTTTATTTGGTAATATTTCAAATTAATATTAATAAAATAGTATCAGTAATACATTTTGGCGCCCCTATGGATGAGTGGCGCCCCTAGCATTTGCCTATTCCGCCTATGCCACGGGCCGGCCCTGGGTTAACTCACTGTCGGCCGCTGGCCGCTTGGTCGTCACTTTAAAAAGCAAAAACTTTAGTTTAACAAACATTAAATGCTTTAAACATTTTTCTAAATTAACTTAATAAAGAAACAAAACGAAATATATCTACTTTGACATTAAAAACAAAACTGAACTATTTTAATGGCTGTAACTAATGTGTAATAGGGAGGATAAAAAAAACACGGGCTCCAGTGGGACTCTGATAATGAAGTGGTGAAAAAAATTGCAAAAATGAAAAATATTAAAGAATTCGCGGGGCGCTTTCGTCGCCATGAGTAAGATAGGCTATAAGACCCGTAATATGTCTCTCATCTGACATTTTTATTTATTTACATTAGTAAGCTGCAGGACATATAGTCTTTCAAAACATGACCTGCGCGAAAGAGAAAAAAAAATGTACCCAGCACTTCTGAAAATGCACTTCTGAATGCGTCTCTGTCCCCAGCACATTTCAAACCAAACTGACGCCCATGCTCATGTCAGAAAGTTAGTAACTTTAGTGAATGATGGATCAGCGCTGATTCGAGACGCGAACCGTTTAGAACGATTCAGTCTGATTTGGTGAACTGGTTCGGTTCACTAAAAAGAACCGGTTCAAAAGAATGATTCGTTCGCGAACCGGACATTAATGGACCAGAGACGGAGAGATTGCTAACAAAGTATTATAGTTATGAGAGCTCTGTCAGCGAAAGTTTATTGTGTTTGTATCTGAGAGTTCTGAATAAACACGAGCCCGTCTTCCTGCTTATTACCAACTTTGTAACACATGTAATGTACCATTACAGCTGTCGAGATGAACGAGTTACGAGTAAGTGTTGATTATAGCATTAATTTTAGATATTTTCCTATCATATGAAAAGCGTCAGTGACGCGCATTGAGTACAGAGTGCAAAAAAAGACACAACAGCAGTAATCGAATGTAATCCAGTTTATTGTGGGGATAGCTGGCTAGCCTAGCCCGGATACCCTCACGCTCACCCCCCTTCTGCTTAATCTCGCGCCGCGTTTGGTGCCTCCGCTATGGGCCAGATGCTGTACTGGGGGTCGGTGATGTGGAAGTTTATCTAGCGGTTTCTGAACGATGTTGTGCTCGCTATCCGGGTGACAACACAAGCACTATTAATTAGCATCACACGCACAATAACCGGAATTTAAAGCTGTGAAGAAACAAATAATCAGTGAACTTTTGGACCGATATACATAGTAGACTAGGATTTGTGCGCTCAATGCTCATCTTCTCTTTATGCCGTGAACTTTTCAATGTGCACTCGCGCTGCACTGCGCACTCTGACTCCATGTTGCTTTAAGCGCATCATTCTGCACTCGGGATGCGCATGAGCGCTTTGTTGCCGCTCTGTTTTGAAGCGTTTCATATATTTTCATAGTTTTGTGCACTTAAAGATTATTAAAAAATATATCTTGTTCTCAGGTATCGATCATATATTTGTTGTACCCTTACAGAGCTGCACATTACGTTTACAATAAACTATAAATCTTGTAATTTTATATTATTTGTGTAGGCCCATATAATTATTTACATTCATATATAAATATAAATTGTTTTTCATAAATGTATTAAATAAGAACACAAAGTAATTTGTACCTTTTCATTAACATGTTTAGATTTTATAAAATTAGTCCAAAGATTTTTTTTCAAGAAATACTTATTGTAATTGCAATTTATTTTAACTATCCACTCACCTAATTTAATATATATATATATATATATATATATATATATATATATATATATATATATATATATATATATATATATATATATATATATATATATATATATATATATATATTTGTCATAGCTTATGATTATATATTTTTATTCATTTATTGTTTTTTCTATAATGAAGTGTACTTAGTGGATTCTGGATTGTGTTTAACAAATAAAAGAGTGACCATTAGTTCCACAAACACAGTCCTACAGATATTCTATAGTGATGTAGAAATATATGAATCATACATTTATAACCCTTTTATTTTGCCAGTTTGTTGTGCTTGTTTCAGTTATTTACTGAATTGAATATATATTTAAATATTTAAAGGTGTTCAAGATTTCAAGATTCAAGATTCAAGAGTTTTATTTGTCACATACACAGTTATATACACAATATACAACTGGCAGTGAAATGTAAACAGGTCCGCTCCATGGACAGTGCAAATAACAAATAACAGTTACAATAGGATTGAAATAGAAATAGAATAAAATTAGAATAAAAAGTATTAACATACGTAGAATTATACATAAATCAAGTAAAAGATAAAAATAGGAAATAAGATAAAAATAAAAATATAAAAATAAAAATATAAAAATATAAAATAAGTGGATGTGATAAGTGAGATAAACTGTAGACTTAAAAATAAGTGGTTAACATAAAATATATATATATAAATATATAAAGAAGTATAATGGATGTGTAAACAGGAGTATGATGTGCAAACAGGTTTATTACAGGTTGTTACACAGTAACAATAGGAACGTAAAGTGCAGTGCAATGGCAGTATGTGGATGTTAATGTTAAAACCGTATGTTTATGCGTGTGCGGGGTGAAGTGAAGTCACGTGACTGAGTTCAGGAGTCTGATGGCCTGGGGGAAGAAACTCCTCCTGAGTCTTTCAGTCTTTGCCATCAGGCTACGGAAGCGCTTACCAGATGGCAGCAGGGTGAAGTGAGAGTTTGCAGGGTGATTAATGTCTCTGATGATTTTAGTAGCTCTACCTCTGCAGCGTTTGGTGAAGATGTCCTGCAGAGACGGGAGAGCTGAGCCTGAGATGCGCTCGGATAAGCGCACCACTCTTTGCAGGGCTTTGCAGTCGTGACTGGTGCTGTTCCCGTACCACGCTGTGACGCACTGAGTCAGGACACTTTCTATCGCCCCTCGATAGAAAGTTTTCAGGATGGCTGGTGAAACCCTGAATTTCCTCAGCTGGCGCAGGTGGTACAGTCTTTGCCTGGCTTTTTTCACCTGTGTCTGGATGTGTGTAGTCCAGGTCAGATCCTCGGAGATGTTCACACCCAGGTATTTGAAGCTGCTCACTCTCTCTACCGGTGTCCCGCTGATCATGAGAGGGGAGTATGACCGATGCTGTCTCTTCCTGAAGTCCACAATCAGTTCTTTGGTCTTGTTAACATTCAGAGAGAGACAGTTGTCCTGGCACCATGATGTCAGTTGCTCCACTTCGTCCAAGTATGCCATCTCATTGTTGTTGGAGATGAGACCCAGGACAACAGTATCATCAGCAAACTTGATGATAGAGATGGAGCTGTGTGTGGACAAACAGTCATGGGTGTAGAGAGAGTAGAGCAGGGGACTCAGCACACAGCCCTGTGGAGCTCCAACACTCAGGGTGATGGAGGTGGAGGTGAACTGGCCTACTCTCACCGCCTGGGGTCTGCCAGTGAGGAAATCTTCAATCCAGAGGCAGAGAGAAGAATTCAGGCCTAGATCCAGGAGTTTGTGTGTTAGCTTAATGGGAACTATGGTGTTAAAGGCTGAGCTATAGTCAATAAATAGCAGCCTGACATAGTTCCCACTTTTGCTGTCGATGTGAGTGAGGCAGGAGTGAAGGACGTGAGAGATGGCATCTTCAGTCGATCTATTGGGACGATAGGCAAACTGAAGAGGGTCCAAAGTGTCAGGAATGGAGGAGCAAATGTTGTTTTTAATGAGTCTCTCAAAGACCTTCATGACTAAAGATGTGAGAGCCACTGGACGATAGTCATTTAGGCAAGAGGGTTTACTGATCTTAGGTACAGGGATGATGGAGGATCGTTTGAAGGAGGTGGGGACAACAGATGTAGCAAGGGACTCGTTAAATATGGATGTAAAGAGCCCTGCGAGCTGATCAGCACAGGACCGCAGAACACGACCTGAAATACCATCCGGCCCAGCAGCTTTCCTGACATCCACACGTTTGAGTGCCCTCCGAACCTCGTCCTCCGAGACAGAGATCACGTGACTGTTGCTGCTCTGAGGGACTCTCTCTGACGCGTCACTCGCCGGAGTCGCGCTGCCGCGATTACCATCAAAGCGAGCGTAGAAAGAGTTTAACTCGTTCACCAGCAACGGATCAGCTCTCACCTCTGCAGAGGATTTAGTTCCAAAAGCACAGATGGTCCTCAGTCCCTGCCACATCCGCCGGGAGTCGTTGAGTTGGAAATGAGATTCCACTCGGTCTTTATATCGGAGTTTTGCGGCTTTAACGGCGCGCCGGAGGGCGTAACATGAAGCTTTGTACTCCCTCATATCCCCCGTTAGGAGACCGGCATTATAGGCGATAGTGCGCGTGTTTACTGCAGTGCGGATTGAACTGTCCACCCACGGTTTCTGATTAGGGAAGGACGTTATAGTTATTGTTTGTGTGGCTTGCTCTGTCAGTGTGTTGATAAAGCAGAGCGCCACTTCTGTGAACTCGCTGACGTCTTCAGAACTCGCGCGGAACATGTCCCAGTCGACGTCATCAAGAGCTGCCTGTAGCGTGATCTCTGAATGGGATGACCAGCGTTTGACTTCCCTCCTCACCGGGGGCTCTTGAACGAGCCTTTGTTTATATTCAGGTGTGAGAAAAATGGCGGCATGGTCCGATTTGCCAAAAGCTGGCTGTGAACGAGCTTTGTAGGCGTTCTTAAACGGAGAGTAGCAATGATCCAGTGTGTTTGCTCCTCGTGTGGGACAGGAGACATGCTGGTGAAAGTTTGGCAATACTTTCTTTAGGTTTGCTTTGTTAAAATCACCCGCGACGATGAAAGCAGCGTCGGGGTGTTTGTTTATGAAGCCGCTGGTCACATCATGGAGGGCAGATAAAGCCAGCCCCGTGTCTGCCTGTGGTGGAATATAAACGGCAGTGGCGATGACCGAGGAAAACTCCCTCGGTAGGTAGAAAGGCCGGCACATGAGAGTTAAATGTTCCAAGTGAGGCGAGCAGGATCGCGAAAGAATGGAGATGTTCCTAGGATCGCACCATTTCTTGTTTATCATGAAACACACTCCACCGCCTTTAGATTTCCCGGCCTCGGCTGTTCTGTCCATCCGAAAAACAGAGAAGTTCTCGGACGGCGTCACGGCTGTATCCGGGACCGCTGGCGTGAGCCATGTTTCGGACAGACAATAGATGTTGCAGTCTCTCATGTCCCGTTGAAAACTTATCCTGGCTCTAAGATCGTCCATCTTATTCTCCAAGGATTGGACATTTGCGAGCAAAATGCTCGGGAGAGGAGGACTGAATGCTCTTTTTCTCAGTCTGTTGCGGATCTCAGCGCGTTTCCCGCTGTGTTTTTTGAATCTTCGCCGTCGACTCGAGTGGCCATTGTTCAACTCGGCGTCCCGGCGAATATCAGATGGAAGATTGGAGAAAGTGTCCTGAAACAGGTCAGTGTAGCGTTAACCAATTTCTAGAAGTGTTTTGCTGTCGTAACAGATCAAAGCAGATGATCCGTTGGAAAAAATAGAGAGTAAAAGAGAGTAGAATAATAAATAAAAGCAAAGTCTTAGCGGAGCGACCTGAACGGCGATCGAACACGGCGGCGCCATCTTTGATTGTTAGCTGACAGGTGTTAGCTGTAATCTTACACTGCAAAGTGACAATTTAAAAGGGATTAAATTCATAATTATTTAATGATCGAAGCACACCAAAAAATGTATAACAAAGCCCTAAAACTGACAATTAAATGGCAAAATCGCGAGCCGCAGGTCGGCTGGGCCAAGCAGGATTTGACCACCTCCACCTCATTTTGAGCCAGGAAAAAAACCCTGCTCAGGGAGAGTATTTAAGTTAAGTGAAGTCAAGAAAGACTGTCTTTATTAAATTTTTTATTAAAACATGTTTTTTTTTTTTTCAGGAAGTATTTTTTAATTTCAACTTAAAATGTCAGGAGATACATTGTTGACGTTACTGTTAAAAATGCACTTCCAATAAAGTGAGTGTTGGCAAAAACGGTTGTCATTTTTATGTTGAGGATAATAAAGAAAAACGAATAATGAAGTTCTGTGTGAACTTGAATAATTAGCTACACATCAGAAATCACTGATCCCAGATCAGAAGGAACTGAAAAAAGACTTCTGTTTTCATTTGTACATCCAAACACTGAGAAACTGCCAGCGTTACCGTTCCTGTTATGACGTCATAACAGGAGAATCCCAAATCGGCTCGTCTGAGCTCTCATTTTCTCAAAGGCAGAGAAAGACAGCCAGAACTCGGTTTACAACGATCAAAATTTCTATCCACTTGGGGACAATATTCAGGCTAGAGGAACTCATATTAATGTTGAAAAACCTCATAAAATGAAAATTTAATGCCATGGGACCTTTAAACTTTATAGCGTCCGTAGCCTTCAGTGAATTAACTTGAGTTTAACCTTTTTTCACTGACACAGACGAAAATGAATAGACTTACAGGCAGAGCTCAGCTTTAGGAGGGGAAGAGACAGGCCAAGAGAAGGAGACTGAGAGAAAAATAAAGAGTGATGGAAATAAGAGAGTGATGAAATGAGGAGAGAGTAGGTATGACAAGATGACAAACCACTAACATGGTTTGTTTTGAAAGCTATTTATTATTATGTTTAGCCTTCAAACATCTTAAAAGGCACATAGTTAGATCAGAAAAATAATAATTTTCTTGGGGGACCAAGCCCCCAAAATAGCTCAAATTTGGGACCTCACTGGTTGTAAAACTCCTTAAGGCAGTTGTATACTCAAAAGTTGTTTCTGTTTCTGGAAACCGTATCTGGAGTTAATGTGTTTATGCTGTTAATGTGTTGCAGCCTGGAATATTTATATATAGGCCTACTTAATATTAAAATTGAATATTCAGACAGTATAAACTCATTGTATCTCTGTGCTTTGACGATTTTGTTTTTATAAAAAAAACAAAATTCCGATTATTTCTGTGGTAGAAAACGTCTCGGTTACGGATGTAACCCTCGTTCCCTGAGGAGGGAACGGAGACGTAACGTTAGTGACTAACGAATGGGGGTTTCGCTTAGAAGCCTATCAACTTCGAGTTTTGAGAAAACGCCCAATGGCGTGCCAATGCCATGGGGCATGCGGAATTTGCATACGTAGCTCCGCCTCACTGCGTGAGTATATAAGGAAGTACGAGGCAATATCGCATTATGTTACCTGCTTGAGGAGCCAAGACTGAACTCCTGCGTTCCAGGCAACACAGCTCGATGTGGCAAGGGGACGTTACGTCTCCGTTCCCTCCTCAGGGAACGAGGGTTACATCCGTAACCGAGACGTTCCCTTTCGTTCAGTCACTACGACGTAACGTTAGTGACTAACGAATGGGGGTCCCAATATAATCCCGCCACTCAGCTGTCTTCCAGTGCCCTGCGTAAGTGTGAGTACCCTGTCGTAAGACTAGTACGGACGAAGGACTCCCACTTAACACAGGAATACCAAGGTACACTGGGAAGCATATCCCAGTGAGGGAATGCCAAAGATGCCTACCCGTGGGGAGGACTTAAGAGACACATATGACCCGGAGAGGGTTGCATATGGAAGATCTCTAGGGTACCAGCCGAAGGTGGATTTTTAACCCTAGGGGTGGCGGGGACACGCCAAGGGAAGAAACCCGCTCACTGCGGAGACTTACGGTGAAATACACATGTGGGGGTCGCCGGAGGGGAACCATGCACATGGGGCACCTGGCCGGACATGAGGGTCTGGGCTCGAAAGGGCAGACTGAACTGATGTCGGCGTCGACAGTGCTGGAGGAGCTCAGGGCTCTCGGGGAACTCACCTGAGGAAATATCGCACGTATCCAGTCCGTAGAGTGGAGTGGCGAGCAAGCGAAGACACCTGAACCTGGTCCATCACCGGCCCCTCGGGGGGGCGAGTACATAGTCGGACACTGGCTCCACTCGGAGATTGTAGAATCTGGCGAATGTGTTGGGTGTCGCCCAGCCTGCAGCTCTGCAGATGTCTGCTAGCGAGGTGCCATGCGCTAGAGCCCAAGAGGAAGCCACACTCCGGGTGGAGTGTGCCCTCACACCAAGGGGACATGGTCGGCCTTGCTGCTGGTAAGCCAAAGCAATGGTGTCCACTATCCAGTGAGACAGCCTTTGCTTTGAGAGAGCACTTCCCTTCCGCTCTCCACCATAACAGACAAAGAGCTGGTCTGAGGTCCTGAAACACTGCGTCATGTCTACGTAGACGCGAAGGGCGTGTACTGGACAGAGCAATGCCAAGGCTGGGTCTGCCTCCTCCAAAGGCAGCGCTTGCAGGTTCACCACCTGGTCCTTAAACGGAGTGGTGGGAACCTTGGGCACATATCCAAGCCGGGGTCTCAGGATCACGTGAGAGTTAGCCGGCCCGAATTCCAGGCACGCTTCGTCAACCGAAAATGCCTGCAGGTCCCCGACCCTCTTGACTGAGGCCAATGCGGTCAGCAGAGCCGTCTTCATAGACAGAAACTTAATATCAACCGACCGCAAAGGCTCAAAGGGAGGTCTCTGCAGAGCAGTTAACACTACTGCGAGGTCCCAAGAGGGTACGAGAGGAGAGCGAGGAGGATTCAGTCTCCTAGCTCCCCTCAGGAACCTGATGACCAGGTCGTGCTGACTTACCTTTTTGTTCTCCAAGAGATCGTGGTGGGCAGATATTGCGGCCACATATACCTTGAGGGTGGAGGGAGACAGCCTTCGCTCCAGCCCCTCTTGGAGAAACTCAAGCACGGACCCGATCGGGCATTTCCAGGGGTCTTCTTGGCGGGAAGAGCACCAGGTGACGAAGAGGTTCCACTTCAACGCATAGGCATGCCGAGTGGACTCTGCCCTAGCGGAAGTGATGGTGGCGACCACCGTAGGTGGTAGGCCACTCAAACCTGCCGGGTCCCGTCTAGGAGCCACACGTGGAGGTTCCAAAGGTCGGGACGCGGGTGCCAATGGGTGCCCCGTCTCTGAGTAAGGAGGTCCGGTCTCAGAGGAATAGGCCAGGGAGGGGCTGTCGCAAGGAGAATGAGTTCGGGGAACCAGGTCCGGCCGTGCCAGTACGGGGCGACCAAAAGGACCTGCTCCTTGTCCTCCCTGATCTTGCACAGAAGCTGTGCGAGTAGGCTCACTGGGGGGAACGCATATTTGCGTAGGCCCCGCGGCCAGCTGTGCACCAGTGCATCCGTGCCGAGCGTGCCCTCGGTCAGGGAATAATACAGGCTGCAGTGGGAAGAGTCGTGGGAGGCAAACAGGTCTACCTGTGCGTCGCCGAACTGTTCCCAAATCAGCTGAACCGTCCGGGGATGGAGTCTCCATTCTCCCGGGAGAGGCTGAAACCGCGAGAGCTCGTCGGCTGCGTGGTTCAGGACTCCTGGAATATGGACAGCACGAAGGGACCTCAGGCGCTTCTGACTCCATAGGATGAGATGGCGGGCGAGTTGAGACATGTGGCGGGAGCGTAGACCGCCCTGGTGGTTGATGTACGCTACTACGGCCGTGTTGTCTGTCCGGCTGTTCCAGCTGGAAGGAGCGACCCCTGCCGCCGTCTCCTGGAAAGAACTGCCCATCCCTGAGCCGTCCGCATCAGGAGCGCCGCTTAGCCTGGCATTTCTTCGCGGGCTGCGGGGCTGGAGCGGACTGGGACGCCTTCCTGCGGCTGCCTCTGCGCGGCCCGGGTGGAGGCTGCTGCTTGGGTGGCGCAGAGGCGGAGGAAGCCGCGGGAGGGCGTCCTCGGCGGCGAGCAGGCTGAGGCACCTGCGCGGGCGGTGGGGTGGAGGCAGCAGCTGACCGCCGGGGCAGGATGTATTTTATAGCCTCAGTCTGCTTCTGAGCGGCCGAGAACTGTTGGGCGAAGCTCTCGACCGCTCCGCCGAATAGCCCATCCTGCGATATGGGGGCGTTGAGGAAACGTGTTCGCTCAGCGTCGCGCATATCGGACAGGTTGAGCCATAGGTGTCGCTCCTGGACCACGTTTGTGGACATCACCTGACCCAGGGAGCGTGCGGTCACCTTCGTCGCCCGGAGAGCGAGGTCGGTGGCGGCACGCAACTCATTGCTGAGTCCTGGATCAGCCCCTCTCTCGTGCATATCACACAGCAACTTGGCTTGGTAAGCCTGAAGAGTTGCCATGGTATGCAAAGAAGCGGCGGCCTGCCCCGCAGCTCTATAGGACTTCGCCACCAGGGATGACGAAAACCTACAGGCCTTGGAGGGGTGCTTTGGGTCACCACGCCAGGACGAAGCGCTCTGAGGACACAGTTGCATCGCAACAGAACGTTCGACTGGGGGGACCCCAGTGTACCCATGAGCCGCGGCTCCATCAAGAGAGGTGAAGGCGGAAGAGGCCGCCAAACGTTCACGGGAAGACAACGGGGCCTTCCAGGAACGCGCGACCTCTTCATGTACCTCGGGGAAGAAAGGTATTGGAGGAGCGGCCGGACGGGTGTCCGGACGCGCCGCCCCCAAAAACCAATCATCCAACCGCGAACGCTCGGGCTGAGGCGGAGGGTTCCACTCCAGTCCAAGCGCTGCAGCGGCCCGAGACAGCATGGCTGTCAATTCTGGGTCCGACTCGGGCAATGCTGGCGCACCCGAAGGTGGCAGCACAGCCGAATCATCATCCTCAGATGACTCCAGCCCACCTTGTGATGCGGCGATAGACATCACTTCCTCCTCCGCCGCGCCAAACGCCACAGTCGGGACAGCAGGAGCCGGCCCCGATGTAGACGCCTGAGCGCGGGCCGGGTCAAGTGCCTGAGAGGGGGGTGTGGGCCGAGGAACTAGCGTCGGAGCTTTGTTCCACACCGTCACCCTCAGATCACCCTGGTCACCAGCCAAAGTGCCGCCTCCAGAGGAGACCGCAGATTGGGGGGTGGCGGAGGGGACTCTCGTTCCGGCATCAGCACGGAACTCACGGAGTCTCGATCGAAGCACTGAGATGGCCAGGTTCCCGCAGAGGGAACATGAGTCATCCACAAGCGCTGCCTGAGCGTGCTGAAAGCCCAAACACGTCACACAGCGCTCGTGCCCGTCAAAGGAGAAAAGCGATCTACCGCACCCAGAAGTGCACGGACGAAACATCCTGAAAAGGACGTGTCACGTGCAAGCTCTTTTATGAGAGGAAACTTTGCAGCCGATGCCGAAGCGCCCAGGGAAACACACACCAGCTGGATGCAGACCACTGCACAGATCAGCAGGCAGGAAGTATGCGATCACTGGAACGCGCCGTCACACCAACACCGACTGGAAAGCTGCTCGTCTCGAAGAAGCTGACAGAGTCTCAGAAGGCTGTAGGAGTGAAGAGGTAGGTACTCTTGGCTCCGAAAGCAGAAACATAATGCGATATTGCCTCGTACTTCCTTATATACTCACGCAGTGAGGCGGAGCTACGTATGCAAATTCCGCATGCCCCATGGCATTGGCACGCCATTGGGCGTTTTCTCAAAACTCGAAGTTGATAGGCTTCTAAGCGAAACCCCCATTCGTTAGTCACTAACGTTACGTCGTAGTGACTGAACGAAAGGGAACGTTGTGGCACCAAGATTTGGTGGGTTTGGCTAAACAAGGGTTTGTTATAGCCCCAGGGCCTTACATGTTCTTAATTCGGGATTTAATCATTTTTATATTTCCCATTTTTATGTTTGAATTTAAATTGTGAAAAACAAGGTTGTGTTGCATATTATTTTAACATAGTATCATCATCATATCAGTGTAGATGTAGATGGACCAAAATAAAACCATTAAAATATAAAGTAAATAAGTTTTGTGTTACTTGGTGCTACAGTGACATAGAAAGTATTGCTACACCACGATACTCAATATGTTGTCCCACGGTGAGTCATTTTTCCCTGTTGCACCTACACAAAATTTGAGGGTTCCCCCACCTGCCAAATCCCACTTTAACCACTGGTTACACCCCTACAAATTATATACATTAAATATATAAAACAAACAGCTTTATGTTTACGTCATGTAAATAAGAGTCTGCATTAACTTATTTCCACAGTTTTAAAGTGAAATCCGTCATTTTGAGGTCAAATGTAAGACGGACCGTTTCAACTATAGCGTGTCTCACTTCCTATTAAACAGGAGATTTAGGTAATCATATAATAAATAGGATATACTTTTCCTACTATTAAATTAAATGTGAATGTATTATTCCAAGCGTATGACATTTGATTTACAGCAGACAATCATGTGAGTTTAGTCACTGAGGTGCACATTTATTCTTACAGACGTCCACATGAGAAACACTCACCGTCAGAATAAGGCTATTGTTGAAGCCATGTACAGCTGCTGATATTTTACTCTAAATCTATTTCCTTTATGTCTTGTTTTCATATCTCATGTTCTCAGGAGCCATACGGTGAGTACAGCACAGTCTCATTAATCTGCTGTAAAGTTACTGTAATATGTTTCCAGCGTGCAGGATGAAATATCCTGTTTTAACTGCTCATTACTGTCTGATGAGGAGATTGATCATTCATCATCTTACTTTCATACGGTTTCACTAAAGTCACATTTGGTCAATCACTCAAAGCGCTCAATGCTCATTCTCTCTCTGTGTCTTTTGTTGTCTTCAATATCATTTCCTTAAAGAGATTTATGAGAAATGGAAGGCCATTCCGGATATAAACACAGGTAAAACTATTATATAATCTCAAGAACACAAATACATTTATATAAGCAGTGAGATAACTTTGATCTATTTTTGTTTATGGACTATCACTTTTCCTCATGTTTTATTGGAGCATATTTACTGTGATCTGAACACTCTTGTAGCATTAGGGTTAAAGCTCACAGAAGGAGACATCATGGAGGTAAGTCTGTACATATAAATGGAGGAAAGTCTATATATATATATATATAAGATCAGGAGACGTGATGAATGATCTGCTTTAAAGCCTAGGCAAGGGAGCGTCATTCCAGGGAATCTGTGGGATATTCCCGTCCCCTATGAGCTGAGTGCCAATCTCAGTAAGATTTCTGATTTCTCACTTACGCTTCCATCAACTTTTAAACACTTAATGTAACTTTCATATTGTTTTCCACTCAGTTTAGTTTGTGTTTCTAGGTATGAACCGTAGAGGAGTCATTCTGAGAGCCTTTGAGCAGTTCAGACTGAAATCATGTATTGACTTTAAGCCCAGAGCCGCAGAAGAGTTTTACATCTCTGTGGAGAGTCATAAAGGGTACAGTATGATTAAATTTACTAATCAACAATATTAGTCATATATTATTATAGACTCTTATAGGCTCTTAAGGTAAAAAGTAGGCAGCTTGAACGCCAGTACAAGAAGTCATGCTTAACTGTTCATAAACTCATGTATGATGAACATTTGAGTCAATATGCTGAAGCACTCAAAGCAGCAAGAACACAGTACTACTGGTCTATCATTAGAGATGCTGCTGCAAACCCCAACTAGATTTTTAAGACGGTCAACAGTATTCTTGCACCAGTTAAACCACTAATTGGTTCCTCTGTGCAGGAGTGTAACAAGTTTTTTCATTTCTTTATGGAAAAAAATTATAACATCTATAAATTATTTTTCCTGAAACTGCATTTACCAGATTTAACATAGTCACTATTGATTGTATTTTGAAACTAGTGATGGCAATGAATACATCTACATGTACTCTTCAACCAATCCCAACATCTGTTCTTAAGGGGTGTCTCTCTTCAATTAGTCCCCTCATTCTGAACATTGTGAATACCTCCCTTACTATTGTTCCAAAAGCTCTTAAAGTAGCCGCTATTACACCAGTCCTTAAAAAGCCTAGATGTGATAAGGCTGATCTAGCAAATTACAAACCCATCTCAAACCTACCCTTTCTTGCTAAGGTTTTGGAACGTGTGGTTATGGCACACTTTATGTAAACCTTGTGTGTATTTGACAGTATTAGCGCAGTAAGATGACTTAGTCCAGTAATCACGTGTTTGACAAGCGTTTAGTGCGCGCGCTCGGAAAAGCGCATGTTAAAACTGCACACACGCCGGCAAGGCTTTAAAACGCATGCAAATAATAAACTTTCTTGATTGTGAATAACTCCATGAGTAGAACTCTACCACTTTCATCTTAGAAACATTGCAAGAATTAGGCCTTTCCTCACCCTGCCTGATGCTGAGAGACTTATTCATGCATTTGTAACTTCCAGGATTGACTATTGTAATGCACTGTTTGTTGGGTTACCTGCTAAATCAATCAAACGGCTACAGTATATCCAGAATTCAGCAGCACGCGTTCTTTCATACACTTCATCTCGTCAACCCATCACAGGTGTGCTCTATAGTTTGCGTTTGCTTCCTGTTCAGCTGTGTATTGTTTTCAGAACTATCACGCTAACTTACCCAGCTGGGTAACACTTTATAATAACTACACGCTATGAAGCATTAGTTAAGCATTAGTAAATAGTTCATTCATCATTTATAAAGCATTAATAGACATCACTAAGCAGTTTATAAATACAGCTATAAATGCATTATTCTTGATTTATAAGCATATCTATAATGTGTTGAATAATTGAATTTTCATACTTTATAAATTATCAATTCATCATTTCTAAATTAAGTATTACATTATTCAGAAACCAGTTATTTAGGAGTTGTCAGTGGTTCATCAGATCATTTAGAAAGTGTAAGTAAAGGATTAATAAACTATTTAAATATACATTTATACATCTTATTATTTAGACATATAGTAATAGTTACTCATTGTGTTAATAAATGCTTTATTAACATGTATTCCTACTGTAATTCATGATTCATTCAGGTAGTTATAAGACATTTACTAGTTGTCAGTAAACTATTTTTGTGAGCTCATCTAAAGTGAGGACTATTTATGCCTCGTAAAGCTTTTACAAATGAGATATAAAGGCTCAGTTCTCTTCTGAACAGGAAAAGGAAACAAACACAACACAGAGGAATATAGCACATAGAAATATTTATTTCAAAATGCAAAAATGGAGACTGTGCAACTAGTAACTTAATATAAAATTAAAATTAAACTTCTTCAATGTCATATAAAATAATATTCCTGTAGACCGCCAGAAACCATAACTGCAGTCAAATGAAACTAAGCTTCTGCAATCTGATATAAAAATACATTTCTGTAAAGTGTAAACATTGCTGAATAAAAATGTACCAGTGCCAAAATACAACAAATAAAATTTAGATAAAACAATAATAATGTAATAAAATATTTTGCAGTGTCAAAACAGTGCCAGAGAACAGCAGTGCAGAAGAGAACTGAGCCTTTATATCTCCTTTATAAAAGCTTTACGAGGCATAAATAGTCCTCACTTTAGATGAGCTCACAAAAATAGTTAACTGACAACTAGCAATGCATTAGTTAAACATTAATTAAGGGTTAACTTGTGCACAACTAAGCATTAGTTAAGCACGAACACACTAGTAATTAATGATTAACTTTACATTTAAATGGTCCGTAATTATGCAGTAGTTAAACTAGTAATTAATGATTTGCTTGTTCACAATTATGCATTAGTTAAGCATGGAAACAATAGTTATTAATGATTAACTTAACATTACAGTAAGGGCATATTAGACATTATTTACAACTTAATAAGCCATATATTATTTTTCTGTACACTCTTAGAAAGGATGTGTTAAAAATGACACAACCCGTGTTAAATTTTAACACATCTGTGGGTGAGCTCCAGGACCACTAGTTTTGTGTTAATGTTAACTCAAGCACTGTGTTAATGAGTTTAACACAGTAAATGTGTCAGAAAATTTGAACACAAAGATGTGTAAACTTGTGTAACTATCATATTTTGTGCTATCCTTGGCTACACTAAAAAAGGTACCTAAAATTATACACAAAACGTTAGAATTTGAAAATAATGAATCTCAAGTCACTTGTTGTTAATTTTATTGTAAAAATATATATATATTATAATGAAATATCAGCAGTTAAATTCAATGCAGAATATAACAATAGAATTAAGCAGTCAAAAAGGACATGTCCAACAAAGGACAAAACAGTTTTTACACAATCTCATTGGGTAACATGACACATTAAGCATTTTAATGTCTCACCAAAGAATTAATTTGGAATATAAAAGCAATATTGTGAAATATTACAATTTAAAATAACCGTTTTCTATATGAATATATATAGTAAAGTGTAATTTTTTCCAGTGATCAAAGCTGAATCTTTAGCATCATTACTCCAGTCTTCAGTGACGCATGGTCCTTCAGAAATCATTCTAATCTAATATAATTTCTGATCATTATCAATGTCTGTACTATGTACATCTTTTCCACAGCATAGAAGTAAAAGTGATCATAAAAATAAAAAGTCTGTAAAAAGCCAACACAATGTTCTTGTCCACCTTTGGGGATAAATTAACTTCTCCAAAGATTGGTTCCTGTTCAGAACTTGACTGACATCAGAACGTTCCCAGGATGCATGCGTGTCCACAAACATAAATGTGCCCAGGTCTTCTCAGATAGCGGTTCCAACACTATATAAGCAGGAAAGAGAGAGAGGAAAAAGTTACACATGAGTGTCAAATTGTTTTTAATCTCCAACAACATAATATAATTTGGAATATATATTTGTAAGTAACAACCTTTTGTCAGCATATTCAAACACTTCAGCTGAACTGCAAACTTAATTATGCCAGACTCAAATTTTAATACTTACATATACTTATTTCTCCAAAAATGCTGTGATGCATAGACGCCAAGAA
Source organism: Gobio gobio (assembly GCF_949357685.1). NCBI lineage: Eukaryota > Metazoa > Chordata > Actinopteri > Cypriniformes > Gobionidae > Gobio > Gobio gobio. The sequence goes on along the minus strand of NC_137101.1, from coordinate 62,110,640 downwards.
TGCAATCAAGGTTTTAGGCAATTCCAGCTTGTCAGGAGCGAAGGGATATCTGTTTGAGACAAATACACAGTAAGACACATGCAAGAAATCACCATGTGATGATCTTTTTCTTCCCATCAGTAGTTAACTTAACCCACCTGTGCGCTGATATGCTGGAATGATATTAGGCATCTTCCTGGCCAGGAGGGACTGTTCGACCTAATAAAAGATCAAAATAATACAAAAATAAAAACTAAAGTTGTTTGGAATGCTTGATTTGGTATGAATGAATGATTTAGTGACTTTTACTGCAATGCTTACCTGAATATATCCAATCTGGTGAGACTGAACATAGAAAATGCTCCATCTTCTGATTGGTTCATATTTGCTGTGTAATAAATATAATGTTAGACATAATGCAAAAGTCACTTATTTGATAAGTTAGCAAATTTTCTCATCCTACCTAGCCTGGCCCTGCACCCCACCAGTTAAGTTAGCTCCAAAGCACTTATAACTATTGCTAATCATTCAGCAAACTTTCAAATCCACTACAACTATTTTAGACATAACCAAGTACATTATTTTAATACACCATTACAGGTAACATTTCGTGTAAATCGGCTAACATTAACTGAACTTACAATCCACAGTCTAAAGGCGCGGTCACACCTGATGTTACCATTGCTTGGCAACATTTTACGTGCAAAATCCATTAAAGGTATCTTCAGTAACGGGAATTTCATGTGAAAATGGAAAACATGAAGTTTGAATCAGGTTTTCCACGCAAATTCGCTGCGTTGACCAACATAGAAGCTTTATATTGGTCAACGTGACGAGTTTGCTTGGTTTAGCTTCAGCTAATAACATACACTGCTGACAACGGACGTTTATTGCCCGCAAAACTTCGTCGTGACGGCGCTTTCAAACCAGTATTAAAATAACAGCAGCAGAAAATATTCTTTTTGTAATTAAAATGAGTAAAAATATGATTGTAGGTAGAGCTTACCTTAAGAATCTTGCTAGCAGTCACCGCCGCGATTCGGCGCGAATCACATCCTCCCTCGCTGGTAACCGAAGCGTTTTCAAGTTCAGAAGCAGTTTTGACGCGACGGGTAATCAGCCGATTAACTCAATGAAGTGATATGATGATAAATATCTTATTTTCAACAATATAGAAGTAAAAACGTAATGGTCGCTGTCCTTAACAGATTATGGGCTGGCTGACTGGATTCTATTCAGTCAAAGTCCCCCCTAGTCCCTATTGGTTCAGTTAGCTCATTTAAATAACGGTCGCATATAAAAATGACACATGAAGTGTGTTAGCAATCTGTCTACACATATTGTGTTAAATGCTGTGAGTAAATTCCCAAGTTGTGTTAATTTTAAACTACACATTGATATGTGTAATAGAGGTTATTTTTTTCTACACATTTTGAGTTAATATTGACACAAAATGTGTAAATTGGAGTGTTACACATTATTTGTGTAATTTTTCTACACATTCCTTCTAAGAGTGTAGCTGTGTAATTATATGTCTGTATTTTCTGTTAAGTTAACTGAACAATAAGCTAGTAATTATGTTTAATTACTGCTGATTTTGCCACTATAAATTGCTAAAATAGTTTAATAAAGACAATTTGAGCCCCTATTCTGAAGTTTAATACTCATTAATTATGGCACTTATTCAGTGATATTTAAGTTTATTAACCAGAATAAGCCAATAATTAAGCCTAACTACCATTAATACAGTACTAATAAAGGCAATTTGACCCCCTATTCTAAAGTGAAAGTTTAATCCTCATTAATTATGGCACTTATTCAGTGATATTTAAGTTTATTAACCAGAATAAGCCAATAATTAAGCCTAACTACCATTAATACAGTACTAATAAAGGCAATTTGACCCCCTATTCTAAAGTGAAAGTTTAATCCTCATTAATTATGGCACTTATTCAGTGATATTTAAGTTTATTAACCAGAATAAGCCAATAATTAAGCCTAACTACCATTAATACTGTACTAATAAAGGCAATTTTACCACTTATTCTAAAGTGAAAGTTTAATCCTCATTAATTATGGCACTTATTCAGTGATATTTAAGTTTATTAACCAGAATAAGCCAATAATTAAGCCTAACTACCATTAATACAGTACTAATAAAGGCAATTTGACCCCCTATTCTAAAGTGAAAGTTTAATCCTCATTAACTATGGCACTTATTCAGTGATATTTAAGTTAATTAACCAGAATAAGCCAATAATTAAGCCTAACTACCATTAATACAGTACTAATAAAGGCAATTTGACCCCCTATTCTAAAGTGAAAGTTTAATACTCATTAATTATGGCACTTATTCAGTGATATTTAAGTTAATTAACCAGAATAAGCCAATAATTAAGCCTAACTACCATTAATACTGTACTAATAAAGGCAATTTGACCCCCTATTCTAAAGTGAAAGTTTTATCCTCATTAACTATGGCACTTATTCAGTGATATTTAAGTTAATTAACCAGAATAAGCCAATAATTAAGCCTAACTACCATTAATACAGTACTAATAAAGGCAATTTGACCCCCTATTCTAAAGTGAAAGTTTAATACTCATTAATTATGGCACTTATTCAGTGATATTTAAGTTTATTAACCAGAATAAGCAAATAATTAAGCCTAACTACCATTAATACAGTACTAATAAAGGCAATTTGACCCCCTATTCTAAAGTGAAAGTTTAATACTCATTAATTATGGCACTTATTCAGTGATATTTAAGTTAATTAACCAGAATAAGCCAATAATTAAGCCTAACTACCATTAATACAGTACTAATAAAGGCAATTTGACCCCCTATTCTAAAGTGAAAGTTTAATCCTCATTAATTATGGCACTTATTGAATGATATTTAAGTTTATTAACCAGAATAAGCAAATAATTAAGCCTAACTACCATTAATACAGTACTAATAAAGGCAATTTGACCCCCTATTCTAAAGTGAAAGTTTAATACTCATTAATTATGGCACTTATTCAGTGATATTTAAGTTAATTAACCAGAATAAGCCAATAATTAAGCCTAACTACCATTAATACAGTACTAATAAAGGCAATTTGACCCCCTATTATAAAGTGAAAGTTTAATCCTCATTAATTATGGCACTTATTCAGTGATATTTAAGTTTATTAACCAGAATAAGCAAATAATTAAGCTTAACTACCATTAATACAGTACTAATAAAGGCAATTTGACCCCCTATTCTAAAGTGAAAGTTTAATACTCATTAATTATGGCACTTATTGAATGATATTTAAGTTTATTAACCAGAATAAGCCAATAATTAAGCTTAACTACCATTAATACAGTACTAATAAAGGCAATTTTACCACTTATTCTAAAGTGAAAGTTGTATCCTCATTAATTAAGGCACTTATTGAGTTATTAATAAACATTTCGCTGTTTGTGACTTCTGCTGCAAACTCGGTTCAAAGGATTACGTTAAACAAAACTTCACTTCAAAAGTCTAAAATGAATAACATTTCTGTAATCATTTAACCATTATTTATCATGTAATACTTATTGTATACCGTGGACACAATGACTAGAAAGTACACCAAAACGCAACATAAATTCACAAAATAAATTTGTTCCCTGTAATCCACATCTTTAGAATCCATATGATGATCTTTATGTTCAACAGCGACCGTAAACAAAGCCCGCGCACGTTATGAATTAAAAAAACTCGCTTTATGGCAGTGATATCAAACGCTCATTGGCTCTCGCCTGCTTCGTCACAGATTGCGACATGCCGTGCTTTAGTGTTTGAATGAGAAACGCGCGCGCCTTCAAATAGTGGAGTGAAGCTTAAATTAAATAACTTAAATTATCTATATCGCCAGAGAGGACTCCGACTGCAACACATCGTCATTTGGACTACTATTGGTACCGCTTTTGACATATTTTCACAATAAAGAAATTATTGTGATTACACTTTTGTTATGTTTTTTCTTCATAAGTTCACCCTAACGTTACATGCTTTTAAGAAATGTTTATGTGTAGGTTTAGAGGTTTGAGAGAGATTAGTGGCTCAACATATAATTGTAATGCTATATTGTTACTAAAATTTAAATTTTCCAAAACAATTCTGCTCATTAAGTTGTATTGTCATTTTTTATTCTCTGTTTAATTTTTGGCTTATTCTGGTTAATAAACTTAAATATTACTGAATAAGTGCCATAATAAATGAGGATTAAACTTTCACTTTAGAATAGGGGGTCAAATTGCCTTTATTAGTACTGTATTAATGGTAGTTAGGCTTAATTATTGGCTTATTCTAGTTAATAAACTTAAATATTACTGAATAAGTGCCATAATAAATGAGGATTAAACTCTCACTTTAGAATAAGTGGTAAAATTGCCTTTATTAGTACAGTATTAATGGTAGTTAGGCTTAATTATTGGCTTATTCTGGTTAATAAACTTAAATATCACTGAATAAGTGCCATAGTTAATGAGGATTAAACTTTCACTTTAGAATAGGGGGTCAAATTGCCTTTATTAGTACTGTATTAATGGTAGTTAGGCTTAATTATTGGCTTATTCTGGTTAATAAACTTAAATATCATTCAATAAGTGCAATAATTAATGAGAATAAAACTTTCACTTCAGAATAGTGGCTCAAATTGTCTTTATTACACTATTTTAGCAATTTATAACGGCAAAATCAGCAGTAATTAAACATAATTACTAGCTTATTGTTCAGTTAACTTAACAGAAAATACAGACATATAATTACACAGCTACAGAAAAATAATATATGGCTTATTAAGTTGTAAATAATGTCTAATATGACCTTACTGTAATGTTAAGTTAATCATTAATAACTATTGTGTCCATGCTTAACTAATGCATAATTGTGAACAAGCAAATCATTAATTACTAGTTTAACTACTGCATAATTACGGACCCTTTAAATGTAAAGTTAATCATTAATTACTAGTGTGTTCGTGCTTAACTAATGCTTAGTTGTGCACAAGTTAACCCTTAATTAATGCTTAACTAATGCATTATTCTGGACCCTTAAAATAAAGTGTTACCCACGGGGGAACTATTACCATATGTCTAAATAATAAGATGTATAAATGTACATTTAAACAGTTTATTAATCCTTTACTTACACTTTCTGAATGATCTGATGAATCACTGACAATTCCTAAATAACTGGTTTGTAAATAATGTAATACTTAATTTAGAAATGATGAATTGATCATTTATAAAGTATGAAAATACAATTATTAAACACATTATACATATGCTTATAAATCAAGAATAATGCATTTATAGCTGTATTTATAAACTGCTTAGTGATGTCTATTAATGCTTTATAAATGATGCATTAACTAATCACTAATGCTTAACTAATGCCTCATAGCGTGCAGTTATTATAAAGTGTTTCCGTCAGCGGATTCTCTTACTCTTCAGCAGCCTCCCTGTAGATTAAAATCTCTGTCGCTACGCCCAGGTTAAGGAACGCACTTCCTCTCACTGTTAGAGATGCTCCTACATTAGCCAGTTTCAAGAAGCTGCTAAAAACTCATCTCTTCAAAATTGCCTATATAGATTTTTATGAATATTATTCTATTGTGTTGTACTGTAATGGCTATTTAATAATTATTTTGTACTTTATTATCTTTGTATTTGATTTCTTTTAATTGTTATTGTTTTTTATTAAAAAAAATTATTATTATTATTATTATTATTATTATTATTATTATTAGACTGATCTGATGTAGCCTGTGCTGTACTGAATGTGTAGAGTCAAATATCTGACTAAATTATTTACCAGTCAAAAGTTTAAGATATAAGATATTTAAGCACATATTGTGTCTGGAAATGAAAAGCACAGTTTGTATTATTGTTGTTGTTATGAGATGTTGGCGATATAGTTTTATATGAATGTGCTGGTATCTCTGACTGGATTGGCAGGTGCTGGTCATCTATCGGACGCTCGTCTCCTGGAGGTCAGACTCTTTCCATTGGAGATGACTGTGGAAGAAAAGCCATTGTTGAGCACCAGTTTCTCCATGCACTGGGATTCTCCCACCAGCACACAAGATATGACAGAGATGATCATGTGACCATAAACTATGGAAACATCATGACAGGTTGCCACATCATTTTATTATTAATTAGCTTTACATACCGAGTGTCATTATTACTAAAGAGCGCTTAGAGAAAATAAGCCATTCCTTATGAACCATCACATTAATAACTGCTATAGTCTTTGTTTTCAGGCTATGAGAGTTATCTCAATAAATCCAGTGAGAACGTGTCCGTCACCCAAGGCACCCCGTATGATTATTACTCTGTGATGCATTTTGATAAAAACGCCTTCAGCAAAGGAGGACCCACGATCATTACCAAGAGTCCTGAGTTCCAGGAGGTGATCGGACAACTAATGGAAATGAGTGAATATGATGTGATTGAGCTCAACAAACTCTATAAATGCAGTGAGTATTTGACCACTTTCATTTGAGGCTTTAATGTCTTTTGTGGACTCTTTGTAAGACTGAAATGAAGTTGCGGTTGCAGCTGGTGGTTGATGAATAACTCAATTGTACCAATATTTGTTTGAAATTGAAACCAGGCGTTAATTTCTCCTGTTTTTCGGTTACATAATCAGTGTATATTTGCCATTTTCTCCCCTTTTTTAAATTTTACATTTGCTAAATTATGACTTTAGTAACAATCATTTGCATTATTACATCACATTATTGATATATAATAACTGTTCTAAATATTAGGCAGTCTCAGACTAGCCGTCGAGAGGGATGAATTTACTGTGGTACAGTACAATCATGAGATGAGATCCCAGTTTCAGCACCAAGCAAATATATACAAACAAATAAGCTTATTTTTTCTTTTCATTTTTTTGGCTCTCGTTTGCAATAGCCTGCAATATTTCATATAGCTGTAGTGCTGCAAGTCAAGAGCACTATGATTTATCATTTATTCATTACCAAATGGCAAAATCCCAAATAATTTGTGCACCAGCCATGCAATTAAATAAAGTAATAATAACGAATAACAAACAAAAGAGTCAATAAATAAATACAAACAAGCTGAGTAATGTGCCAAATCAGTAGCCATGTATGTGTATTATTATAACTGAGAGCTAAAAACCTAAAAAAAAATTTAGATGATGCTTAATTTTTGTTTTTTTCCTCAACGTGCATGCAGTGTAAATAAAGCACAGCAGTCACACCCCCACTAGTGGTACAGCCCACGGCGCAAACTACAAGACAAAAATGGAAATAATAGAAAATTGGTTAGACTTCATTTATTAAATCTCAGTGTGTGTTTATTTACCTAATTATCCACAGCAAAACTAAATGAACCGAACATGTCACCGTTCTGAATACCTCACCCGGACACATATTTGATGCCAGGGAGAGCAAGGGCCATTGTGATGAACTGAAATGGTGATGAATTGCTGTAGTCTCAGTGTGTGTTTGTGTGCACTGCAGATTCGTCCGTCTCTTTCCTTGCCCACTGTAGTTTTGATGATGAATCTCTGTGTCAGATGAGCGTCTGTTCTGCTGCTGATTATGGCTGGCAGAGAGTGAACTCAGTGAAGGGCATCAGTGTGACTGACCACACGTACTTGGGCAGAGAGCAGAACGGTCAGATCTATTACAGTCAGTCAGTAGAAATGCTCCACTTCCATCCACAGCTGCTACACACCTGTCTTCATGCCCGCAGGCTCGTCTTTGTTCATGCACTTCAGCACTGAGGGCAGAAACCAGGGGGACGCAGCCAGATTGGAGAGCAAGACACTGACCCCTACAAGAGCCTGCAAAGTCCAGTGCCTGCAGTTCTACTACTATCACAGCGGGAATGAGTCTGACCAGCTCAACATCTGGATCCGAGAGTACCAGAATGAAGCCGACAGCACAGGAACTCTCAGACTCATGGATCAGATCACAGGTCTGTCTCTTCTTCACACACTCATATAGGCCTGTGTCTCAGTGTGACTGACCGCTTCATTTCTTGCAGAAACCCCTGGGAATTACTGGAAGCTGCATCATGTGCCACTGAACGCCAATAAATCTTTCCAAGTTGTGTTTGAAGGCCGTAAAGGAGCAGGAAACTCCAGTGGAGGCTTCTCACTGGATGATATCAATGTTTCAGAGACCGAGTGTCCCTTCACATGGCAGATAAGGGACGTTAAGAAGGAAATGAACAGTGGGGTTGCCTTTTTCCAGAGTCCACTGTATTACTCCAGTGATGGTTATCGCTTTTACGCTGAGTTAGGAGTGGATGGGAATGGACTTTCAATGTTTGTTTTTTTGGTATCTGGTGCAAACGATGAGCAGCTGCAGTGGCCTTGTCCATGGAGACAAATAACCGTCCAGATCCTTGACCAGAATCCACACATACAGAAGCGCATGTCCTTTGAGCAAAGCATCACCACCGACCCTAACGTGACTCGATATGGTTAGATCTTTAATGCAATCTGATATTATTATTCTCATTATTCATGTGTTTATATGCAGCATTTCACTTAGATGAGAATCAAAGTTATTATCTGAAGCTTTCAGGGTTATTTTAAAAGCCATGTTTTTTTCTCTAACAGGTGGCCGCTCTTACTGGGGCAATCCTCGAAACATTGGAAATCCAACCATCATCGACGGCGAGGTTGTATCTGTGGGTGGATATGCCTATTTTCTGCTCCTCACAAAAGAGGATCTCACTAGAAGAGAGTTTATCAAGGGCGGTGACATCATATTTCTCTTGACCATGCAAGGTAGGATTTGAGCTCAGAGAACAGGTTTATCTGCTGTATTAAGAGCAAACTGGGCCTTATTAGAATGATATGGAGCCGGATCAGCCTCAAAAATAATACATTTACAAAACACAATTCATAAATGCACAATAAAAGCATAAATATTACACAAATGCATCTTCCCTAAATAAATGTAAAATCTGTACACAAATGTGTCTATATCAAGTTCTTGAGTTAATGTCCATCACACATTTATGAATGAAGACACATTTATGGATCGTTGAATCTGCATTTGCTTTGAATGTGTGTTATTTTTGAGACTTTCCTGACAGGTTAAGATTCTTAAATATCTTTTTTTGAGGATGTTCTGTTTAGCCAATCGCGGTGAGCTTTTAATCCTCCAATCAAAACGCTCCTTACTGGCCAGACTCAAGAAGCTCAACGCTTGTCCTGTGCTTTGCTCCATGATCGGGTCCTTCATGTAAAGACATTTTAATGCAAACTCTTTTTCTAGCACCTGATTACAGTTTCTACTAAATCACATTATGATTTATATCGTTAGCACAAAATACAGCTAGCGGTTAGCCTGCTGTCTTATACACCAAAGCTGCACCTGTTTATTCAGATCAGTCTGTAATGTTATTAATAAGTGTTCAATGTCCAGATATTTCATTTAAAAACAACAATTATGTGATGTGGTCTGTTGTTGTTTATGTTATTAGTAGTAATATCAGGTTCACAGTGACATGGACATTAATTCAAGAACTTGATATATACATATTTGTATAAAGATTTTAGATCCGGCTCCATAAATGATGATTGGGCAGGAATGATATTCTCATCTTTATGAGTGATGATTGAGCAGGAATGATATTCTCATCTTTATGAATGTTAATTGGGCAGGAATGATATTCTCATCTTTATGAATGATGATTGGGCAGGAATGATATTCTCATCTTTATGAATGTTAATTGGGCAGGAATGATATTCTCATCTTTATGAATGATGATTGGGCAGGAATGATATTCTCATCTTTATGAATGATGATTGAGCAGGAATGATATTCTCATCTTTATGAATGTTAATTGGGCAGGAATGATATTCTCATCTTTATGAATGATGATTGGGCAGGAATGATATTCTCATCTTTATGAGTGATGATTGAGCAGGAATGATATTCTCATCTTTATGAATGTTAATTGAGCAGGAATGATATTCTCATCTTTATGAATGATGATTGGGCAGGAATGATATTCTCATCTTTATGAATGATGATTGGGCAGGAATGATATTCTCATCTTTATGAATGATGATTGGGCAGGAATGATATTCTCATCTTTATGAATGTTAATTGGGCAGGAATGATATTCTCATCTTTATGAATGTTAATTGGGCAGGAATGATATTCTCATCTTTATGAATGATGATTGAGCAGGAATGATATTCTCATCTTTATGAATGATGATTGAGCAGGAATGATATTCTCATCTTTATGAATGATGATTGGGCAGGAATGATATTCTCATCTTTATGAATGTTAATTGGGCAGGAATGATATTCTCATCTTTATGAATGTTAATTGGGCAGGAATGATATTCTCATCTTTATGAATGATGATTGAGCAGGAATGATATTCTCATCTTTATGAATGTTAATTGGGCAGGAATGATATTCTCATCTTTATGAATGATGATTGGGCAGGAATGATATTCTCATCTTTATGAGTGATGATTGAGCAGGAATGATATTCTCATCTTTATGAATGATGATTGGGCAGGAATGATATTCTCATCTTTATGAATGTTAATTGGGCAGGAATGATATTCTCATCTTTATGAATGTTGATTGAGCAGGAATGATATTCTCATCTTTATGAATGATGATTGAGCAGGAATGATATTCTCATCTTTATGAATGATGATTGGACAGGAATGATATTCTCATCTTTATGAATGATGATTGGGCAGGAATGATATTCTCATCTTTATGAATGATATTCTCATCTTTATGAATGATGATTGAGCAGGAATGATATTCTCATCTTTATGAATGATATTCTCATCTTTATGAATGATGATTGAGCAGGAATGATATTCTCATCTTTATGAATGTTGTACTGATCCAGATATCTCAGGGCTGCTCCAGAACGACGCTCTACCCTGCCCTAAAGCAACAGTGAAGAACTTCCCCATTTCTCCTGACGCAAGTGTCCAGCAGGGACCATGTGCTGCGAGGTGAATGTGAATGATAGTTTCCTTTCCCTGCATCTCTCACTCATGCGTGTCTCTCTCTCTCACACACACACACGCACACACACACACACACACATTAAAAAGTGGTATAACATTTTTTTAATTGTGAATATAATTTTGTCAGTGTGTTAATGTCGACCCAAGAAGTGATTGCTACTTTAGAAAGTTAACTAGTCGCAAGTTTGAGGTAAAATGCACTTGGGTTGTCGATGTCAAAACACGATATAAGCTGCAGTGATGTATAAAGTACTCAAAAGACACACTTGAGTAAAAGTATAATATTTTTGCAAAGTGTTACCATTTCATATAAACAGTCATATCTTCACACATAAAGTCATAGCATTGAATTTAGACACAGTAATGTTATATGTGTATTATATGTATATTTCAGACTTTATTTGCTTCTACTTTAGAACACTTGATTATTATCTAATCAAAATATGTAACAGTAATTAAAAAAAAAACTGAAATCGAATGAGTTTCTGATTTGTTTATGTTTCCTAGAGGATACAGTTTGATTTTTCATGTCACTAGCTTCAAATACGCCAGCACATTATAAAATAATGCAATTAGGCTATGAATCAAGATCAAAATCAGATAATGCCATCAAACACTGGACAGAAGGTGTTCAGAGAGAAGCTGATGCATCTGATGATAAAAACCTGACAGTATTTCTGTGTGTTTCTTAGAGCTCTTCCCACAACTCCACCGATCTCAACAACTACAGCAACAACTACAGCAACAACTACAGCAACAACTACACCAACAACTACACCAACAACTACACCATCAACTACACCAACAACTACACCAACAACTACACCAACAACTACACCAACAGCTACACCAACAGCTACACCAACAACTACACCAACAGCTACACCAACAGCTACACCAACAACTACACCAACAACTACACCAACAACTACACCAACAACTACACCAACAACTACACCAACAGCTACACCAACAGCTACACCAACAACTACACCAACAACTACACCAACAACTACACCAACAGCTACACCAACAGCTACACCAACAACTACACCAACAACTACACCAACAACTACACATACACCAACTACAGCAACAACTACATCAACTAGCACTGGAGCTACTCCAGGACCCAATGAGGGGTAAGTCTACAACATTATTTTAAACAGTGACGTCCCATCATAATCAGACTACACTGGTTGCACTGTGTGTGTTTATGACTCACTGTTTTTTTGTGAAGTGATATATTGCACATTATAAATGTACATTTGTAAATGAGTATTTATCTATTGCATTAATGACGTTTATCTTTCCACCTCTCCTCTTTTAGCGAGTGTGTGGACATATTTTGCAGCTCCAGTGGCAGGACGGCTTCCTCTCTGATCATCCTGATGCTTTGCTTTCTTTTGCTGGAGATTTAATCACCACGAATCACCATTATCACTGCTCTATGTCTGAATACACAAGATTTACATCTGTCTGTGTCATTAATTATAGAAGAAGCTTACATATAATCTACAATCAATGTTAATCTTAGCTTTAATCAGAATAATCATTTTGAGCTCTTATTGTAATCATAATGTACTATTCACACATTCCCTGTAGAGGTTAAGGGTAAATATTTCAGTCTTTTCAATGTAATAAATCACAGAATGAATAGTATTGGTCAAGGGCATAGGTTTGATTTTGATATTGGTGGGCAATTTCATGTCATCAGCAGCTTGGCAGCCAAGCCAACTGACTCACTAATAACATCATTGTGATTGTTAACCAACAACTTTGTGTACTTTATGAGATATGCTTTATAAAAGGTAATGACGACATGTGAAGGATCTAAGGGTTTTCAACAACAGCCTGTGTGTTTTATTTTCTTTATTTCATAATCATTTATCATCATTAGTCATCATGTAGTTTATTTATCACTTATTCATATTATTTGATTTACATCATTTATTCATATGATTTTATATTACTCATTTCCTTGCAATGCTTGTTATTGTTGTTTAATCTTATGATTGTGTGTTATGCCTCTTGTCTTGTGTCTACTTGTACGTCTGTGTCTAGTTCTGTGTTGCAGGATGAGTCGGTGACCCTGTCTAACGTGCCCCAGGAGTATCTCGACCTGAAGGAAGTGTTCAGTAAGTCCCGGGCTGCTTCTCTACCTCCTCATCATCTCTATGACATAGAGTTACAGCCAGGTATGTCTCCGCCTAAAGGCAAGTTATACTCGCTTTCTGTTCCAGAAAGGGAGGCCATGGAGAAATATATTTCTGATTCGCTAGCTTTTTGTTGGTTAGAAGGATGGATCCTTGCGACCTTGCATTGATTACCGAGGGTTGAATAACATCACGGTTAAGAATACCTATCCTTTGCCATTGATGTCTTCAGCCTTTGAGAGGTTGCAGGGAGCATCCGTATTCATAAAATTGGACTTGCGTAGTGCTTAGCATTTGGTCCGCATAAGGGAGGGGGATGAATGGATGACTGCGTTTAATACCCCCAGGGGCCATTTTGAATATTTGGTCATGCCTTTCGGGCTGTCTAACTCCCCTGCAGTCTTCCAAGCACTCGTGCTGAGAGATATGGTAGATCAGTTCATTTATGTCTACCTGGACGACATATTGATTTTTTCCTCTTCTCTCCAGGAACATGTTCAGCACGTCAGACGAGTGCTCCAGAGGTTGCTAGCGAATGGGCTTTTTGTCAAGGCGGAGAAATTTCATGCACAGTCAGTCCCTTTCCTTGGGTATATCGTCTCATCCGAGGGAATGCGCATGGATCCCGACAAGGTTAGGGCTGTGGTGGATTGGCCAACTCCATATTCCCGTAAGGCCCGTTTCTGGGGTTCGCCAATTTTTACCGTTGCTTTATTCGTAATTTCAGCCAACTAGCCGTGCCTCTGACGGAGTTGACCTCCTCTTGAACTGCGTTCAGGTGGTCTGGTGCAGCCGAAGCTGCATTTTCCAAACTCAAGAGCCGCTTTGTTTCGGCTCCCATTCTCATAGCCCCTGATCCATCACGTCAGTTCGTGGTGGAGGTCGATGCGTCGGAGGTGGGGGTAGGTGCGTTTTTTTCTTTGCACTCTTCCTCGGATGACAAGATGCACCTGTGCGCGTTTTTTTCCCATCGCATGTCACCTACTGAACGTAATTACGACATTGATAATAGAGAGTTGTTGGCAGTCAAGCTTGCTTTGGAGGAGTGGCGTCATTGGCAAGAAGGGTCGGGGGTTCCTTTTATTGTTTGGACCGATCACAAGAATTTGGAATATATCAAATCTGCTAAAAGACTCAATTCCAGGCAGGCTCGGTGGTCCCTTTTTTTCGGTCGTTTTGATTTTTCTTTCTCGTATCGCCCGGGTTCCAAAAACATCAAGCCCGATGCTTTATCTCGAATTTTTGTCCGCTCCGAACGCCCGTCCACTCCCGAGTGTATTTTACCTGACAGACTCGTTGTCTCCACACTCGTATGGGAAGTCAAATCGAAGGTCAAATCGGCCTTAGAAGGGGTAACGCCTCCGCCCGGCGCACCACCGAGTCGATTATTTGTGCCCGAGAGTTTACGGTCCGACGTTGTATGATGGGTCATTGTTCTAATGTGGCTTGTCATCCAGGAGTTAATCGAAACCAGTTTTTTGGTTAAGCAATGATTCTGGTGGCCTGGTATGGCTTGCGACATTCGGGATTTTGTTTTGGCCTGTTCGGTTTGTGCCATTGGTAAGACTTCCAATCATCCTCCAGATGGGTTACTCCAACTGCTGTCAGTCCCTTCGAGACCCTGGTCCCACATTGCGCTAGATTTTATTACCGTAGGGCAAGACGGTCGTTTTGACCGTCGTGGACCGGTTCTCGAAGGCTGCTCATTTTATTCCCTTGCCCAAATTACCTTCTGCCAAGGAGACAGCGGTGGCTGTCGTTGATCACGTCTTTCGTATACATGGCCTCCCGATAGACGTGGTCTCAGACAGGGGGCCCCAATTTATATCCAAATTCTGGAGAGAGTTTTGTAGATTGCTGGGAGCGACTGTAAGTCTGTCCTCGGGTTTCCATCCCCAGAGCAATGGTCAGACTGAGCGGGCCCACCACGATCTTGAAAGAGTGTTGCGATGTCTGGTGTGCAATAATCCTTCCTCCTGGAGTCAAAAACTGTCTATGCTTGAGTACACACAAAACATGTTACCAGTGTCGTCCACGGGCCTTTCTCCGTTTGAATGTAGTGTAGGTTACCAGCCACCAATATTTCCTAGTCTGGAATCCGAAGTCGCAGTCCCCTGTGGCTTGTCTCGCCTTCGTCCAGAGGTGTCGACATACATGGACCAGAGCCCGCGAGACTCTTCTCCAGGTAGGGGCGCGCACTAAGGCCCAAGCCGATTGCCACCGGTCTAAGCCTCCCGTCTACGTCGTTGGTCAACAAGTGTGGTTTTCATCCAAGAATATTCCTCTCCGCTCCGTAAGTAATAAACTGGCTCCCAAATTCATTGGTCCGTTCCCTGTTACCAAGATCATTAGTCCGGTAGCAGTCCGCCTCAAACTACTTCCAGCGTACAGGAGGATTCACCACGTGTTCACCATTCCCATATTAATCCGCCAGTCCCGGTTCCTCCCCCGCCGCGGCTCGTAGATGGGGAACCCACCTATTCGGTCAACCGTATTCTGGACTCGAGACGGAGGGGACGCGGATTAGGGACATACTGGACCACTCCCTTATCGATGATTACAATCGACAGGTAGGTCCTCCTGGGAGCGCCAGGAGGTACTCTTAGGAGGAGGGGTACTGTCACGATTCATGGGTTCAGTGATTCATTCTCTCTCTGTGTTTGTGTGGTGGTGTTGGAGGTGTGGCTACTGATTGCTCATCTCTCATCATCTCCAGCTGCACCTGATTATCTCCCCTATTTATTCACCTCACTTACCTACTATCATTGTCAGATCGTTACAGGCTTCCTGTGTGTGTGTGGTGTGTGTTCCTGTTCCCCGGGGATTATTTCTGGTCTTCGTTCCTGGAGGATCGTCTTTGTGGATTGCCCATTGCGTCCCTGCCGAGGCTGACAGAAGTGAGTGTCATTTTTACAGGAGTAAGTTCACATAGGAATGTAGAGTGGGAAATTTCAGATTTCTCTCAAAATTTGAGAGAGTACATCATGAATCCATCTTCCAAACCATGTTTTGTCTAAGTCTTAATCACTACGGTATTCCTATATGTTTATATTCTGGCTGTTTTAGAGCGAGTGCAGGACCTGCATGACTGAGACGTAGAGAGAAGTAGTTACAATGTTTTTCCAAGTTTTTTTTATTAACTGCTAGAGCATAGTGTACCTTTTAATTGCAAACACAGTTATGTTATGAACAGTGTGAAATAAAATTATAAATAAGGTATTTCATTATGGTGTTATATTAGACCGCAACTTGTCTTTCGAAAATCATATTTTATATGTTACAAGAATGGCATTTTTCCACCTTAGAAACATTGCTAAGCTACATAACATGCTATCTATTTCTGATGCAGAAAAGTTAGTTCATGCATTCATGACCTCGAGACTAGATTATTGTAATGCTTTATTAGCTGGTTGTCCTGCATCATCAATAAACAAGCTACAGTTAGTCCAAAACGCAGCTGCTAGAGTTCTTACTAGGTCAAGAAAATATGATCATATAACACCAATTTTATCATCTCTACACTGGTTACCTATTAAGTTCCGTATCAATTACAAAGTATTGCTACTGACCTATAAACCCCTAAATGGTTTAGCTCCAGTGTATTTAACGGATCTTCTATCGCCCTACAATCCATCGCGCTCTTTAAGATCACTAAACTCGAGGCTTCTGGTCATTCCTAGGATATCTAAGTCCACTAAAGGAGGGAGGGCATTTTCACATTTAGCTCCTAAACTCTGGAATAGTCTTCCTGATATTGTTCGAGGTTCAGACTCACTGTCCCAGTTTAAAACTAGATTAAAGACGCATCTCTTTAGCCAAGCATTCACATTATAATTACCTTTTATAAATCGGATCAAAAGCATAAATATTCTGAACAGCAGCTATGCTAATTATTTCCCATCTGCTTTTCTGTTATTTCGGGACACTAGTCCCGAGGTAACTAGTTTGTCAGCTCCAGTTTGTATCCAGCCTCTCATGGAGACTTCAGATGCCCCTGTGATGAGACGACTCAACGCCTGTGAAGAGACGACTCAACGCCAGCGTTGTTATGGCCTAAATTAATACATGATTGATTAACTTTTTCTAACATTTTTCTTTAACATTCTCTTTCTAACATTTTTCAATGTACATTTATGAAATGCACTTTCTGTAAAGCTGCTTTGAAACAACGTGTATTGTGAAAAGCGCTATGCAAATAAATTTGAATTGAATTGAATTGAATTATGATGAAATTTTGATTGTGGCCTTTTATTTATTTTTATTTACAACAGACCAAACTCAAGGTACCCTGACTGTAACTCTTCTGAAAAAGAAACCATTACACCACAAAAACGCTCTATACCAGTTCCACCATCTCCACCAGCCCCGTCAGTTCCCCCAGCACCACCTGCCCCACCAGGACCACCAGCACCACCTGCCCATCATGTTTGTGCATAAGTGAGTCCTTGAATGCCGCCATCTTCTTTGTTGGTGGTAGGAGAGCAACCAGGGTGCACCTGCCATTGAATTGGCTGAGCAGGATGTTATATACAGACGTTCCTCCCATCATGTGCCACCCATAGGATTCCTGCTCCTACTGAAGGCAGGTGTGGCATGCAAATGTTCTTTCCAGCAAACAAGGTGTTTCTTAATGTATTCATCAGCTCTAAGAATATGTTGTTTCTGGAGTCTACACTTTGTGCGATGTCCATGATGAGTAGTAGCAAGGCAATCTTGATCATGTTGATGGAAGACTGAAGTTCCGGTAGATCATTCTCTGCGTTGTGTATTCTTTTCTTTTCTTCTTCTTGACAGTTCAGGGTTTTTCCTGCATTGAAAATTTTTTGGCGGCCGCCAAAACAAATTTTTGTACCGCCAAAGCCTAATTTGATGAGTTATTGTGATTTTATGAGTGATGTAGAATAGATTCTGCGCTTGTGACTGCGATCAGAGAGCTCCTCCCCCTGCGCGCACTCTCTGGGTCTTCAAAATAATCACTGTGTTAGCTCTCTCATAATTCACATATTAATCTAAATCAAAAGGTCGGAAGACCGAAACCATGTTGCACGTGGCACATTCGGACAATTTTTTCCTAGAATTACCGCTGGGTGTGAATTGCGCTCAAAAAACGTTTACTCTTCTCTGACCAGCTGACATAAAGCATACTTTCAATAAACGGGAAACAAATTATATTCAGTTATGAAGTGTTTTCTGTGTGTTGACATCTTTCACGATGTTTGTCCCAGATGGGATTCGCACACAACACGTCTGCTAATGTCCGATTCGTGACCTAATGACTCTTTTGAGCCGAATCATTTTGAAGACTGGTTAGAACAACTGAACTGTCCAACACTGAACTAATGAATCAGTTTAATCATTTACTCAGAACACCTCTGAAATGAGAACACAAGTGCGCTTACCCTATTTAGCAAGAGTGGATAGTAAGAATTATTTGTAATTATCAAGAGTATTTCAGCTTATTTCTGTTGACAATGTGTAGTAAAATAAATAGCCTACAATCATTTAGACTGGAGTGAGGTGAAACCAGAACAAAGTTATTAGCTAGCTGATAATTTTAATTAAATTGCATATGGCAGAAAATTAGGCTATTTGTTAATTTTTAATGCTACTTTTTAATATTGATATGATTATATACCAAAACAATTATCTGTAAATGGTGTAAAAAATTAGGAACAAAAGAAACAAACATCGATGTAAAAGACATAATAGGAGATGTCAAAATAAGATGATCAAAATTACTAGCATTTTTAAAATGTATTGTCAGTATTGCGCTCGCAGATCACGTGGGTAGGGTGTGTCTGTGTGTGTGTCAACCACCACCGAAGACCATTTTTGACCCAGGAAAAACCCTGCAGTTGACTCATTAGTGGGTCTAGTTGTCCTTCAGAGGTTGTGGCTTCATACGCAGGTGAGGATCGGGGCGTATGGGTCTGGGGACAGCCTTCAAGTGGTATCTGCACAGATTAAGAACGAAAACAAAAGACAACAGAGCAGTATTTGTTCTAAAAGACAGCAAACATCAGGGTTGTCTCATCTGTTCAATTGAAGTCTGCTATTGTTGTTCCTTCTTTCCCTATTTCTTAATTCCTGTGACACCTAAAGAGACAGTGAGGTAAGGATGGACTAGTGGATGGGAATGCCTACAAGGGAATCTTCGCCGCAGGTTTGGCCCCCGAATGCTTATTGCATTCAGTTCTTTCCTGGGCTCCTCACTGGTCCGTGTCCTACCCTATCCCTGTTGGTGGGGGAACAACTTTATAGTGTGACACATGACTCCAGGTTTTCCTTCCCTGACACAACACTGCAGCTGCTGTAATGTTACCTTCAATCACTTGAGCTGAACCATCAACAAACAACTCCAATTCTGCATTCTCAATGGGAGTTTCTGCTATTTCATTCGTAGTTGCGTATGTAAGCGCAACACAATCATGAGTCATTTCATCCTCTAACAAAACTTCAGTCATTGCAGACGTACATGAGGATGGGTTCGTGACTGGTGCACGCTGTAAAACAATGTTCGGGGCTGTGACGCTAAATTTCACTGAATCAACAGGCAAATCAGATATTGATTGAATGGCTACATCTGTTTCAAAGAAAGCTTGCAAGTCAGGATAAGCATTATCAGTCTTCATTCACATCAGTTTTCTCTACAGCTTTGTTGAGGTTCAATTCAAGTCAAAGAAGCTACTCTAGCACAGAGTTCTTCGTTCTGTTTCTCTAGCTCTGAGATCTGCTGAGACTGTTGTCTAGCTAGCGCTAAACACTGCATGAAAAGTGGGATTTTCGACCCCGTAAACGCCTGTATACTCCCGGAAATCTCCCTAATTTTCGGCAGTTTTCGACAATTTAGAGGCAGCGAACGTCGCGTTCGTCTGTACCACAAATTGTCGTAAACGAACTATGACGTAGGTGGAGAGCCCCCGCTGAGAGACAGCGCGGAGGTGCGACGCCTCTAATTTGCATATGAATAGCAGCGAAACCAGAGAGTCAACGGCCAGACTTGAATTTACTCACTCACTATTGGCTGAAGCCACTACATTTAAAAAAGAAAAATCCCTCGTGATTGGTTGGCAGATCACTGCAAACCAATCAGTATTGGTCCCACTGGCTCATTATAAATGTAAACCCCAATAATAATAATAAATATATAATTATGTTGTAATAATTTGTTTTATATTAATGTTATTGTGCTATGAAGTATTCATACCATCAAGGAATATATGGGAAAATTATACGGACCGTGCCGTTTATTCAAAGAAAGAGCTTCATTTATAAGCATACAGCTGTTCATTCAAAGAAAGGGCTTCATTTATAAAACACAGCTGTTTACTCAAAGAAAGAGCTTTATTGTTAAACACACAACTATGTACAGTGCAGCAGTAATGTCTCGTAATGTAATGTAAAGTTCGTCGAGCTCCAGGCTGCGAGAGGGCGGTGGCCGCACAATCCATCCAGACACCCCGTCAACAAAGCCGTCTTCCTCATCAGATATGAGTTCAATGGTCGCGGACTTCCAAATGTCCACCTCATCCAGCACACTCTCACTTCCAGCAACTGTAATACAATCCATAAAGACAATAAGCAACCTGAAAAATACTCACATTGACAAAAAACGGATCTAATATCATAAATCTTACCCTTTTTCTTCTTGATCGACTCCGAGCTAAACTTCTCAGTTTCCGCCTGCGATGTAAGTTCAGGTTGTTTGTATCTGAAGCTCCGGCGTGTCGATTCATAATACGTCTTACAGGCAGCTGGAAAACAATTACATGAGACTGGTTTTAATAAAAACAGTCACGGTACAATTAAACAAGGAATGAGAAAAACAGAAGTTATACTTAAGTTACACACACACAATGTCGTCTTGATCAGCGGTTAAATCTGGACTCGCGGAAATCGCTCCAAGCAGATAAGAGCTCACGGCTTCATTATGAGGCAAGGATAGTCTGTGTAAACAAAATGTGCAGTTTTAAGCTCGGATCTATTAACGCATCCATTTCCTTATACAGCGGAATAAAAGCATATTCTTTAAATCGTAACGTTACATTACCCATGCTGTGGTTCATAGCGCCTGCAGTTTGCCTCAGAGTTATGAAGACGAAGACAGCCTCCTGAAAATGAGTCCAAAAAGTTGGTCGCGTCCATGCAGAGTTGAAGACGGCGTCCTTTCATTGTTGATCACGAAAAAGGAAAGCAGCAAAAAACATAGGAAATGTAAAAAAACTAAAAAGTTTAAAGCTCGTCTTCTACGCGTCATGGCCATGACCTCGACCTCGCACGTCATTGGACTAGGGCTCTAATATGGAACGCGCCCGGGGCCAAATCTCTTTATACGAAACGCGTGACTTATGACCATGTCAACACGCACTGTTTGTCCGCGTCAACGCAGCAATTTTTTACGTGTTTCTTTTGTATGTGTAGACACGCACATTCTGGTCGTGTAACAGGCATACACGCACAGTCGACACACAGTTTTACATGTTAAGAAGACACATTTGAACGTGTTTCTTAACGCGCACATTCTGTACATGTCGAAGTGTAATATTTTTTTTTTTAAAGGAGACTTACCTTTAGATGTAGCCTAGGCTACATACATATTAATATAAGATATTAATTAATTGCTTAACTGACTACTGTGCTAGAGTAAAGTAGCCTAATGTTACAATGTATATTAAGTAAATGCTTAATATTATACAATTATTATAATTTATCTATATGGGTTATTGTTTGTTTTTTAAAGTTAGGCTATATATAATTTCTAAAAGTATGGGCTAATTTACACAGCACATATTTATAACTGAAAACACACACACACACACACACACACACACACACAACTTTATTCACTTTCACATAATAATGTTTTTGTAATTTGGTGTTTAGTTTGTTGTGTAGTTTGTTTATACTGTTCTGTCTCTGTTTTGTTTCCAGGAACATCTGATGAGTGCTATAATAAAATGACTTCATTATATTTAAAATATGTTTTGATATTCATTTTATTTATATTATTAATATTTTATTTACCCATAAACGTGTCTTTAGGAAGCCATAAGTTATAGAGACAAGAATAACTTTTGCCATTTAAATGCCACATTAATTTACTGAGGACCCATACAGCCAATGATCATGTGTGAAAACACTTATACATAAATTGATCACTTAGAAATCAAAACTAAGGTTTGAGAAATAAAGAATATGCATACAACAAAATATATTGTTTCATAGCAGCTTCAGTAACAAGTTCAAAACAAATTCTGCTGTAAACCGGCTCTAACAAGCCAATATAGTGTCAATATTCAGCTCAAGTGACTTCAGTGTTGATTCAGTTCAGTTGATTTCAGTTCAACTGTAAATTCCTCAGTTGTGCATATTTGTGTGTAGTTATATATATGCAAAAACAACATTTTTGGAAGAGTTAAAATAGTTCCCTTTCAGTCGGTCACTACGACGTACGTCGGTATTACCGACGAATTGGGATCACTTTAGAGAGCCATAAACTGCTGTTCTCACAGCAACTGTCGGTCTGGTGAGGGCGTTTGTTTCAGTGAGTGCACCACAGGACTGCACTTACCCCTGTGTGTTGCCGCGGTCTTCCCCTGGGTGCTTCAGCACTGTTTAAAGAGCATTTCCTCACAAAAGAGCAACACGGGTGTGACACTGCGTCTTTTTCAAGACGTCATTCCACTCGTGCGTTTCTGGATGCGGTTGTTTCCTGTCCTGACGGCCACGATCCCTCTCGCATAAACATGTTGAGACTGTGTTCGTGGGTGATCTGTGTTCTCTCAGGGGAACGGGACCACGTCGACGCGCTGGTCATCTCGCCTTCCGCGTGAGGGTTTGAGTGTTTGAGTGTTCAGTGCGCCGTGTGCCGTCTAGCTGCCGAGTGACAGCGCGGGTTGCCACGGCAGCTCAGCGCGCGTCACTCGGCGGCTACGCATGTTGAGACTGTGTTTGTGGGTGGTCTATGCTCTCTAATGAGAGCATGGCCACGTCGGCGCGCTGTTCGTCTTGCCTTTTTCATAAGGGCTTGAGTGTTCAGCACGCCGTGTGCCGTCTCACGGCCACACCCACTGTCTCACATGTCTGCTGGTAGCTTACAGATGGGATTGCTGGTCCTAAAAAATAAAAAATAAATAAATAAATAAAAAATAAAATTAAAAAAAGGACCTAGCGTTTCGTTTGGGGCTCTAGCAGAGGACAGATGTCAATCGCTGCATCGGAGAGAGGGCTGTTATGTGTTGAAAATGAAGATGATGCTGAGATTCCCACTATAATAGTGGGCGCTCGTGCTGAATCCGATTCATGCTCGACAGCCATGCTTTCCCGGGTGGCTGAGGCATAGTGCAAAGCATAAATCGCCTTGCCTGCCCCTTGCCTTTCCCGGATGTGCGTTGGAAGGCTTTTGCATTATGGAACTATTGGTGGCAAAATATGGAACACCAATAGGGCCATAATCTGTATAAAGTTTTCCTCTCTCTCACTACCCTCATCGGTGGGGTGGCAGTGCCACTGGCAGGCCACCTCCGCCCTGCTTAGGGCGTGAGGGTAGTTCTCAGCCGAGGTTGAGCTGCGCACAGCGCTGGCCCTTGGCTAGACGATGTCCAGAAACACCATTGACCCGGGTTTGGTTCGGGACTGTTCTTCCCCCGGAGGAGGGCCGGGTAAAAACCATTAGTAATTCTGTTCCGCCACTGGGGTTAAAAACAGCCAGTGGTACCCAAATATATATATATATATATATATATATATATATATATATATATATATATATATATATATATATATATATATATATATATATATATATATATATTAAAAAAAAAAAAAAAGAGAAGAAAAGTTCCAATATCTCTGGGTCTCGGGAGTTCAGGAATGGCAGCGTGTGACGCTACAAGCCTCGCCACCCTCATTCCCCTCCCCACAAGAGGGCGAGAATGGCAGTGTGTGACGCTACAAGCCTCGCCACTCTCATTCCCCTCTTCTCAGCGGTGTGTGGACGACAGTGCGCGACGCTATGCCTCGCCACTCTTGTTCCCTGCTGAGGAAGGAGGTGAGGCAGACCGTGCGTGACGCCACAAAGCCTTGCAACGATCAGCCCCTCCTTCATTTGGAGAGCGCGCTGGGCGGTGTACAACGCTCCCATGCCTTGTCAGCCTCTGGTGCCTCTCCAAATCGCCAGCAGGGGGTGCCGGCTGTGGGAACGCACTCAAGCGGCCTTCCCACACTCGCGCACCCCCTCAGCGGATGCAGGTCGTGTGTCAGACCCAGACCCCTACACGGACCACTCCCATGTCGTCCTGGGGTCCCTGCATTCCGCCTCGCTGCCCTGCTGCGGGTACGTCTGTGGTACCGATGACCCCGCTTGTTCGGTCTCTGGGGGCCTGGCTAGCGCTCCCCAGCCCGTCTCGCTGGGTCATCTGTACCATCAGACTCGGCTTGCGATTCAGTTCGCCCGGCGTCCGCCCAAGTTCGGGGGCGTTCACTTCACGTCTATTGCGTGGGTGGATGCCCCCATGCTTCAGGCGGAGATCGCTGTCCTACTGGCGAGGGACGCGATAAAGCCGGTCCCTCCAGCCGATATGAAGTCCGGGTTCTACAGCCCGTACTTCATTGTATCCAAGAAAGGCGGCGGGTTACGGCCAATCTTGGACCTGCCTTACTTGAACCGTTCCCTCCACAGGATGCCGTTCAGAATGTTAACGCAGAAACGCATCTTCAGGTGCGCCCGTCCCCAGGATTGGTTTGCAGCAATCGACCTGAAGGACGCGTACTTTCATGTCTCGATTCTCCCTCGACACAGACCATTTCTACGCTTTGCTTTCGACGGACGGGCATGTCGGTACAAAGTCCTGCCCTTCGGGCTGTCCCTGTCGCCCCGTGACTTCGCGAAAGTCGCGGAGGCGGCCATTGCTCCCATGAGAGAGCGTGGTGTTCGTCTTCTCAACTATCTCGACGACTGGCTGATTCTTGCCCAGTCGCGGGAACAGTTGTGCGAACACAGGGACATGGTGCTTCGGCACCTCAGCCGGTTGGGTCTTCGGGTCAACTGGGAGAAGAGCAAACTCTGTCCCGTACAGAGGATCTCTTTTCTCGGGATGGAGATCGACTCGGTCGCCATGACAGCGCGCCTCACCGAGGAGTCCAGTCGGTGTTGAGCTGCTTGAGTACGCTCAAACGCAGTACAGCGGTTCCACTGAAATAATTTCAGAGGCTCCTGGGGCATATGGCAGCCGCAGTAACACCGCTAGGGCTGCTCCATATGAGACCGCTTCAACACTGGCTACACGACCGAGTCCCGAGATGGGCGTGGCACAGCGGGTCCCTCCGTGTCCAAGTGACGCCGAGATGCCGCCAAACCTTCAGCCCGTGGTCGGACCCTTCATTTCTACGGGCAGGAGTGCCTCTAGAACAAGTGTCCAGGCATTCTGTTGTCTCCACGGATGCCTCATCCACGGGCTGGGGTGCCACGTACAACGGGCTTGCAGTATCGGGTCTGTGGACGGGGCCCCAACTGCAATGGCATATCAATTGCCTGGAGTTGCTGGCGGTTCGTCTTGCTCTCAGCCACCTCAAAGGGTCGCTCAAAGACAAGCACGTTCTGATCCGGACGGACAGCACTGCGGCCGTTGCGTACATCATCAAACAGGGTGGTCTACGCTCCCGCCGCATGTCCCAACTCGCCCGCCATCTCCTTCTGTGGAGTCCAAAGCATCTGGGGTCCCTTCGTGCCATCCACATTCCGGGCCCGCTCAATCGTGTGGCCGACGAGCTGTCACGGCTGCCCGTGCTGCCCAGGGAGTGGAGACTCCATCCCCAGGTGGTCCAGCTGATTTGGAGTCGCTTGGGGCCGCACAGATCGATCTGTTTGCCGCCCCGACACGACCCACTGCCAGTGGTACTATTCCCTGCCCGGGGGAACCCTCGGCACGGATGCCCTGGCACACAGCTGGCCCCGGGGCCTACGCAAATATGCGTTCCCCCCCAGTGAGCCTTCTTGCACAGACACGGTGCAAGGTCAGGGAGGACGAGGAGCAGCTCCTCTTGGTAGCTCCGTACTGGCCCAACAGGACTTGGTTCCCGGAACTAGTGCTCCTCGCGACAGCACCTCCTTGGCCCATTCCTCTGAGGAAGGACCTCCTGACTCAGAGACGCGGCACCCTGTGGCACCCGCGTCCGGACCTCTGGAAACTCCATGTCTGGTCCCTGGACGGGATGCGGAGGTTCTAGGTGACCTACCACAAGCGGTAGTTGACACCATCAATTCCGCCAGAGCCCCCTCTACGAGACGGCTATATGCGTTGAAGTGGAACCTGTTCGTCGACTGGTGCTCTTCTCACCGAGAAGACCCCCGAAAGTGTTCGGTCAGATCTGTGCTCTCTTTTCTTCAAGACGGGTTGGAGCGAAAGCTGTCTCCCTCCACCCTCAAGGTGTATGTTGCCGCTATAGCGCAATCATGACCTGGTTAATGGTTAATTCATTAGGCAAGCACGATCTGATCGTCAGGTTCCTGGGGGGGCGAGGAGATTAAATCCGCCTCGTCCTCCCTTTATACCCTCTTGGGACTTGACTCTGGTGCTAACTGCACTACAGAGGGCGCCCTTTGAGCCTTTATAGTCAGCGGAGCTTAAGATCTTGTCTCTAAAGACAATACTCCTGATTGCATTGGCCTCAGTTAAGAGGGTAGGGGACCTGCAGGCATTTTCGGTCGACGAATCGTGCCTGGGATTCGGGCCAGGTGACTCTCAGGTAACCTTGAGACCCCGGCCTGGATATGTGCCAAGGTTCCCACTACTCCCTTCCGGGACCAAGTGGTGAGCCTGCAAGCGCTGCCTTCGGAGGAGGCAGACCCAGCCTTGGCTTTTCTCTGTCCAGTTCGTGCCCTGCGCGTCTATGTTGACAGAACGCAAAGCTTAGGACCTCAGAGCAGCTCTTCATCTGTTTCGGAGGACAGCAGAAGGGAAAGGCTGTCTCCAAGCTGAGGATGGCTCACTGGATAGTGGACGCCATCGTCTTGGCTTATGAAGCCCAAGACGTGCCCTGCCCGCTCGGGTTAAGAGCCCACTCCACTAGGGGTGTTGCTTCTTCCTTGGCGCTGGCTCGTGGCGCCTCGCTGACAGATATTTGTAGAGCTGCGGGCTGGGCGACACCTAACATGTTTGCTAGGTTTTATTGCCTACGTGTAGAACCGGTGGCTTCTCGTGTGCTCGCTTCCCATAGTCAGCAGCCGAAGTGCCCGTTCTAAGTGTCGGCTTGCTGCGCCATTCCCTTCCCCATGGAACGGATACGTGCGCTTATTTTCTCCAGTCGAGTTCCCCAGGATTGGCGAACCCTGTTGAGTCCTCCGCACCCCTCGGCAGTCGGATGTGGCGGAGCGTCTGACGCCAGGTCTGGCACTTGTATGCATTGGTGGAACTTGTGTCGGACTGGGGTCCGTATGTCGTGACACCCACGGCGGTCCCATACGTGTATTCTCCACGGTACAGCTCCCTACGGTGAGCTCGTGTCTTTCCCTTGGCAGAGTTCCTCTGCCGTCTCAGTTCGGTGTCGTCCCCCGCCTGTATAGGCCGGGGCCACCTCTGGGACTTCTGTATGTTGTGCTGCCCACGGCCAGCCCATACGTGTTCTCTCCACATGGTAACTCCCTCCGGGCATGATGTGGCTCCCGCAGCGTCCTTCGGGCACGTTTTCCCAGCGTTATCCAATAAGTCTGCTGAATGGGTCTTGCGGAACAGCAGTATGACTCTCCCTGCGTGAATTTCACCGCCCGCATCAGAACGGGGTCTGAGGGGCTCTCGCTGGGCGCTGGAAGTGGTAGTAACTGTGGCGTTTTCCATAGGGATCCCAATTCGTCGGTAATACCGACGTACGTCGTAGTGACCGACTGAAAGGGAACGTCTCGGTTACGTATGGTAACCCTCGTTCCCTGAAGGAGGGAACGGAGACGTACGTCCCGTCGCCACAGTTCCTTACCATCACTGCATGGCCGAGTCACTAGTTCGGCTCCTCAGTGAAAAACGTCAGTGCGATGCTCTCACTTCCTGTTTATACCCACGGCGCGGGGCGGAGCGCGAGATGCAAATCTCGCACGCCAATGGCCCATTGGCCTGTTCTCTAAATCTCGAAGCTGATAGGGGCTCTCTAAAGTGATCCCAATTCGTCGGTAATACCGACGTACGTCTCCGTTCCCTCCTTCAGGGAACGAGGGTTACCATACGTAACCGAGACGTTTTGCACAAAGTGTTGCTTTTGCAAGCGATGTCTGATGTTTTGCATGTTGTGTGTTTTGTGTGTAGAGTTACAAGAAATGGAGCCATATTTTCAGAAATTGTGTGTAAGCAAAAAGATAAAACTGTAAATGACTCCAGTTTATTTTAGTTCAGGACTCATAGTCCAGGTGTTAGTAATCTGTGCTTAATCTTTGTTCCAGGCAACAATTTTTTAACTCATGATTAACTAGATTGAGGCCTACTCTTGGCATAATTTAAACCCTGTCCAGGAAACCACCTCTTGAAAATCTGCATTGATAATTCATAAAATGTGGTGTGAGCTCAATTTAAATGACAATTACAGAAAAACACAATCTGACTTAACTATAAACACACAAACTTATGATTAATAGCCATTTAAAAAATCATTCACAGTGCAGGGTGGAAAAATTAATTTTGGTATGTAAACTGTATGCTTTACTTGATTTATTTGTGTGCTTTGGTTCATTGTCTTGTTGCATCACATAACCTCTCTAAAGGTTGAAGACATGAACTGCTGTCCTGTATTTTTTTTTTTTTTTTTACATAACATTGGTTATTGCTAATGACATACAGAGTAATTAATCTACACTGTGAGCCCGGACAAGTTGTATCTACTTAAAAAATTGGAGCAAACTGGTTGCCCTAAAAATGTAGTAATGTGAACTAAAACGAGTACATTTAACTTAAATTTAAGTTAACATTTTAACTTAAACTTTAAACTTGTTTTAGTCAAAAAATTTCAGAACCTAGATAAATCTCCCCCTGCTGCTACTCTGATTTGCATTTGTGTAGCTCACAGCATGTTCATTTACATGATAAAGCCTCCCCTAGAATTAAGGGGAGGGGGGGGGGTCATGGGGGGACAACTGCCAAGCAAGGCCCACGTGAATTTCCGACAATTTACGGCAGTTTTCGGTGTTGCCTGCAAATTGCCGTGCACAGTCGTAAACCTGAAGTTTCACGGCAATCTGCAGTGCCACATACTGACGAAAATCCCACTTTTCATGCAGTGAAACCAAATTCTCTGTGACAACAAATAATGCCTTTCACATTGTTCTTGCGAATACATGCTCCTAAAACTTTTTTACATTCATCAATCGACCAATTCTTGTCTGGATGGATCTCATATTTCTGAGTTAGTTTTTGTCTAACTTTCTCTGTGACAATTAAATTCATCTGCACTCCTAACTGTGATATGAAATCACTGTCTGTCCACAAAGGAGCTGCGAGACCACCTTTTTCAGTTGTGGGGGTCAGTCTAGCATTCTTTCTAAACATTTTTGAATTTCTTTGTTACCACACACACACAAACACTGACTTCTCTGATCATTTCTTTGTTACCACACACTCACAAACACTGACTTCTCTGATCATTTCTTTGTTAACACAGCTCAACTATTGTTGACTTTCTTTGACAAAACAGAGGACAAACACAAATATTAACTAAATGTTAATCTTCCCTGCTTGAAACAGAGGATGACTCATCTCTAAAAACAAACTTTTTTAGAGGGTAACACAAATATTAGCTAAATGTTAATCTTCCCTATTTAAAACAGAACAATTATTAGCTTGTGGAGGCAAACAACTTCCCTGCTTGAAACAGAGGCTGAACATTTCTTCCCTGCTGAAAAAAGGAGGATGACTCATCTCTAAAAAAAAATTTTTTTTAGAGGGTAACAAATATTAGCTAAATGCTAATCTTCCCTATTTAAAAACAGAACAATTATTAGCTTGTGAGGCTAATCTCTTCTGCCTGAAAAACAGAGGATAACTTTCATCTCCAAACAAACTTTTTAGAGGGTAACACAAAACACAAATATTAGCTAAATGCTAAACTTCCCTATTTCAAACAGAACAATTATTAGCTTGTGAGGCTAATCTCTTCTGCCTGACAACAGAGGATAACTTTCATCTCTAAACAAACTTTTTAGAGGGTAACACAAAACACAAATATTAGCTAAATGCTAAACTTCCCTATTTCAAACAGAACAATTATTAGCTTGTGAGGCTAATATCTTCTGCTTGACAACAGAGGATAACTTAGTTAACCAAACCCTACAGCCGTCCGTTAACTCTTCCCTGGCAGCCAGAGGATAAAAAATTTGTACTGGTCTTTAAGGTTCTTTTGGATAGATCAGCACTCACCATAACCCTTGGTTGAAAGATTCAGTCTGGAAAATCTTTGTTCAGCTGGAAGTTTCGCTCTGGATTCCAGTCTGGAACATAGGAAGATCTTTTTCTTTGAGCTTGAAGTTTCAATCTGGATTTCAGGTGAGGAAGCTGGAAACTATCCGGGTCACAAGGCACCATCTGTTGTGAACTTCTGTTGTTTCTTGAAGTTAGAGACCAGGAGACGTCGGATCAAGACAGAAGTGATTCTTTTAATGAGAACTCTCTGTGCTGCAGGTCATCCGAAAACAGTCTGATTTAACAGTACAAAATAAGGCAATTTATCTACATTTTAGGGGGAGGGGTTATACAGCAGAGGAGGAGACATTCAAACAAAGGAATGCATATGTTGTGTAGGTAAAGGACACACCCCAAACATTCCTGTCTCATCAGCCGTAATTCAATCAGCATAACAGTGCCATTCAAATGCATAGATGCTAATCCAATCACTCAGGCAGTATTGCTCTAAACTTGTCATGGTAAATAGTCAGGAAAGTGCATAGAGACAAAAGACTTAATGTCTCAACCACTTACACAGCCTGAAGTAATCTCCTTAGAATTTCCTCAAGTTTACTTCAAAATGTAAAACACAAATATAGATAATGTTTTCAGTTATATTCTATTACATTTTAACCTAGATATAACAATGTATAAATTTGTAATTCAACAGTACTTATCATATGTCAACAATGTTACTACAATGAATTCATAAATAACTTTGAATTTCAATTTTACTCAGTTGTACATATAATATTTAGAAGAACCTCTCCGTAAAATGCCATGTGGTGTCTGGTGCTAGGCAACCATTTTGATTTTATCCCTAAAAACAGCAAAAATGTCAACTAGGTTACCAGTCACCGTTGCAGAGTAACATAGTTGACATTCATGACATGTTCTTATAGTTTTCAGGAGTTCATTTAATATTCTAATTGTACAGTAACTATAAAATACTTTGCAATAAATATTATAAAAGTAAACTTGTTTTCAGGCAAATGCCACGATTATCTGCTGCAGAAAAGCAGCGCCGTTACCGTGCACGGCGAGATGCTGATCCTGCAAAAAGGGAGGCATACTTGGCAAAAGGCCAGCAGAAATGGAGAGAAAAGAGGGAGCAAGGTGAATACTATAAACCCATATCTGAACAGAGTGAGAGGGAAAAACGTGCAAAGAGAAAGGCCTGGAGAAGAGCCCAGGAACAGAGCAGACGCAGAAAGAAACAGGCTTCTGCTATTGTTACCCCACCACTGAGTTCTGACAGCGAGGAACAACCAGTTCCACAACCAGGAAGGTTAGAAGGTTATGTAGAAAGAACCTCAAACAGAACTATCTAGGCAGGCTATGTAGAAAGTACATTAAACAGAACAATGTCTCGTGAAAAAGTACTTGTTAGATTATAATGTTAGATTAAAATGCAAAATTACATGGTGGTATGGTGACAATTAATTTCAAATGCTTTGAGTGACATGTTAAAAATTAATTTAAAAATGTCTTCATGTAATTTCAGACAGAGAATACAAGGAAGAAGGACTAGAAGAATACGGTACCAGAAAATATACATTGAGAATCACAAACTCAAGGAAAAGCTTAAAGTTCAAACAAAAACATCAGACAAATACCGCAAGCGTTATGAACGGCTACTGTGCAGTGTCGACTCTCCTAGGAAAAGAAAAAAAAGGATGCTCGGAACAAGTCCAGTCAGTAATGATGTGCGGAGAACTCTGGTCTATCATCATGCACTTGTGAAAAGCCTCAAACAAAAATTTCAGTGTGCAGCAAAAGAAAAGACCAGGGCCTGTATTCATAAAGAATCTTAATGCAAAGAGCAGCTCCTAGGGACAAAATTCTAAGAAAATTCTTAGAAATGTGGGCGTTTACTCTTAAAATTAACTAAAAAATCTTAGTAAAGAAAAAAGTAATTCAGAAAGCATCTTAACCCTTAAAAGAGGTCTTAAGGTCAAATTTGTTAGGAGCACGGACGAGGACTTTTAAGAGGCTTAAGAGTTTCTTTAGCAGAGGAGAAAATGGCAGAAAGACGAAGGAGAAGAAATGTGTTGCAGACAATGGATGACAGTGACTTAATAAAACGCTATAGATTAGATCGTGCAGGGATCATGTTTGTTGCATTAAACCCAACTTTCAAACCACCAATTAAATAGACATGCCAGCAATCAGTGTAATTGGAAAGAGTGGAACAATGTTTATAATTCTAAGCCAATCAAATACCTTATAGGAAATTAACAGCATGGTAAATAATAAAAGGATTTATATACACTGAAAAAAATTATTTGTTGAATTTACTAAAATTTTATCGTAAGTGGTCGCAATCAATTTATTTGATCTCAATTTAAACAAAAACACATGCATTTCCCATAAAAATAATTCATTTTTTCAAATTAAAATCAAAAAACTACATTTAAATGATTTAAACGAGCACTAATTAATTATGCTTAATTTAATTTTTCAGTGTACATATATATAATGTGTGTGTGTATGTGTTTGTGTGTGTG
Source organism: Gobio gobio (assembly GCF_949357685.1). Lineage (NCBI taxonomy): Eukaryota > Metazoa > Chordata > Actinopteri > Cypriniformes > Gobionidae > Gobio > Gobio gobio. The sequence continues at coordinate 62,077,555 of NC_137101.1, read as the reverse complement.
AGTGAGAGAGAACGGTAAAATAGGACAATTTGCGCTTGTAAATTCAAAGTGAAGGCTTAGAATGTCACAGTTCTATGAGAGAGGACTCAAATGCAGGAATGAGTGATCAGGGGTTTATTGACAAACAGCAGAAAAGACAAGAAATGGTGAGGAGGTGAACAGTCCAAACAGTAGGCGGGTTAGGAGCACAATCACAGGTAGGGAGAGCAGCCACAATAACTAGCTCCAGAAGGTGGTAGACAGGAGAGCAGTTCTGACAGAACAGCATGAGACCAGAGGATAGCAGCGATGGCCAGGCAGGAATCCTAGGGTAATGCAGTCAGGTCATATCAGGAAACTCACCAAGCTTTCAGCTAGGCAAGGAGAGCAAGCTGCCAGGGAAGCTCTACTTGTAGGACAGGAACTAGAGACAGAAAACAAGAGGAGACAAGACCAAAAGGCAGCACAAACACTTAGCACTACTAGTATAACACACGTAGGTATAACGAACCAGCAACCACATGAGGGAAAGAACACACCTTATAAAGGGAGCAGAGAACAAGAGGAACAGGTGAACACACTCAGACAAACAAGGAGCAGAAAACATGAGGAAAGGGTGAGCACACTCAGACAAGGAACAGGTGAGCACACAATCAGTTAATCAATGAGGACTAGACAAGGACTAAACAAGGAGGCGTGGTAACAGGAAACAAGGAGGCAGGACACAGGGAGCACATGGCAAACACAAACCAAGACAAAGCCATGTGTTCATGCACAACACAAACAAAGACACATTAAACAAAGACAAAACATACAGAGCTGTCAGAGGAGAACCCTGACATAGAATAGACGCTATACTTAAAAGCGCTCCTTTTTTCCCCTTTTTGGACAACCAACCAATCACAGTCTTCAAAAGACTGTGTCATACGTAGCAAAGGGGTCAGCCCCGCCTCTTCACTAAGATAAAAGCTTTTATATTTTCCTTGCTCAGAGTTGCTCTCAGATCGGTCCCGAATAGCTCTTAAGCTAAGACTCCTACGTAAAAGTTTTTAAGCTAAATTAGGAGTTTTCTGAGAGGACTCTTAGAATCTTTATGAATACGGGCCCAGGAATCTAATCACCAGAATCGTATCTGGAAAAATATTGAAAAAATACAGGTTCCAGAAAATCCTTCATGACACACTGGGTGTCTCAGCCAAACGATTCTGCAAGAATGTGAACACAAATGGGGACGAAATAGCCTGTTTTGCCAGGAAGAAATACATATCCACACACTCAAAACTGCAAGACCAGGTTGTTGCCTTTTACACCAGGGATGACGTAAGTCGTTCAACAGCAGGTAAAAAGCAGACCGTAACAAAGGGAAAAGTAAAAAAGCAGAAGCGGTTTATGACTGACACCATGAAAAACCTCCATAGGAAATTCCTGCTGGAAAACGTCTCTGGCAAACTTTCCTATACACTCTTCTGCTGAATGCGCCCATACTGGGTAGTCCATCCAACCATTGCAGACAGAGATACGTGTCTATTAGGGGTGTAACGATTCATCTACTACATCGATGTATCGATTTATTTTCCTATGATCTAACTACATCGATCTGTGCTCGGCAAGTTGGCCTTCCGGACGACATATATCGATCTAACATCGTTTTAAAAGGTAATCAATCGATTGTATCGATCATAGGAAATAACGCATTGGATTTAAGCACGTCAGACTTTATATGGATGTTTTTTCTTAGCACTTTTAATGATAAAGGCGTTAAACGTTACTCGATTCAGTCTGCCTATCTGTGACATCATCGCAACGCACCAGCAGCAGCGCTCATTGAAATGAATGGGATCGTGTCGCTTTGTCGCTGCGTGTTGCTGGCGGTGTGAACGGGGCTTGAGAAAACAAAACATAGCATGGCGCATGGCAGAGGAGAAGCCAACGAGCGAGAAATTATCAAGCCACCAGGAGAAAGCGCTACCTGTACTTTCAACCCTTGCTTGTTACCTGTGCATTCCTGGCACCAGTGTGCCAGCAGAGCGAGTTTTTAGTACTGCTGGCGACATAGTGAACGCACAGAGAAGTGTTCTGAGGTCAGATCATGGTGATATTTTTGAAAAAGAAATCTGTAGAGTCATTGAAGAGTAGTTGGTTACATTTTATCTTTTGTTAAATATTGTTTGTTTATTAAACTGAGAGTAGTAGCAGGCCAGTTTATTCAATCTGAAGAAATGTTGGTTGCACTTTATTTTTGATATTAATATTGTATTTGTATTATTTTAATGTTGAAAAACAACAACAAAAGTAGCAGGTAAACTTACTATTAATTAAACCTGAAGAGAAGTTAGCTGCACTTTATTTTTTATATTAATATTGTAATATTTTTATGTTGGAAAACAAAAGCAGAAGTAGCAGGTTAACCTACTGTTGAAATGTTGGTTGCACTTACTGTGCTTTTATTGAATATGTATTGAATATTGAAAATGAGAGCAGAAAAGGTTATCTTCCTGTTAATTCAACCTAAACTGTTGGTTGCACTTTATTCAAATAAAATTTTAATGCATTTGCCATTAATTGTTGTTTACTTGTTTGTTTATATCCATAATTAATTGATATACCGGATTCCCTTACAAGAAACAAAAGGAATCTAGGAAACTTTACCTGCACTGACCAGTATCCAGATATTTATTTCAGTCACACAATTTTTGGCTAAAAAGTTACTGAATCGATTTCAAGTCACTGAATCGTTTTGGATCGTATCGTTCTAAATTAACCAATATCGTCCTTGAATCGTATCGACAACCTCAAATCGTGATACGAATCGTATCGTTGTTAAAACGAATCGTTACACCCCTAGGGCCCTATTTTAACGATCTGAAACGCAAGTGTCAAAACGCGAAGCGCAAGTAACTTTGTGGGCGGGTCTCAGCGCTGTTGCTATTTTCCCGGCGGGATAAATGGCTCTTGCGCCCGGCGCAAATCTAAAATGGGTTGGTCTGAAGTAGCTTCATTATTCATAGGTGTGGTTTGGGCGTAACGTGAATAAACCAATCCGAGCGTCATCCAACATTCCCTTTAAAAGCAGGTGCGCAAGTTCCATTATGGATTGCTATTATTATGGCGTATTTACCAGGCGCACGCCAGGAGCGGTTCACAGCCGAGGAGACTGATGTTCTTTTAAGAGCAGTGAAAGACAGAGAAGTGAAGTTGTAAGGTTGTACATTATGGTAAAGGTGATTTCACAGTCTTTTTTTTTTCAGTCTTTCAGTTTTTTCAGTTTTTCAGTCGATTTTTGTTCCTGGTTCTTGACGGACAAACCAATTTGTCAGATGTCCTTATATACATATATGTCTTGCCACTATTGGGCAAACAGGTCTTATCCTTAATTATTACAATTAGCCTGAATCATTTGTAAGCTAGATTTATGCCTATTTTTTCACATCTTCGTGGCACACCACAATGATTTCCGTCATATGACGGATGAAGATGAAGATATCTCATGTGTTAATATTTTTTTAGTGTAACAATTTATGATTTGCAAAAATAACTTGCATCTGTGTAGATTACATGAGCAAAGTGTATGCGCGTTGTGCACGCTATACATTATGGTCAAGCATGCGCCCTTAAAATAGCATAATGAACAACGCGCAACGCGCCACTGACTTTAGACTAGGTTTTTTCTGGTCAGTGGCGCAATTGTTTAATGAAACAGCAAAATAGCACCAGGGATTGTTTGCGCCGGAACACGCCTCCTTTTTTGCGCTGAACCGCCCAGGGAGCGCAAGTGCATTCACTAGTTTAGCGATGTGCTTCTGTGGAGGGAAAAGCGCGCTTTGCGCGGGTGCAAAATAGGAATGACACATGCGTCGGTGTACAAAGTCAATTGCGCTGGGTGCAAGATAGGGCCCCTAGTGTCTATGTAAGGTGCATGAAAACTTGGAATTTATCGTGGAGAAACTTCCTGGACTTAAACTTCTGGAGAGAAGAGAGTTGGAATCTCTTGCTGAGGAAACTTGCTGTAATCCAACATTTAAGCCATGCATGTATGCGGAATGCAAGAACTGCAAACTACAAGACCTCAAGATTCAGTCTGGCTATGATGGTCAAACCCAAGTTTCTTGTGTGCAGTGGACAACTGAAACTGTCCAAAGAGAGAAGAAAAGTGGTGACAGCAAAGAAAAGTTGCCTGTGAATATCACCGTGAAGAGGGAAATGGAGAGTTCTTTGGAGGACCTGATTGAAACTTTCCAGAAACAGCTCAAAAAGTTCAAAAGGCACTTGTTCAACATCAAGACCCAGTTTAACTACTGCAGGGAATTGAAAAAGAACATGAAGAGTAATGAATGCCTCATACACATTGATTTCTCTGAAAACTACTCTTGCAAGTTTCACAAAGAGATTCAAGCTGTCCATTTTGCCCCTTACCATCAACAAGCAACTCTTCATACAGGGGTCCTCTACATTGGTGGTGAGGAAGACCTCTTGTGCTTCACAACAATTTCGCCATGTAAAGAAAAGGGTCCACCTGCCATATGGGCACACCTCTCCCCAGTACTTGACCATCTCAAGGAAACATGCCAACAGTGTCAATTATCCACTTTTACAGTGATGGTCCCTGCTCACAATACAGGCAGAAGGGCAACTTTTACATGTTGACAACTGAATTGTACAACCAGGGTTTCACTGCGGGCACTTGGAATTTTTTTGAGGCCAGCCACGGAAAGGGTTCCCCCGATGGGGTAGGAGGCCTTCTGAAGAGAACAGCTGACAGATTGGTGAGCCAAGGTGAAGACATTTCCACTGCTAAACATCTTTTCAATGCATTGGTAAACACCAATACAGCTGTCAAGATCTTCTACATTGAAGAGGCTACAGTGGAAAAGGCTATACAGCAGATGCCACAACGACTCCCCGCTGCACTATGCGGATTCACCAGGTCATCACGCAAGCACCAGGGAAACTGACATACCGTGATGTGAGCTGCCTGTGTTCAACAAGGCAGATTCTGCAATGTCAGTGTTACCAAGCTCAGGCCTTCGACTTCAAAGTCAGCTCTGCTGTTCCTGCGTTGCACCAAGAACAACCAGACCTTGAAGTACAGTGGGATAGAGATGACAATGTTGGTCAGTGGTGTGTCATCAGATATGACGATGAGGTTTACCCTGGAACCATTGTTGAAGTGAGTGAGACACATGTTCATGTCAAGTGCATGCACAGAGTGGGACACAATCGTTACTACTGGCTAATGCGAGAGGATGCGCTCTGGTATCCATTTGAGGATGTGCTCAGGTTGATTCCTGCCCCACAGCACGTGACAGCACGTCATGTTGAAATAAAAAGAGATGTGTGGGAAGATATTGCCAAATCATATCTTCATGGCTAAGGACATGCGCACACACACACACGCTAACAAACACGTGGCACAAGCACACGGTCAAGCAAACACACATATACTGTAGACACCAGACGTGTATAGTCCAGGTGCCAGAAAGTAAAAATCCTGCCATGTTTTTGGATCTGCCTCTACATCTTGTTACGGTTGGCTCATATACCGCAAAATAAAAGAGGCAAACAACAAATGGTTTAAACAATAAACCAATTTATTTACAAAACAAGAAAACAATTATTAAACAATCAAAAGAAAACCAACGTCTAGGGGAAAAAACACACGCGTGTGGTAACTAAATATTCTCTGACACAAACAATCAATCAAGGAAAATAATATTAAGGAAACATATAAACAGGAGAGACATATAGAGAGAGAGCGCTACTCTAGAGCATGCAGATCTTATATCCCCAAACGCCATGATAATGGGTTGATTACTAATAGAATACATCTGTAGCCCAACTAACATCTGCACTGTCTAGCAGAGCCAGCAGGGGGCAACAGGCAGGCGTAACACCTCCCCCACAAAAGTATTCCTCTAGGAATGCAGAAAACAATTTTCCACCAGTTGTTCATCACTCCACTTAGTACCGGCTTCCTGGGCCCTAGGAAACAGGATAGAAAGAGAAGAGGAAGAAAAGGGGAAACAAACAACAGGATATACAATCTCACGCTCGAGATAAAGCATCAGCAATAACATTTTCGCTGCCGCGGATGTGTTTAATGTCAAGGGAAAATGGTTGTAAAATGAGACTCCACCTCATTATCCTCTGGTTATGGTTTTTCATTCGGTGTAAGAACACTAGAGGATTATGGTCTGTATAGACCACAATTGGACTGGCAGATCCCCCCCAAATAAACTTCAAAATGTTGAATAGCCAGAACAAGAGCAAGCGCCTCCTTTTCCACAACAGAGTAGACTCGCTGATGGACATTGAATTTTTTTGAAAAATAACAGATTGGATGTTCTACTCCATCCTGACTTTTCTGTAAAAGAACAGCTCCAGCTCCAGTATCGCTTGCATCTACAGCTAAGCAGAAAGGCTGAGAGAAATCTGGTGCAACGAGCACAGGAGCACTAGCCAACAGGGCTTTTGCTCCATCAAATGCCTGCTGAGAAGCAGTAATCCACTCAAAAGGTACTTTAGTACTGATGAGATCAGTCAGGGGTGCCACAAAGGATGCAAAATTTGGGCAAAATCCACGATAGTACCCGGCCATTCCCAGAAACCTACGCAATTCTCTGCGATCTGTAGGTACTGAAAAACCCAGATGGACTCAATCTTCGCATCAATTGGACGAATATGTCCATTTCACACTATCTTAACCTAAATAGGTGACGGTGGCTTTCCCAAATTCGCATTTTGCCAGATTTAAAGTTAAAGAGGCCTCGGTCAAACGAACGAATAACTCCCTTATTTGGACTAGGTGATCTGCCCAAGAGGAGCTAAACAAGACCACATCGTCCAGATAAGCCTCACAACCAGATAATCCAGACAACACCTTGTTAACAAGGCGCTGGAAGGTGGCCGGAGCATTTCGAACCCCAAACGGCATAACACGGTATTGGAGGAAGTCATCGGGTGTCACAAATGCAGAAAGTTCTCTTGCCCTAGCAGTCAGTGGGACCTGCCAGTACCCCTTTAAAAGGTCAAATTTGCTCACAAACTTCGCAGACCCCACTCGGTCCACACAGTCATCTATGCGGGGTAAAGGATAACAAGGCGCTGGAAGGTGGCTGGAGCATTTCGAACCCCAAACGGCATAACACGGTATTGGAGGAAGTCATCGGGTGTCACAAATGCAGAAAGTTCTCTTGCCCTAGCAGTCAGTGGGACCTGCCAGTACCCCTTTAAAAGGTCAAATTTGCTCACAAACTTCGCAGACCCCACTCGGTCCACACGGTCATCTATGCGGGGTAAAGGATAACAATCGGGCTTAGTGATGGAATTTAGCTTACGATAGTCTGTACAAAATCTGTAGGATCCATCAGGCTTGTTTACGAGAAGACAAGGGGAACTCCAAGCACTAAAACTGGCCTCAGCCAAGTTGTTCTTCAATAAGTAAGCAACCTCTCTTTTCAACAATTCACGCTTCATAGGATTTACCCTATATGCATGCTGCTTAATTGGTAAAGCAGTACCCACATCAATGTCATGTTCAATAACTGTGGTGCAACTAGGCACATCAGAAAACAAGTTAGGAAAAGACTCCACTAACTGAAGAATGTCATTTTTCTCAGACAAAGAGAGATGGGGTAAATGATGGGCCAGTTTTTCATACATCTCAGAGTTATTCAATCGTCCTTCAATAATACCTCAGGAAGGAAAATTGACACAGTCATCCCCAATGCAATCCAAAGAACTCTTTCTAGAGGAAGTCCCCTTCCCACTCAAATATACTGACTCATCTAACACAGTGGTTACTAACCCAACAGAAGATGTAGAAGGAAGATAGGGCTTTAGAAGGTTTATATGGCAAACCTGTACTCCCTTACGTCGTTCTGGGGTTTTCAACAGATAATTCTGTCCAGGAAGGCATTTAAGGACAGGAAAAGGACCTGCAAAACGGGCTTGAAAAGGGTTATTTACAAGAGGCAGCAAAGCTAGCACTTGGTCTCCAACCTCAAATTTTCTAGACACTGCTCGTCTATTAAACAACCTCTCCATCTTACTCTGCGATTTCCCCAGTTTTCTCTGGGCAATTGCTAGAGCTTCATACAGCCGATATCGGAAACCACTAACATAATCCAGAACATTTTGGGAAGGTTCAGTGGGGATCCAGTTATCAGCAAGAACTGCAGTGGGACCACGAACTTCATGTCCGAATACCAGATCATTTTGACTAAATCCAGTACTCTCCTGAATAACCTCTCTAACACCCATAAGCAGCCAAGGCAACCCCTCCTCCCAATCAGACCCAAGTTCCACACAATATGACCGCAGCAATGACTTCAGGGTCTGATGAAATCTTTCAAGGGCCCCTTGACTCTGAGGGTGGTATGCGCTGGAGATATTATGGCTGATTTTTAACTGTTGCAAAGCCTTAGCAAACTGACGGCTCATAAAATTAGAGCCTTGGTCAGACTGGATAATTCTGGGAATGCCAAATGTTGACATAAAATCAGTTAAAGCTTTGAGAATCGATTTTGTAGTGATGGACCTGACAGGATATGCAGCTGGATATCGAGTAGATAAACACATAACTGTTAGTAAATACAGATGACCAACCTTTGATCTAGGTAGGGGACCTACACAATCAATGAGCAAATGCTCAAATGGTTTTGACATTGCTGGAATAGGTTGAAGAGGTTTGGTTTACCAGTGAGTTGGCACACATGACACGTTCGAATAAACTTAGCCACATCCCTCTTTAATCCAGGCCAAAAGAATTTACGTTGCAATCGATCATAGGTTTTCCTCACCCCCATATGTCCAGCCACTCCATCATGAGCTAAACAGATCACAGATTGTCTAAATTTAAGAGGAACTACCACTTGAACGTAAGCTTTAGTGATTGGTTCTATTTTACTGACCCACCGTCTAAGCAACAACCCCTCTTTTAGAAAGTAGCAGGAAGGTAGCAGAGTTTCAATATCCCCTTCAATAGGAACCATTGAAAACAAAGGTTTAAGAGTTACATCAGTTATCTGTTCTTGAATCACATTCTCTCGAGAGACATTAAAAATAGAGGACAAAGGTTTTCTGATTTTCATTTCTCCCAAGAGACAGACTCCCCAGAAGAATAGTCAGATGAATCACAAATGATGTTGTATGTTAAGGTCATACCAAGTGGTTCATCCTCCACTGCTCCACCATCAGCTTCAGTAGTTGGTAGAAGACCACTTTCATCAACATACTTCTCAAAATGAACAGGTAAAGTTCTCACTATAGTTACCTCACTGTCAGGACGTAAAGAAACTTCACCTTCACACAATTGGTCTGCTTTGAGTTGTTTTCCTCTGGCTCGAGTGACAGCACAGGAAGGAAACACATGGGGAAATTTCTGACCACATTCATCAGGAATACCTGCAGACACAGGTGAGGAGACTTCAACAGTAGATGGTACAGGTTTAAATGTTCCCCAAACATTTCCTTGAGCAAGATCATTCCCCAGAATAAAAGCAACACCTGGCACTGGGAGAGAAGATCGTACCCCAACGATCACATCACCAGTTACAAGATCAGAGGCAAGGTGAACCTTGTGTAAGGGAACTTTTAAGAAAGTAATTTCTATCCCCCTAATTAATACATCCTTCCCCGTTGCAGTCTGACCTGAGAGTGGAAGAATTCCCTCTAACAAGAAGGACTGAGCAGCTCCCGTGTCTCTCAGGATTTGCACAGCAACTTCTCCCTCTTGTCCTGGCAGAGACACAATACCAGTAGTAATAAATGGAGCATACTCTGTATAATAATCCCCAGCATCTACCTGAGTTGATATCGCCTTCTTATCCACCGAATTTTGTGCACATGCCTGAATCCTCAGTGGTTCGAGCCCAACTAATCCAACTGGCTTAGCGAACTTCTTTAAAGCATTACATTCCGAGATTTTATGTCCTACTTTATGACAATAAAAACAGACCACCTTACCCTTCTTATCTGATATACCTGGCACAGTGCCTGATGTAATCACTGGAGGTGTCCACTGATTCCGAAATGGTTTTTTACTCTGATCACTTGATGCTCTATCAGAAAAAGAAACTCTGAGTCAGAACAAATTCATCAGCCAACACAGCCGCATTTGCCAATGTCAGGGCCTTTTGCTCATTCAAATAAGTAGACACGGACCCTGGCACACAGTTTTTAAATTCTTCTACCAGAATTAACTCCCTCAACTGGTTCAAAGTTTCTACTTTCTGAGACTGACACCATCTTGTAAACATAATCTCTTTTTCCCAGAGCGAATTCTACATAAGTTTGTTTTTCAAATTTTTTGTAACCCCGAAATCGTTGGCGATAAGCCTCGGGCACCAACTCATACGCTCTCAAAATGGCTGTTTTGACTTGTTCAAAATCTACACGTTCTTCTTCAGAAAGAGAAGCAAACACTTCCTGAGCCTTCCCTGTCAAAACACACTGTAGAAGTAAAGTCCAGACTTCTTCTGGCCATTTTAGAGAAAAAGCAACTCTTTCAAAATGTGCAAAATACTTGTCTACCTCACGTTCACAGAAAGGAGGAACCATCCTAATGTGTCGACCAACATCAAAAGAAGTCTGCACAACCGGAACAGGTCTAGAAGCTTCAGCTTTCTTAACTTCCAGTTCAAGCTCTAGCTTCCTCACCTCATACTGCCTCCGTTCACGTTCACTCTCATGTGCATACTGTAATTTTTTCAACTCAACCTGAGCACGCTCGCGCTCCTGTTCAAGCTCCAATTTTTTTAACTGAACTCGTTTTTCCCATTCCCTATCTGTTAATGCTTGAGTACTTTCAAACGATAGTCTCTCCGTTTCAAACTGTGTTTGTTTTTCTTTTACCATTACATCTCTCTCTACACTTGGAAACAGTACCTTACCAAAAGTCTCATCTCCCATAACAGAAATTCCTTTGGCTATCAACTGGCTTTTAACAGCCCTTAACAAATCTTCCTTGCGCTTCTTATCATTACTAGTCAAAACAATAGCATGACTCTCTGCAAGTTCTAAAAGTTGTTCTTTGGTGCAGCTCTCTAGAAACTTTTCAGAAAGCTCTATATTCGATTGCTCATTGGAACTCATTTTGAACTAGCATAAAAATTACACAATGAAGATTAAAGGATAAATTGATCACAATAAATCCAGATAATCGCAATAAACCTCTTTAAAAAAAAAGTAGTGCCAGAAAACATCCTAGACTTAAATGATTATTCAATATCACCCATATTGACATAACATTTCATACAGCCTAGCTCAATAATCCACTAAACCCCACTAGAAACATAAGATGAATGAACAAACTCAAAACCAAATTTAGCTTTATCATTCAACTTAATCTCCACAGGCCATAAAGTCACTGTTTCAATCCAATTCTAGTACTTTAAAGTGGAAAACAATGCAGATTTATAATGGAAATTTACAACCCGCATTACCCAGCGATACAGTGTTAATTTTCAATTAAATTCAATTCAAATTTATTTGTATAGCACTTTTCACAATACACATTGTTTCAAAGCAGCTTCACAGAAAGTGCATTTCATAAATGTACATTGAAAAATGTTAGAAAGAGAATGTTTGTCACGACCGCTATGGTGAAAAAAGGGGTGAGGACTCAAATGCAGGTGAACATGAATTTTATTAACCAAAGAAACATAAACACAAAACAAAAACCCACTATGGGGTAAAAATCAAACATCAAACAGAGACAAACCAGGGACCGAGATCAGGGACAAGAATCAGGAACCAGAATACCTCCACACGTAACATAGACAACATAACCGCCCAGGACTGAAAATGGAAGGAGACTAAATAGCAGACAAACAAGGCAGGTAACAAGGGACAACAGGTGGAGCAAATTAACTAATAATCAGATAACGAGGGGTGGGGTCAAGACAGATGACAGGCGCACACAGGACAGAAATAAACCAAAACACCATGTGCTACACAGGACAAGACAGACATGTGACACTACCCCCTCTCCAAGGAGCGGCTTCCAGACGCTCCATCAGAACCCAAAGAGGGACAGACCAGGGCGGGACGGGAGGGACAGACGGCCGGGGGGGGCGGCCCACAGAGTTCAGGCGGCCCACAGAGTTCAGGCGGCCGGGGAGGCGGCCCGCAGAGTTCAGGCGGCCGGGGAGGCGGCCTGCAGCGTTCAGGCGGCCGGGGAGGCGGCCCGCAGAGTTCAGGCGGCCGGGGAGGCGGCCTGCAGCGTTCAGGCGGCCGGGGAGGCGGCCCGCAGCGTTCAGGCGGCCTGGGAGGCGGCCCGCAGAGTTCAGGCGGCCCGCAGAGTTCAGGTGGCCGGGGAGGCGGCCCACAGGGTTCAGGCGGCCGTGGAGGCGGCCCACAGGGTTCAGGCGGCCCGCAGATTTCAGGCGGCCCGCAGAGTTCAGGCGGCCCGCAGAGTTCAGACGGCCCGCAGAGTTCAGGTGGCCCGCAGAGTTCAGGCGGCCGGAAAGACGGCCCGCAGAGTTCAGGCGGCCGGGAAGACGGCCCGCAGAGTTCAGGCGGCCGGGAAGACGGCCCGCAGAGTTCAGGCTGCCGGGTCGGAGCGGGCAGAGCAGGGCGCCGGGTCGGAGCGGGCAGAGCAGGGCGCCGGGTCGGAGCGGGCAGAGCAGGGCGCCGGGTCGGAGCGGGCAGAGCAGGGCGCCGGGTCGGAGCGGGCAGAGCAGGGCGCCGGGTCGGAGCGGGCAGAGCAGGGCGCCGGGTCGGCGCGGGCAGAGCAGGGTGTCTGGGCGGCGCAGACAGAGCAGGGCGCCGGGTCGGCGTGGGTGGAACACGGACCACCAGAACAGCCTTCCTCCTCCGTTTCGGAACAGGGACCACCGGAACATGGAGCATCGAAACACAGACCACCGGAATAAGGTCCACCGGACCACGATCCACCGGACCTGGGACCACCGGAACACGACCCACCGGACCTGGGACCACCGGACCACGATCCACCGGACCACGATCCACCGGAACTGGGACCACTGGAACAGGCATGGAGGGAGCCTTTCTTCTCCTCCTCCTCCGTTTTGGGACCACCGAAACAGGGACCACTGGAACAGGGACCACCGGAACAGGGACCAGCGGAACAGGGACCAGCGGAACAGGGACCAGCGGAACAGGGACCAGCGGAACAGGGACCAGCGGAACAGGGACAATGGTCATTGGAGGGCTGGGGTCAAGATAGTCTATGAACTCCCAGAAGCCAAAAACCCCCATCCTCCCCATCTCCTCCGGAGTGAGGGGCATGTCCAGACAAAGATTAAAAACCTCCTTGGTCTCTGCCTCACTAAGGTCCAAGTGATCGATCTCAATGAGGAAGACCCGAGCAAACCTCCTCACATCAGCTCCCTGCTGACGTAGATAACGGGAGTTCACATACCACATAGCCTCTAGGTGGGTGACAGGTTCCATGGAGAGAAATCTGTCACGACCGCTATGGTGAAAAAAGGGGTGAGGACTCAAATGCAGGTGAACATGAATTTTATTAACCAAAGAAACATAAACACAAAACAAAAACCCACTATGGGGTAAAAATCAAACATCAAACAGAGACAAACCAGGGACCGAGATCAGGGACAAGAATCAGGAACCAGAATACCTCCACACGTAACATAGACAACATAACCGCCCAGGACTGAAAATGGAAGGAGACTAAATAGCAGACAAACAAGGCAGGTAACAAGGGACAACAGGTGGAGCAAATTAACTAATAATCAGATAACGAGGGGTGGGGTCAAGACAGATGACAGGCGCACACAGGACAGAAATAAACCAAAACACCATGTGCTACACAGGACAAGACAGACATGTGACAATGTTAAAGAAAAATGTTAGGATAAGTTAATCAATCATGTATTATTTTAGGCCATAACAACGCTGGCGTTGAGTCGTCTCTTCACAGGCGTCGAGTCGTCTCATCACAGGGGCATCTGAAGTCTCCATGAGAGGCTGGATACAAACTGGAGCTGACGAACTAGTTACCTCGGGACTAGTGTCCCGAGATAACAACAGAAAAGCAGATGGGAAATAATTAGCATAGCTGCTGTTCAGAATATTAATGCTGTTGGTGCGATTTAACTGTAGTATAAAACTTATTTATAATGTGAATGCTTGGCTAAAGAGATGCGTCTTTAATCTAGTTTTAAACTGGGACAGCGAGCCTGAACCTCGAACAATATCCGGAAGACTATTCCAGAGTTTAGGAGCTAAATGTGAAAATGCCCTCCCTCCTTTAGTGGACTTAGATATCTTAGGAATGACCAGAAGCCTCGAGTTTAGTGATCTTAAAGAGCGCGATGGATTGTAGGGCGATAAAAGATCAGTTAAATACACTGGAGCTAAACCATTTAGGGCTTTATAGGTCAGTAGCAATACTTTGTAATTGATACGGAACTTAATAGGTAACCAGTGTAGAGATGATAAAATTGGTGTTATATGATCATATTTTCTTGACCTAGTAAGAACTCTAGCAGCTGCGTTTTGGACTAACTGTAGCTTGTTTATTGATGATGCAGGACAACCAGCTAATAAAGCATTACAGTAATCTAGTCTCGAGGTCATGAATGCATGAACTAACTTTTCTGCATCAGAAATAGATAGCATGTTACGTAGCTTGGCAATGTTTCTAAGGTGGAAAAATGCTGTTCTTGTAACATATGAAATATGACTTTCGAAAGACAAGTTGCGGTCTAATATAACACCCAGGTCTCTTACTGTAGTGGACAGAGCGACAGGACATCCTTCCAAGTTAAAGTTGTATTGTGAGAGGTTTTGTGGGCAGTTTTTTGGACCAATAAGTAATACCTCCGTTTTATCTGAATTTAATAGCAGAAAATTACATGTCATCCAGTGTTTAATATCATCAACACACGCTGTCAGTTTAGATAATTTAGCGTTTTCATCTGGTCGTGATGAAATATATAATTGAGTGTCATCAGCATAACAGTGGAAATTAATTCCATGTTTTCTTATAATATTACCAAGTGGCAGCATATATATTGAGAATAGCAGAGGGCCTAGCACGGATCCTTGCGGCACCCCATAGTCTACTGATGTTATCTTTGATTTTTCCCCATTTAGACAGACAAAATGGTAGCGGTCTGATAGATACGATCTAAACCAGTTTAATGCCTGTCCCTGAACACCAGTGTAATTTTGAAGTCGATCTAATAGTATTTTATGATCTATAGTATCGAACGCAGCACTAAGATCGAGTAGAACTAGTATTGAGATACAGCCTTGGTCAGAAGCTAGAAGTAAATCATTTGTGATTTTAACGAGTGCGGTTTCTGTGCTGTGATGCGGCCTGAATCCTGATTGAAATTTTTCATAGATATAATTTTCTTGCAAGAAAGAGGACAATTGAGCGGACACAACTTTTTCTAGTATTTTAGACATGAATGGAAGATTTCATATTGGTCTGTAATTTGCTAGGTTATTATGATCTAATTGCGGCTTCTTAATGAGAGGCTTTATGACTGCCAACTTGAATATTCTTGGAACATGACCTAAAGATAAAGACGAGTTAATAATATTGAGAAGAGGCTCTTCCACTACAGGTAACAACTCTTTCAGTAGTTTAGTGGGTAGTGGATCTAATAAACATGTTGTTGGTTTAGATGCAATGATAAGTTTATTTAGCTCTTCCTGTCCTATAGTTGTAAAGCGGTGTAGTAGTTCTTGAGGGGCGATAATTGCGGTTGAATCATAAGACATCATTAATGATTGTACATTTACAATTTTGTTTCTGATGCTTTCTATTTTGTCAGCAAAGAAGTTCATAAAATCATTACTACTAAACTGTAACGGAATATTTTGCTCAGGCGATGTTTGTTTATTTGTTAGTATAGCCACAGTGTTAAATAAAAACCTTGGATTATTTTGGTTATTTTCTATTAGTTTGCGGAGATGCTCAGCCCTGGCTGCTTTTAGGGCCTTTTTATAACGTGACATACTTTCTTTCCATGCGATTCTAAAGACCTCTAAATTAGTTTGTTTCCATTTACGCTCTAAGTTACGAGTTTCTCTCTTGATAACATGTGTAGCACTGTTGTACCATGGTGCTTTAGTTTTCTCTTTAACCTTTTTTAATCTAATTGGTGCTACAATTTCTAATGTACTAGAGAAAATGGTGCTCATACTGCTAGTCATTTCCTCTAGTTCATCTGTTTGTTTGGGTTCACTTAGCAGCTGAGACAGATCCGGTAAGCTATTTGAGAATCTATCTATAGTGGTTGGAAGGATTGTTCTGCCTGGCCGATAACGTGGCGCAACATGACAGATTTCAGCAGTACGCAGTATGCAAGTTACCATGTAATGGTCAGTGACATCATCACTTTGTGGTATAATATCTATATCGGTTGGGTTGGTTAATTTGCATAGTAAACAATCGGTCGTATACTCAATAGGCTACAGCAGCGATTTCAACCCGATTCACTAATCATCTATAACCTGCTGTTGTCCCTAACAAAAGATTGTGTAAACAAACCGAGTTTTGCATAACTAACACATAATACCAACACACGAAAACATGCTCTCTTTATAAACAATTTAAACGATGAACAGGGAGAAAAATAGAGTACTCACCAGGATTTCCATTGGCTTTACATCTCCGATATACCTGCTTGTTGAAACTATCCTAACTACTCTTCAAAGGACTGCCGGGCTCGAGGCGACTTGAAACGCTAAACCTCGTAACAGCGGTTCTCCAAATGAGTTCAGCTGCGCGAGAAGCATACCCCCACTCAGGATTTCCTTCCAAAACTCCAAACAAAATACAAAGAAATCAACAAAACAACATATAGTGTTCTGATGGAAGGACCGCTCAGGCGCAGCCCAGCTGAAACACTCTAACTAACCGGAGTGCAAGCTAATCCTCAGGAAATCCTGAAGAGACAATAAAAATACTCCCTCAAACAAACGTTCAAAATCCAGAACAAGCCCCCATTTTTATGTTACGGTTGGCTCATATACCGCAACATAAAAGAGGCAAACAACAAATGGTTTAAACCAATTTCCAAGGTTTTCCTCAGGCGTAACAATCTAGAACAGGTGTTTTCACTAACGAGCTCATCTACCTGGTAGAGGATCTGGTTTAATGATGGTTGGAACAGCTGCTGGACAGGATTTCTACTTTCTGGCACCTGGACTATACACCTCTGATATACACACACTCACACACTCACACACACACACACACACACACACACACACACACACACACACACACACACACACACACACACACACACACACACACACACACACACACACACACACACACACACACACACACACACACACAAAGATTACTTGATTGAGCTTGAAAAAAGTCATTGAAAAACAAACCATCATTGGCCATGTTCGTGGGTTAGAAAATGGGGAGTGTGTTCTGTCTCCGCCGGTTTCATGGGTGCCTGGAAGTTGGAGGGTATGCCAATGTTTGACTTGGGTTCTGACATATGAATGTTTTTGAGATACAACTGTTTGCACTATTAAAAATTTTGATCCAATGCAGCACACTTATTCTGTTAACCAACAGAATAAAACACTATTTGGTTATTGTTACTTATTGCATTTACTAATTGTTATTATTTTTTGTTCAATACAATGCACTACTGTATTTCATTCCACAAACAAGATTTTCAAAATGTTTACATGGTGGAATTTTTGTGTAAGTGCTGTTTTTGATACTTTTGTTGTTGTTGTTTTCTATGTTAGGATCTCTTGCTTAGGGCTGAGCAAATAATTGAATTTCGATTTCGATTTTGGCTCCCAACGATCACCAAAATAGTACAATCGAGAAAAAACTATTATTTTGCCATGTTCAGTTTTGCAAGAACACTCTTATTTTGTCTTGCGTTCTGAATGAAACGCGCACATCCGCCCCTCCCGAAGCCACAAACTCTCTCAGGTCGTGAGTCTCGTTAATCGTGTGCATATCATTCGCTGGAATTTAAAAACTCGGCGCGAGTAAAGATGGCAGAAGGAGGGCAGTTACAGCAGCGTTTGGTGAGCAAAAAAGGCAAAACCAACTCCGTTGTCTGGGAACAGTTTGGCTTCGAGGAATCAGACGACGAGCAGAAACATGCTAAGATTTGCTACATGGCAGTGTCTGCAACGCAAGGGAACACCACGAATTTGTTTAACCACTTGAAAATTAAACAGAGTGACCTATGACAATCTAATAAAGAAACAAAAACTGTCGAGAGCAGGGGAGCCGTGTAAACGTCCTTTTTTTCCTTCATATTTTTCAAATAATTTCCTCTTTGTAAACTTTGTTCAATGCATGCGAGTGCTGCCATATTTTCGAATATGACCAGTCATGTTTGCCGTCATCACCCAGGTTTAGTGCCAGAAGACGCGAATGAGAATGAGAAGTAGCACACGTCTCACAGCGCGCAAATATTGAGTTATCTTTCAAGTCTTGCTCTTGAACGGACAAACTCACACAAAACGTATGTCAACGTCCATCTTGATGAGTATCCTAGCAGATAATAGTCTGTATATGCCTTAAGTAAACTTTATACAGTCGAGAAAGACGACGCATATCCATGCATTAGGTCTTAAAGAGGCAGTTTAATGTTTAATGTCAAACAACAAAAGACAAGGACATCACTCACTGCTCTTGATTGAATAGCTTTTGTAAGTTTAATGGGATTAATCTTTAATTTATGCACTCAAATATGCAAAGTTATTTTACATTTGATACATTTCTGTACCTGAAAACTAATGTTAGACGTACCTGAAAAACCTGAAAAGCATAATTATCTAGCCAAACCATATTGTTGATCTTATTTATTTGTGGTTATCATTTTTACTTGAATACTTTTATACTTTGATTTGAATATATGTTATATTATTTATTTTAATAGTTCAAAAAGTACAACAAATGTTACAATTTCAATTGAATTGTTGAAAGGTGTCTTTAATAAATGCAACACATTCCCAAAGTCGTGAAATAATCGTGTTACATAACATAATCGTGATTTCAATATTGACCAAAATAATCGTGATTATGATTTTTTCCATAATCGAGCAGCCCTACTCTTGCTTATGATATATGTGCTTGTTAATAAAGTTGTGATTGATCCTTGTAAACTGATGTGCGTCTGTATTTCTCCTTTATGTCATGAAATATTCAACAGGTCTTGATTAAATGCAATAAAAGGTTAGCTAACATATAATAATTGATATAGTTTAGGGTTGTTTTTGTTAAATACATCATCCTACTTTGTCATGTCCAGTCAACTATGTTACTTTTGTCAACTATGATACTGGGCTGTCAATTAAGTTACCATTATGTTTTTTTTTTTTTATATATATATATATATGTATTTCAATGGTTCCCTAATCTCCAAGTAAATATTTAGAAACTGAGTAGCTGTCAAATATATACCTCAGCATAATTTCATCAAGAAAATTATCATGAATCAAGCAGTTTGGAAACAAAATATACAGACCGGTTACTTCAGTACTTGAAATTTGGGGTTTCAATTGAACAAAATGTGTATTTTCTTAATTAATCGGGTATTTTAATTGAAAAGGTAGGTAAATAGACACATATTCTTCCAAGAGTAATGATTTCTTTAAATGTCTGCCATTTACTTAAAGTTAAAACTTATAGGTTTTGTCCGTAACATAGTTGACCAAATAATGAGTAAACTTCTTGTTTTTAAAACTAAATATCTGAAATCAATTACGCCTGAGCTTGGCAATGTCTAAATGATTTATCAGGGAAGATAATAATATTTTATAAATAAATATATTTTTCCCCAGAATTATTCAAACTCAAAATCTCCCACAATTATATATTGACCCTTGCAAACCTTAAAGAAGAGGTTGCTGTAATCAAGCAGTTGTTATTGAGACTGACTAAACAAAACTCTACGGATGTAGACCTGCCAGAGGGTGTCCATTTACCCCTGAAAACAACACTGGACCTCGAGTTATTAGAGAATACAATGAAGGAGGAGGAGGCCTGCTACAGTGCAATGGTACATTTGGTTTTATTAAATATTTGGTATTTAATACCTCTTTTGGTAAAAAAGACCCTGCTAAATTAATAAATACATGTAAATGAATAAAGTTTTGAACTATTTCATTACAGTATAGCAAAAAAATAAAAATACAAAAAACGTCGCGGGATTTACGATATTGAGAATGAGGAGATGTCGTCACGACACAGCGCCCCGCCCCACCCCCCTTCCGCCATTTTGGGGGTCTGCCCGCCAGGTAATGGATTCGGACAGAGACTGGAGAAGAGATATTCTGATGATTATCATGTACATAGTTTTCCAAACTCAACTAAACATGAAGTTTTAATCCACCAAAGCCGATCTGAGAAAGCAGCGGCTGGTAAACGTACGCCATTATTTCACCACAGGGTGTCAGTCATGGTCTAAACTAGTGATCAATACGAACCTTTATTTATTTGTATTAAACATGTTGATCACTATTCTGTCATTTTTCTTTGTCAGTCATTTTATTGTATGTTATAAACATGTTTATGCCCAAAACGCTTAATTAATATTCAAGGTAGGCCTAGTTGACTGTCATTTTCCTCTACTGTGTGCATTACTGTTTAAGATTAATTCAATATTTAACATTGTTAACATTACATTCATTTAAGGCACGTACCGAGCATTCATTCTACTTAAGAAGGCTGGAATAAAAGCACCAGCGCACACAAACGATCATTTAAATTTTTAGTCAAATTCATTTAAAAATGTAAACTCAACAGGTATAAAATATGATCAGTAAGAGAAAAACACTGCTAATGAGGACGAGCACTGAACTGCTACAGGATAGTGAGGAGATATATTTATGTATTATTCAGAATATGCACAGGAAATATATTTATAGAAACATTTCAGTGCAAGGTGGTAAAGAGTTCTGAGTATGGGTCAACGTTTTTGATATCAGCCAGCTTCTCTAAATACCTCAGCTTGGCGCTGGTAGTAAGTTTCTCCCTGTAAGAGACTCTTCTCCATTTCTTCTAAGTTTTCTTGTAATTTCTCCGCTTAAACGCCACGATGATAATTCCTCGAGCCGTCTTTCCTGCTCTGATCTCTGTATCTGTAGTGGACGGGCTCAGACTCCGCCCAATTTGTCACGTGACAGCAAGCGACCATGACGTATCTCCTCATTCTCAATAGAGCGGCAAAGTAATGACGTCACTTTGTAGGCCAAAACGCGGAAGTGAGTTAGCATTTTAGCCCTCCTTGTTCCCTCGCCCTAAAGTCTATGGGTTTTTTGAATGGGTTTTTGCTAAATCGCCTTAAATAAGGTCTGTGGTTAACAAAGCCTCTAAATATTTTCACGTTTTGATCTATGACATAAAACACATTAGTTAAAACCTGCTTGTGATTTTCTAAAACTTTATTGTGTCTTAAAAACGGTGGTTGCTAACAAGTTGCTAAAAGGGACTACATCCTTTGGCGGGGACTTTAGACGTCATCGTGACAAACAGGCAATCTCTCACTAGCCCACGTTTCAGCCTATGAAGAGCTTATGTGGCGTGAATAAATCGCGCTATTCGCGCAAAGTTGGATGCTTGAACATTTGGAGTTTACTCTCTTCACATGTTCGTCTCGTTGAGAAATGGCTGACATGGGCTGTGTTTACACGTCTTTTTGTGTTAAAATCTACTGTTAATGTGTGACAAAATGTAGTTTTAAGACTTTTTCAGTCGATAATGTAGTAGTTTAAAGCTCAAATCAGTGGTTTATTTATATAAAGAGCGCCTATTTGAACATGTGATGTGGTGTTGTGGGAGTTGTGAGCTCCAGTGGATCAGCGGCGCTCATTAACCCGGTGAGATCAGCCTTTCCTCAGCCAGTTCTTCTGCCGCTGGCTCTGATGTCTCTGTGGCGGCTCCAGATATAATTCGTCTTGTAACGGCCGATCTTTGGTCTCATGGATCTATAATTTGTTCCCTGGCAAATCGTTTAGGCTGAGGGCAAAGAGAAGTTTCATTACTTGTTTATTTTTAGGCTATAACTGTACGTTGCAGTTGTAACGTTAGCCTATGTAGAAGATTTTATTTATTTAGAAATTAGCAATTTAAGGCTAATTCAAAGACACTATTATGTTTAACTGTGTGCTGTGCATGTGCATTGACTTTGAGAAAGTCCTTTAAAATGACAAGCATAGGATTTGTGTCCTCCAGAAAAAGAACTTGGAATACAGTGAAATGTGAGCCAGGTGCTTAAAGCTTGTTACCATAATAGGAAAACAACTGTGGTATATATGTAACAGAAAGTCCAAAGAGTGGTGTGGTCCTTGCAAGAACCCCCAGGCTTTGTTGTGTGGTTGGTGTGAATAAAGCCTTTTCTGAAATCTTTAATCATATGCAAAGTAATTTTTATGGAAAGAGAATTCTTCAACATATTTGGCACCCCAGATGGGACTGGCTCAGGAGCTGATAAAGAACCGCGGCAGGGCGTTCCTGGACGAATCAGCACAAACAAGTGGCCACGGTAAGCAGTTTTTGCTTAAAGTTTGTGTTATTCGCCAGAAATGTACCTGTTGTGGTGAGACAGCTTCTCCAAATTTAAAGAACTGAAAAGGATTTTTGATTTCAGAATAAATGCATGCCGTATAATGTCTAACAAAAAGGCCTTGGGGCGTAAATTAGGTTATGTGTATTCTTGTCAAGCCAGATAGTTTTAAAAAGGTTTTAATTGAGCTTTATCATGTTGAGGAAGTGTATTGATAAAGTTTCAATTGTGTTTTATCATGTTGAGGAAGTGTATTGATAAAACTTGATAAAAGGTTTTAATTGTGCTTTATCGTGTTGAGGAAGTGTATCGATAAGGTTTTAATTGTGTTTTATCGTGTTGAGGAAGTGTATCGATAAATTTGAAAAAAAGGTTTTAATTGAGCTTTATCATGTTGGGGAAGTGTATTGATAAAGTTTCAATTGTGTTTTATCATGTTGAGGAAGTGTATTGATAAAACTTGATAAAAGGTTTTAATTGTGCTTTATCGTGTTGAGGAAGTGTATCGATAAGGTTTTAATTGTGTTTTATCGTGTTGAGGAAGTGTATCGATAAATTTGAAAAAAAGGTTTTAATTGAGCTTTATCATGTTGGGGAAGTGTATTGATAAAGTTTCAATTGTGTTTTATCATGTTGAGGAAGTGTATTGATAAAACTTGATAAAAGGTTTTAATTGTGCTTTATCGTGTTGAGGAAGTGTATCGATAAGGTTTTAATTGTGTTTTATCGTGTTGAGGAAGTGTATCGATAAATTTGAAAAAAAGGTTTTAATTGAGCTTTATCATGTTGGGGAAGTGTATTGATAAAGTTTCAATTGTGTTTTATCATGTTGAGGAAGTGTATTGATAAAACTTGATAAAAGGTTTTAATTGTGCTTTATCGTGTTGAGGAAGTGTATCGATAAGGTTTTAATTGTGTTTTATCGTGTTGAGGAAGTGTATCGATAAATTTGAAAAAAAGGTTTTAATTGAGCTTTATCATGTTGGGGAAGTGTATTGATAAAGTTTCAATTGTGTTTTATCATGTTGAGGAAGTGTATTGATAAAACTTGATAAAAGGTTTTAATTGTGCTTTATCATGTTGGGGAAGTGTATTGATAAGGTTTTAATTGTGTTTTATCATGTTGAGGAAGTGTATTGATAAAACTTGATAAAAAGGTTTTAATTGTGCTTTATCGTGTTGAGGAAGTGTATCGATAAATTTGAAAAAAAGGTTTTAATTGAGCTTTATCATGTTGGGGAAGTGTATTGATAAAGTTTCAATTGTGTTTTATCATGTTGAGGAAGTGTATTGATAAAACTTGATAAAAAGGTTTTAATTGTGCTTTATCGTGTTGAGGAAGTGTATCGATAAATTTGAAAAAAAGGTTTTAATTGTGTTTTATCGTGTTGGGGAAGTGTATTGATAAAACTTGATAAAAAGGTTTTAATTGTGCTTTATCATGTTGGGGAAGTGTATTGATAAGGTTTTAATTGTGTTTTATCATGTTGAGGAAGTGTATTGATAAAACTTGATAAAAAGGTTTTAATTGTGCTTTATCATGTTGGGGAAGTGTATTGATAAGGTTTTAATTGTGGTTTATCATGTTGAGGAAGTGTATTGATAAATTGGACAAAAAGAGTTTTAATTGTAAGTTATTGAGTTGAGGAAGTGTATCAATAGACTTGACAATAAGAATTAGTGCATTGATTTGATTAAATTAAAAAATAAGAAATACAAATCGTGTTGAGGAAGTGTATCGATTTGATTAAGTTAAATAAATAAGGAAAAAATTAAGAGTAAAACAATAATTATTTTCTTAAAAGTATAGAATAGAGTGTGTTTGCTGGACTGCCTGTGGCTAAGAATAGTGTGTGTGTATGTGTGTGCAAGTTTGAGTGTCAGTGGTTAAAAATAAGCTTTTCCTCTTGTGAGGGTGTCTTCCAGCATTCTGTGTTGGAGGTACACATTTCATTTGAGAAAGAGATAAAAGAATGTCTGAATGAGCCCGAGAGACATTCAGTTAGGAAGTGTGGTGTTGCAGAATTAGAACAAAATAAAGAAGCCATATGACAATTGGTGAATAATTTTATTAATGCAAAGTAAAGTTAAATAGTAAAATTAAAAATTGGAAAATTAAAAAGTAGCTGTTGATTAGCAGATATTGTATATGATGAAAGTAAAAAGGCAAAGGTAAATAAAATAAAAGAAATAAATAAGTGATTAATTTGAAAATTATATTTGAAAACAAGTTAAAGTTAAAGAAAGTAAAGTAAAGTAAGTTAAAGAAGTGAATCAGGTCTAGAAATTGTTTATTAAAATAGTTATTGATTAAAGGACAATTATGGCCACTCCGGTGGAAATGTTAGGCTCAAAATACCCACTGTGTAAAGAATTAATAGATGAGATGTCAAATAAATGGCAAAAAAGAACTCAGAATATGATAACCAAATGGCCAAAAGAAGGGACATTTGATGTAACATTATGCGAAGAAATGGAAACCTTGATAAAAAATTACAAAATCAAGAACAGTTTAAAGAAAAAGAAGAGAGAAATTAAAAGAGAAAAGGAAAAAGCAGTGCTGGCATTGTTCAGAAAAGAAGGAGAAGAATTATTAAGAAACATAAGACAGGCAAGGAAGATTTTAAAAGAAGTAGACAAGGAAACAAAGAAAAAAGAACACTTGTTTTCTAACACTCTGTCAAATGTAACTCCAGAAGGGCAGTTCCCAGTTCTAAAAGGGTTGGTCGAGGTCATAGGTGAAATGCAAATGGAAGGACAGGTGGAGTTAGAAAACGAAAAACAAACAAGACAAGATGTGAGACAAAAGGAGAAAAGTAAAACATTTGAGAAAAATGTACCGTTAGATTGTTATGAACAAGCACGAGAAGCATTAGAGCAGCTAAAAACTAAGTATGCGGATAAACAGGCAGAAAGAAAAGAAGTTGAAACAGAAACACAAATCGAAGACTTAGATAAAAGTATCAAAGAAACAGAAGAATTGATAAAACGTACAGAGAGGAGGGCGAGTGATAGAAAGAGACTATTAGATAGTTTAAATATAGAAGAGGAAAATGCGGAAAGGTGGTCACAGGGGAGAGAGACAGGGAAGTTAAGAACCCTGACAAAACAATTACCTATTTTAATTCGGGGGGCTCAAGTTTCTTACGTACCTTGGAAGTCACAGGACTTAATGGGCCTTGTCACGTCCCTACCTGACATTCATGAGGGGGCTGGAAAGTGGATTAGAGTGTTTGAGGAAGAAACAATGGGGAAGTTGTTATCTGTGGGGGACATTAAAGCACTTCTGGCGAAAATTCTAGGTGGATCAAAAATGGAAGAAATTCTTCAAGCTGCTGACCTAGACAGAGCTGTGAACTCTTGCTATGTGGATGGGACTGTGTTTGATGCATATCGTCCAGCAATATGGCAGGCTTTGCGAAATGAGTATCCTACTCGGGTAGATCCTAAATCGCTAAAAGGCGAACAGCTGGGGGACACTGAAAGTCCAATCATATATGTGCAGAGACAATTAAAAAAATGGAAGCAAGAGACTGAGGGGAATCCAGAAGGAGACCCATTGATGGCTACATTGTTTAGAAATGCTGTGGTCGATGCTATGCCACAAGCAGTAAAAAGCAAACTGGAAGATGTGGTCGGTTTAAACTCCAAAACGCACAAGGAGTTCTGTGATCATGTGACTCATGCTGTAGAACAATACAGAAAAAATGAACAAAAACTGCAAAATCAAGAAAAAGAGCTTCAAAGAAAGTTGACTCAGTTGCAGATTGAACATTTAATAAACAGCCATAAGAAAAAGACTCAAGCTACACTAAAAAGAGAAGAGTCAGAGCAGATGGCAGTCATGACTCCTGCAAATGCTTCTGTGAATACCTCTGTAAATAACCCACTGACTATGCAGCTTCCTCCATCTGCAGCAATTCCTCCAAATGTACAACAGGGTCCTGCACCCATGGTCAATGTCTATGCTCAGCAACAAGGGCCAGCAGGATGGAAAAGAAATCCAATAGAAGGAGGACAAAGAGGAAAAGACACTCTTTCTCTGTGCTGGGGGTGTGGACAGCCTGGACATAACAAAACCAGGTGCCCAAACAATCCATGGCAACAGTCACTCAGGGGTGGAAGGTGGGGGAGGTGGCAACAGCCCTATCAAAGTCCATGTCGAGGCCCAGTAAACCCATGGGGAGGTCCCAATCAGGGATATTAGGGGTGCCCAGAGAATCCTATAGGGGAAATTCAGCTTCCAATTTTAACAACTAATGCTGATCAAGATCCAATGTTAAAAGTAAAAATAGAGGGTAAAGACACGCCCATGTTAATTGATACGGGGGCCGTACTAACTTGTCTTAATTCGAATTATGCCTCACATCTCCCCTTGTCTGGAAAATTTGCAAAGACAATAGGATTCTCGGGACAAAAACAGTTAATTCCTATGACAGCTCCAGTTTGCTTACAGACTAAAAATAAAAGTGTGACCTTACCAGTTCTTGTATCAAATCAAACTCCTGTAAATTTGTTAGGAAGAGATGCATTATGCAAATTAGGACTTCAAATTTGGTGTTCTCCAGAAGGAGTGTATATAGACTTACAAGGAATAAAAACTCAAATGATGATTTCTGAGCCAAAAGCAAATGTATACTGGATAGGACAAATAGAAAATGATGTAAGACAAATAATTAATAAATGGGGAAAGTTTATTGAAGCGCAGATTTCTGAAGCGCAGTTACCAAAGTCAGGATTTCACTGTACTATGATTTATGACGATGGGAGAGATGAAAAAATAGAAAAGAAATGGCAAAAAGAAACGGACAGTCAAAAAATTGAGATTACCTCAAAATACATCATAATAGGTAAACAGGGAGCAGCAATGAATATAACTGAAAATGAATTTACAAAAAGTTGGTTTAATGTACCAAATTCTGTTCCACATGTATCTGTATATACAGGAAAGAATTGGGAAGCCAAAGACTTAGGGCCAATGATGAAAAAAGCTGAACAATGCCAGTGGAATTCAACAATAAATCCATTAATTTTTCACTCTGTTGACAAAAATTTCATAAAAGTCTTGTGTGAAACAAAATTAATGGGGATTCCTCAAGAAATAGTTATAAATCAAAAAGTACAAAAACAAATGATAGCAAAATCACAATCAACAGAGTCTGTTGAGAGTGAGCTATTTAAGGAAATGGAGCAACAAGTGCCAATTGATTTATGGTCTCAACATGACACAGATGTAGGATTGGTCAAATCAGCCAGCCCAATAAGAATACAACTTAAGCCAGGTGTAAGACTTCCAAGAAAATCACAATACCCATTAAAAAAAGAAGCAGAAGCAGGCATAAAAACCACAATTGAAGGATTAGAAAAAGTAGGAGTATTAATAGAAACAAACAGTTACTGTAACACTCCAATTTTGCCTGTAATAAAAGCAAATAAAACAAAATGGCGCCTTGTGCATGATTTACGAGCAATTAATGAGATAGCAGAAGATTGGCCAGCTGATGTTCCAAACCCGCACACATTATTGACAAATATCCCCCCAGATGCTAAATATTTCACGGTGATAGATTTATGTAATGCCTTTTTCAGCATTCCTGTAGAAGAAGAAAGTAGGTACTTATTTGCATTCACATATGCAAATAAACAATATACTTATACTCGAATGCCGCAAGGATTTAAACATTCACCACATATATTCAATCAGGTTCTCAAGGCTGATTTAGAAGACCTAATGATAGACAGTACTTTGATACAATATGTAGATGATTTGATGATTTGTTCAACAACTCGAGAACAGTGTCACAAAGATTCTATTAAAGTCCTAACAAAATTAGCCCAGGGAGGTCATAAGGTATCTAAAAGTAAACTACAGTATTGCCAACCACAGGTTGAATACTTAGGAAGGATAATTTCATATGGTACAAGGGCCATTGCTCCAGAACAATTAGAGGGCATAAGTAAAGTACCATTGCCAAAAACAGTAAAACAAATTATGACTTTTCTAGGAATGACTGGTTTCAATGCTGATTGGATAGAAGACTATGCAATAAAAACAGCTCCATTAAGAGAAATCATGAAAGAGGCAGGATTACAAAACTACAAAACAGAACCTGTGATTGGAAATCCTGACTACACTAAAACATTTGAGTTATATGTGGCAAATAGAACTGACGGCTATGCATCAGCTGTGCTGATGCAAGAGACTTGCAGTGGCAGGAAAAAGCAGCCTATAGCTTATTATAGCACTAGGCTAGACAGTGTAGCACAGGGCTACCCGCCATGCTATCAGCAGGGCCTTGCAGCAGTATACTATGCATATGAGAAAGCCTCTACAATAACTATGGGGTACCCAGTAACTATATATGCACATCATAAAATTGTTGAACTAATAGAGCAAGGAAAATTTGTTTTAACACAAGCTCGCATTTTAGCATATTCATCATTGCTTACGTACCCAGATGTTACTATTAAACGATGCAATACAGTGAATCCAGCTGAATTGATTCCTTTGGATTACGAAGGAGAGCCACATGAGTGTGTGGCCAATTCACTGGCATTCACAAGATTACGACCAGATCTTGAATCAACACCGATCTCTGAAGCAGAAGTCATTTACTTTGTAGATGGATCTAGTTTTAAAGATCACTTGGGAAATCATACAGGATATTCAGTAATACGAAAAAACATAGAAGAGTTTGTGCCTGTAGTATCTCAACATTGTGCACAACCTTGTTCTGCTCAATTAGCAGAATTAAAAGCCCTTACAGATGCATGTCAACTTGCAAAGGGACAAGTTGCAAACATTTTTACAGATTCAGCATATGCTCATGGGGTGTGTCATTTATTTGGAGCAGTTTGGAAACAGAGAGGCTTCAAAAAGTCTGATGGATCTCCCATCCAGCATTCTGAGCAAATATGTCAATTAATAACTGCTATGATGCTCCCAAAAAGGTTAGCAGTCATCAAATGTCAAGCTCACAAAAAAGGAAATGACTTTGTAATTAAAGGTAACAATGCAGCAGATTTGGAGGCTAAAAAAGCTTCAGGATGTTTAGTGGCGATAATTACTCCAGTAGTTTTGATAGAACCACAACCACAACTGGAAGATATTGTTCGAATACAGCAGCAAGCAGGCCCTTATGAACATTCTATGTGGCATCAGAGGGGGGCCCAAAAAGATGAAAAAGATATTTGGCGTTCACATGAAGGACAGATTGTTGCACCAAGAGCACTTTTAAACATTCTCATTTCAGATGCGCATGGATTTGATCACTGCGCGAGGGGGGAAGTGATAAGGAAAATTAAACAACAAGGGTATTGGTCGCCATATTTATATGCGATGGTAGACAATTTTCTGTCCACATGTGAAATATGTGCCAAATACAATGTTAGAAAGGGAACAGCGACACCAATTGGCCACATACCAGTGCCGGAAGGACCTTTTAGGCATCTTGTAATGGATTATGTGGACATGATAAAGGAATACAACGAATACAAGGAAAACGATATATGCTTGTGATAGTTGATCGATTTAGTAGATGGGTGGAAGCAGTACCATCTGCAGATGAGGGGTCAGGAACAGTAATCAAATTTCTAACAAGAGAGGTAATTCCTAGATTTGGAATACCATCAGAAATAAGTTCAGATAACGGGTCAGCGTTTATTAAAAAAACTGTAAAACAAGTATTGCAGCAGCTTAGAATAAAACAAAGACTTGGTTGCATCTATAGGCCTCAAAGTCAAGGCCAAGTCGAACGATTTAATTTAATACTCAAGGCCAAAATTAGCAAAATATGTGAAAGTACTAAATTAAACTGGATTGATGCACTACCACTTGCACTGATGAGTTGTCGCATGCAAACTAACAGAATCACGCATTTAACACCGCATGAAATGCTTACGGGTCGACCCATGCCTGTACCATATTGCAGAGGTCCCTACAAGGGACCCCCGTTAGAACAATTGCAAATGGAATTAAGATCTTATATGAGGAAACTAACTGCAATACATAAAGCTATATATTTGCAGGAAAAAAGAAAGCAGCCCAGTGAGGAGACAGAAACATCTTGTCCAGTTGTCCCAGGTGACCAGGTGTATCTGAGAGTATTCAGGAGAAAGTGGAATCAACCCAGAAGAACGGGACCTCATAAGGTGGTGACAGCTACTCCAACTGCACTCCAAGTGGAAGGAAGTACCACCTGGTATCATTTGAACTACTGCACAAGAGTTCCCAGAGAAAGGCAGCAAAAAGAAAGCGAGGAAGCAAGTCCAGAAACGGATGAAAGGGTGCAAAATGTTGAAACCAGAGAAAATCAACAGACTGAGTCCAATGATGTGTCTGATGATGATTGCATATCTGCTGCATCTGACACTACCAGCTCAAGCCATAAGCATCAGCACCCAATCCTCCGTCCAGGATCAAACTGTTGTGAAGAGCACCCAGACTTCCTTACAATTGACTTTAAAGACCTCGGTTAGTCCTGTTAGTCCTAATAATAGCCCAACAATGACACCTGACGAACAAAAATTGATTGAAGTACAAAAAATAAAACAACGTAGAGATGCGACGGATGAGGAAATTGAGAAAAATAGCGAAGAAGATGAGCTATGGGAAACAGCGCAAAATAATGATTGGTATAAATGGGCATCATTTACAGCAAAAGAAACAGGTTTGAGAAATTGCTTAATGTGCTCTAAATCACCCTTAAATAAGGTAATAGTTGTTCCAAATACGCATGATTACGTAAAATGTGCTGAATTTAAAAGTCACTTTTGCCACACAGATGACTTTTTTAGACCTTACTGCTCAGCAGAATGTTTAGGTTTTATGGGAAATTCTAAACTTCAAGATAAATTTAGTAGACCACATTGGGGAGATTGGTGTAGATATTGGGACGTAAATGCAAACATTAAACTGGAGAAGGAAAAAATAGAAGTACCTAAATGGTACAGTATAGATTATAATCAAGATTATGAGTGTTTTAACAAACCAAAAGGAGCTCATAATTTGGGAAAGTTTAAAGGAAAATGTGCTACTATTTGGGACTTAGATAGAGAAAAGGGTTGGGACACAAAAGTACCTGTAAGAGCCCCAGAACCACAAGCACTAGGAATAAGAAATGGGGAAAAAATTTATCCAGATGAAAAAGACTGTAAAACGCAAACTATAGCACTACCGTCAATAGAAGTATATGAAGATCAGACAATGGTAGTAGCAGATTTCTTTTGGGCTTGTGGGAGGAAAACACTTCTAGCTTCTTTGCCACTAAACTGGACAGGAGTATGCGCTAGAGTAAGATTAATTCAAGAAATTACTTTAATAGAGTGGGATCCAGAACAAAATATAATACAAAACACAAATAGAACCAAAAGAGCTTATGCACCAGACCCTAATATACACATAGATTCAATTAGTCAACCTAGAGGGATACCTCAGGAATACAAAGCAAGAGATGAAGTAAAATCAGGGTTTGAGTCCATTTTTATATGGATTACACAAAACAAAAACACAGAATGGATTAATTATATTTACTATAATCAGCAAAGATTTATCAATTACACTGATGATGCATTAGCCGCACTAGGAGAACAACTAAAAGAAACAAGTAGAATGACATGGCAAAATAGGCAAGCCCTGGATTGGTTGCTAGCAGACAAAGGAGGTGTATGTATTATGTTTGGAGATCAGTGTTGTACTTTTATACCAAATAATACTGCGCCAGGAGGGAAATTTAGTGAAGCTATGTTGAAAATAAAACATTTAAGAATAGAAGTTAAGGCAAATGCTGGAAGTGAAGGCCGAATGTTTGACTGGTTAGATTTCAAGTTTGGGGCAATTGGAGCATGGTTCACTAAAATAGGAATATTCGTAGGAATAGCATTATTAATAGGAGGAATATTATTCTGTTGTGTAATTCCTATTGCAAGATCATTAGTTGTCCAAACCACGGTTAAGCATATGGAAGTGCTAAAACATCAGGACAATGACAACTTAATGAATAATAAGGACTTGCCTGATAAAACAAACTGGATATTGCAAGCATTGGAAGTTGATTCAAGTACCTCCAATGAGGACGAAGAAGATGAATGATGAGCCAGACCCTGGGTGTATGTGCTAGCCTAACCCCTCCCCAAAGGGTGACCCTCTACGATGCGCAAAGTGTCTGGGTTGAAGAAGATGACTATGATATAAAGAGAACTTTTAATAATATAATGCATGGTTTGATGTTTGAATATTCTACATAACTGTGACAACCACAGGCAAGGCTGAACAAATTGCACGCTCACGCTTATAACAATGTATTTATGATAAGACATAGGAATTAGGGAAATTAGAATCTTTTACTCCATTCCATAAAAAGAAAACAAAGCAAAATCAGGAAGGAGATGTTTGGTTCTAATATTCCTCCGCAGTGTGGTTGCATAATCTAGTCATTGGTAGTGAAACTGAGTGACTTATTTTAAGTCATTAGGTAGCATAACTGAAAAAGCTGGATTCTGAAACTACACATCTGGGAAAAGGTTAGTGAAGGTGGGACTTGGACAAGCCCCAGAGGGGGGAATGTAGAAGATTTTATTTATTTAGAAATTAGCAATTTAAGGCTAATTCAAAGACACTATTATGTTTAACTGTGTGCTGTGCATGTGCATTGACTTTGAGAAAGTCCTTTAAAATGACAAGCATAGGATTTGTGTCCTCCAGAAAAAGAACTTGGAATACAGTGAAATGTGAGCCAGGTGCTTAAAGCTTGTTACCATAATAGGAAAACAACTGTGGTATATATGTAACAGAAAGTCCAAAGAGTGGTGTGGTCCTTGCAAGAACCCCCAGGCTTTGTTGTGTGGTTGGTGTGAATAAAGCCTTTTCTGAAATCTTTAATCATATGCAAAGTAATTTTTATGGAAAGAGAATTCTTCAACACCTACTAGCACTGACTTTGAATGTTTGACTGAATTGTTTGCTTTATTTCATGTGTAGCTTATTATACCTTTTACTTATACTTTTGCATTATTGATCATATATAAACTTGCATTTAACAAAAAGAGACTGGGTTGTGTTTCATGTCATTTAATGTTATCACAGTGATAATCATATTGTCTGAAAAAACATTAACAAAAGATAAATCTAGGCACGCATAAACAAAATTAGTTTCTAACATTTTTGGAAAAAACGAATGGGCAATATTCTCATGAAAAAGTGGATAAGTGTTCATACACAGCGCAGATCATAATGAGCGAGCGTGCTTTTAAATAAAGTTTGAGGAAGCTTGATGATGACGTTGATCCGCGACCATGGTGTGCTGTAGTCCGTTTATAGCCTACCGTTAGCATCTTATATCTGACGGCTTTATTTAGGCTTCAAAATTTATACATTTTGGATTAACTTGTAAAGATTATCTTGGTAGACAAAACGTGTAAGGGTCTTAACTCTTTGTTGAACACAGATCTTATTTTTTGCGATTTTCCAAAGGTCTATGGGGAAAATGCATGGCTTTTCGATCGAGGGAACCCATGCGCCGCTAACTTCCGGGTTGGCCTACAAAGTGACGTCATAACTTTGGCACTCTATTGATGCAAGTACTCCTCGCTGCAGACTGTAGCGCGGTGACGTCAGGTAACTACGTCACGTATGTGTTTACCGCGCATGCGCAGTGTGACGTATGGTATACTTGTGTAATTTGCATTGCGTGGTGACGTTAGGCGTTTTCGCGTCGTGTGTGACGTAACGCGTCATTAAAACGCATGCGCATACTTAACATAATACTCTTATAAAAGGTGGAGGCGTGGTTCTGCGAAGTCTGAAGCGGTAGAGAGGGACCGCGGAGACGGTGTGTAAGTAGGTCAAGGGCAGATCACTAACACCTGTCTCTCATTCCAGTAATTGGGACTGGGACTGACACACACGGCTGAGGCTATATACTGAGAGAGAGAGTCTGGAGTTTGAACTGACGAGTTATTGGAAAAGTGAATGAGTTTGATTGCGCCGAGCGCTTGCAACAGTTTGAGGATCGTAAAGATCAATAAAGTGCAGTCCCAGTCAAGCCGACCCCGTCTTCTTCCTTCCTTCACCACACAAAGGGTTTACTACAGTATTAAAAAAAGCTAAGGTGAAAAAAAGGGGGAAAAAAACAGTAATATGTTTTACAGCACAAATCCATGGTTTTAACCATGTCTGAGGTAAAATTATATGGAATTACAGAGTTTATTCTGTAATTTGTGTAGTATTATATACACGGTATTAACATTGTTGCACTTTATTTCACTGTGTATATTGTAACATTACTCTGCACCTTATGTTTCTTATTTTAACCTTTCCTCTGTCATGATTCTTGTTTATTTAGTATAATTATGGACATTTTTCTGTTGCTTTGGCAATTCTGCCTGTGGAATATTTAAGACAATAAAGTAGTATTAAGTTAAATTGACTACATACAGTATATTTTCAGTGTCTACATCCCATTTTATGCATGGTGCCTCCAAAAAACCAAACTGATAACAGTGATTTTTTTTTATTGCAAAGAACAAAACAAAATATAATTGTATATACATATATATTTTTTATATATAATAATTAAAACTATAAACATGACACATGAGAACAAGAGAAAACAACAACAAAATTAAAGCTGCGAGCAGCGATGACGGGCCCAAGCCGGTGGCACCGCCACCCCGGTGGCATCAGTTTAACTGTGCACGGCAGGCAATAGGCATTTAAAATGGGAAAACATAAAAGGACTATGTCAAAGTCATCTGAATTCACCACATTAACTGCAGCAGTTGGTGCTGCTATGACCACAAACCACAACAGCCACATCTATGAGATCAATTAAATTTATATGAATTTCATGTCAGATGATGTCAAAGGTCAAATTGGAATGAGTTCAGAATACCATTCGAATGCTGATGTTGTTTTATTCTAACACTTCTCTTCATGTGTTTTTGAGCTACCTTAGCTACCATTTGTGCACCAATCTTATGCACCATAAAACATGCTTTAATTTCAATATGGGTGGTCCAATAAATTTTTTTTAATAAAAAATGTATAAATGGAGCCAAATCACAGAAACTGCAAAGATGATTTTAATATCAGTGTCAGGTAAGAGTAAGATGCGTGTCTACATTTTATGGAAGTTTATTATAAATAGCCACTTTTATAAAATCATGTGAAATTTATGTTTTAATACATTTATATTATATCAGTAAATAATTAATTTAAAGACATGTGCATCATACGTGATCTTGGCAAACACATCACATGACGTTTTTATTTCAAGTGATAGTTATTTGTGATAGCCTATATGAAAGGGTTAAATTATGATCAAGAGAGAAAGTCACACACACACACACACACACACACACACACACACACACACACACACACACACACACACACACACACACACACACACACACACACACACACACACACACACACACACACACAATGATAGAGTGAGAGTGAGGGGGAGGGGAAGGACTGAGAGAAAGGCACACACACAAACTCACAGGGTGAGAGAGACCCCCCCCCCTCCCCACACACACACACAGATAGAGAGGGGGAAGGGGAAAGACAGGCAGATGGCATTCCATAGACTTAATGGTTTGTATACTGTACAAACTGTACATTCTATCCCCCTACACTACCCCTAAGCCTACATATCGCACACACACACACACACACACACCATAGCTGTCAACCCTCCCGTTTTTTCCGGGTTTCTCACGTATTTTAGCTCTTTTCCCGCTGTCTTCCCGTTTTAGTATTTTCCCGTAAAATATCCCGTATTTTTACGTTCTGATTGTGTTAACTCAGAACACGCAACTATCTGGTTTAGTGCCAGAAGACGCGAATGAGAAGTCGCGCGCACTGTGAGAAAATTTTCCGTGCACTCATCCGAGAGCGCGCACACGTCTCTCAGCGCGCAAATATTGAGTTCTCTTTCAAGTCTTGCTCTTGAATGGACAAACTCACGCAAAAAGTATGTCAACATATTGATGAGTATTCTAGCAGACATAGTCTGTATATGGCTTAAGTAAACTTTATACAGTCCAGAAAAGACGACGCATATCCGAGGTCTTAAAGGGGCAGTAGCCTTTACTGCTGTCTGTTTAATGTCAAACAAAAGACAAGGGCATCACTCACTGCTCTTGATTGAATAACTTTTGTACGTTTAATAGGATTAATCTTTAATTTATACAGTCATATATGCAATGTTATTTTACATTTGATCAATTTCTGTACCTGAAAACTAATGTTAGACGTACCTGAAAAACCTGAAAAGCATTGTTTATTTTATCAGTATCTTTGCTCGATAGTATTTATTTTTACTCTTTGAAATTTACTCTTTATTAACTTTAGTATTTACTCTATGAAACATTAATGACGTTACATTACAGTATAACTGAAAGCTCCCAATTTCAACATTTATTAGGCTTTAAAAAACAACTTTTAATTTAAGTGAACTTAAAAAAATCTTTACATAAACCCAAAACATGGGCGTCGGAACCATTGTATGTGGGTGGGACAAGACCCACCCACTTTTTACGATCAATGATATTGGACCCACTCACTTTTATCATCTCTAACATTCAGCATGTCTGTTTACCTACCCCTAACCGATAAACACTTATTATTAAACACGTTAGACACTTTATTTCCACTTTTTTAATATTTTCTTCATTTTTATTGAAAATAAATGCCTTTCCGATCTGATATGTGATGGGAAAAGGGAGAAGATTGAGCTCGGCGAAAGGCGGACTCGAACCGTGGGTCGATTTGTGTCAAAACTACATGCCGTGCGTCTTACCCCTACACTACTGCCGCTCTCATTGATATGGCGATTTCCGTAATTTTGTCTTTCCGTACTATACGTTTAGCAAGCAAAGCGGTATATTTGTACTTAATGTAATTGACATCTACTCCAGTAAAAAAATTCTGAGGACCCACCCACATTTGTTTTGCTTCCGACGCCCATGACCCAAAATAATAAATGTTATATTTACCCATGGCCTTCCCTGTTATACAGAAATGTAATAGTTATCAAACCTTCCTTAACTGCATAAATAATAAATGAAATATAGATGAATCATCATTAAAGCTACAATTTTCTCTGTTCCCGTTGTTCTTTGATGAACATTAATGACAGGCATCATCAGTGCTCCTGTCACTTTAAGAACAACCGCGGATCTCACGCGCGGTCCCGCGCATCTCATTTCCTCACAACTCTTTAAAGTTCATTTAAGACGTTATTTAACTAATTTAAGACTCTAATATGAGAATACTCAAAATCCTCTGTGTTATTGTTTGTTCAAGAGCAAAAGAGAACTCGATGTGAGCAGGAAACTGACGCGAGTCTATCTATGCGTCGAGTGTGTGTGTGTGTGTGTGTGTGTGTGTGTGTGTGTGTGTGTGTGTGTGTGTGTGTCAGTGTCCCTTGATTAGCTGACATGAGACGCATCCACACAGATAGGACACTGACAGACACACACACACACACACACACACACACACACACACACACACACACACACACACACACACACACACACACCGCAGCATAGCCATACAGTTTAAGTTCACCCACACTATATATTAATAAAAAGGTTTACAGTGCAAATACTGTTGTTGCAAATACTGTGCATAAAATTTGAAAACATTTGCAAAAAACACCACTGTATCATTACATTTTTTTTTTAAACCTTTAAGTAACCATTTTTTAAACATCTATAAACATTACATTTACATAGATAGACGGACCAGATATTCCTAACACTTTGGGAATACTTTAGGGTTACTAGTTGTTTTGTAAACTGTCTATAAACATTATCTGGATGGTTATTGTAAAGTTGCAACCGATGACTATAATACCTTGTTAAATAGTTTAAAGGGGCTATATGCAACTTTTTCCCCAAAATAAACGTAACAATAGCCTTTTTATTTTACAATTTATGACTCAAACATCTCCTGATGAGCATACTGACACCTTGTCCGCTCACAGTGGGTGCACCTATAAGCCTGTATCCTATTTTTCCTATTTTCTGGCGGGTCGTCTTTTCCCGCGCTGTCTGCGGATGTGACGTCACCACCGCTGCGAGAGCGAGCAGAAAATGAGAGCAGTTCTGTTTTTTGGCCACAGGTGTCAGTCGCGAGTTTAAATTTCAGAAAAACGCATATAGCCCCTTTAATAAACAGTACCAGTAAAACGTGGGCAGTACCAGTAAAACATGTAAACAGTACCAGTCAAACATGTGGGTTGTCCTGATACTGTACTTCAAAATGTAATAGTGTAAAAATTGCCACAGAATAAAGTAATTGTTCAAGATCTATTGGTAACTCATAAAAATAATGTCATATTTGCATAAACTGTCACTACCGTATATCCCGACACTAGCACATTAAGATAAGCTATGAAAAAAATCATGTTCCTCTGCCTCTTTCTGGTTAAATAATGTTTATAATAATTGTTAATATAGCATGCTATATTAACTATTCCAGGTTATTTATGCATAGCATAAATAATAGTTAGTATAGCATGCTATGCCACTTTCATCAAAACATATTACAAAGCTATAGCAATCTCATGTCATTCCGTCTGTTCGAAAAAAAAGTTGCTCTAACTGTTCGTTACAAGCAGCATTTGCCGTCAGGCAGGTAACGATAGCTAACATAAACATATTTTTGCTAGCCTACCTGCTGCAAACTTACACTTTTTTTGTACAAGACAAGTAGAGCTATTTTATCCAGTGTAATTTATCACATACCACTATCTTGTTTTTTCTTATCCTCCTCTTCCTTTCTCTTTTTTCTTTTCTGGCTTCCTGAAGCATAAAATTCCGCTTCAAATCCGAAGATTTTGTATTTTGCCGCAGCAGAGATCGCGTGGTTGGCTGGCTGCTGTCAGCGACTACTGAGAGGGGGCCTTTTAAGGGGGATCCCGATAACAGTGTCATTGCACTTTACTGCATTGACTATCAATGGGGCGCTCACACAGTTTGTCGTTTCATTTTATTCTTAACCTGTCGCTGTCTTGGTGCCCCAGGCCAGCTCGGGGCCCCAAGCAACTGCTTGGTTTGCCTGCCTTGTCGCGACGGGCCTGCACACACACACACACACACACACACACACACACACACACACACACACACACACACACACACACACACACACACACACACACACACACACACACACACACACACACAAACAGGACACTGACACACACACACACACACACACACACACACAGGACATTGGCATATACAGCGTGTTCTCTTGTGTCTTGTCGCGCTTGGAAGCATTTACATGAATAGGAGCGTGATCATGTAACGCTAAGCAAAAATGGATATAAAAACGGACGCTGCGTTATTTGCGTTAAATATTTTTAATGCGTTAAGCTTCCGTTTCACGTTGACCGAGTTTGGTGGAGATTGAATAAATCGCCTACGAGGAGAACGTAAAAACTCAGAAACTGAATTATACAAATATTCACGTTCAAACAAACTTTCTGTGAAAAAAGACACTTATAAACAGACACTTATAGAAAATAATGTGAATTTTTTTTTTTTATATAAATTTGAACTATGTCAGTAAATAATGAATTTAAAGACAAATGTGTCAAAAGTGATCTTTGCAAACACAGCACATGACCTTCTGTAAAGCACATGTATAGAAAACACACTCACACTCCTCTGTTTTAAAAAAAGAGTTCTGTCTGAATGAGTACATGAAATCACGGCTGTCAGGTGAAAAGAATTGTAACTCAAATGTCATTTAGAAAATTAGTCCTGTAGTGATATAGTGTCATAGTTCATGTCCACATTAACCACTACGTTGTAATATCAGTGTAATACCCATGTCATCATACACATTTGTGTCCTCATAAATCACATTAACAAGCACACATACAGAGAAAGGGAGTTTCAAAAATAATACAACACTGCCACCTTGTGGTGATAGAGGGGAGGGCACACAAACAGCCAAAAACATTATTAAACTTTGACATGTTGCCATGGCAGCATTATTTGAAATATCAGGAATTCATTCATATGTCTCTATCTGTCATGTTTTCACATTATACTGATGAAGTTTGAAGTCAATCAGGTGAAAATAAGATGGGGATTCAAAGCATTTTTGAAAGTGACACACTTCCTGCTGCCAGTTGGTGGCGCTTTAACTTTGACTCACAAAAGTCATATCCATGTGATCGGCCTCTTACAACGAACACACAGCTGAAGTTTCATCCAAATCATTCAATGTTTGCACAAGTTATTACACACTTCCTGTTTACCTTTTCTCGCCATAAATTCGTTGCTTCGCCACGGCCAAACCGTTTGAGTTATCAAAAATCCGCTCGCAATTTAGCATCCTCTGTGTCTTGACTTCATGCTGACCGAGTTTGGCACTGATTGAAACAATGGCCTCGGAGGAGTATATTAAATTCCAGAGCATGTGTTTTCAGAACAACCCATATTAGCTCACTTCCTGTTGGGCTGACACGTAACTTAGAGCACGAAAGTTGTTTGGCCCGATGAGGTCTATATGTGTACCGAGTTTCATACATGTACGTGCAAGTGTGTTTGATATATAGACCAAGTTTTCAGACCCCACTTTAGGGGGCGCTGTCGAGTCCCCCTGCCACGCCCGGGTACCAGCTTCAGCCCGGCTCTGATGGCCGCGCATTCCGATGTGTGTGCTAAGTTTCAAGAGTTTTTGAGCATGTTAAGT
Source organism: Gobio gobio (assembly GCF_949357685.1). NCBI lineage: Eukaryota > Metazoa > Chordata > Actinopteri > Cypriniformes > Gobionidae > Gobio > Gobio gobio. Next base: position 62,036,350 of record NC_137101.1, on the reverse strand, counting down.
GCCCCAAAAGTACCCGAGAAGTCGAAAAAAAAAAAAAAAAAAAAAACAAAGAATTAAAGCTGCGAGCAGCGATGACGGGCCCAAGCCGGTGGCACCGCCACCCCGGTGGCATCAGTTTAACTGTGCACGGCAGGCAATAGGCATTTAAAATGGGAAAACATAAAAGGACTATGTCAAAGTCATCTGAATTCACCACATTAACTGCAGCAGTTGGTGCTGCTATGACCACAAACCACAACAGCCACATCTATGAGATCAATTAAATTTATATGAATTTCATGTCAGATGATGTCAAAGGTCAAATTGGAATGAGTTCAGAATACCATTCGAATGCTGATGTTGTTTTATTCTAACACTTCTCTTCATGTGTTTTTGAGCTACCTTAGCTACCATTTGTGCACCAATCTTATGCACCATAAAACATGCTTTAATTTCAATATGGGTGGTCCAATAAATTTTTTTTAATAAAAAATGTATAAATGGAGCCAAATCACAGAAACTGCAAAGATGATTTTAATATCAGTGTCAGGTAAGAGTAAGATGCGTGTCTACATTTTATGGAAGTTTATTATAAATAGCCACTTTTATAAAATCATGTGAAATTTATGTTTTAATACATTTATATTATATCAGTAAATAATTAATTTAAAGACATGTGCATCATACGTGATCTTGGCAAACACATCACATGACGTTTTTATTTCAAGTGATAGTTATTTGTGATAGCCTATATGAAAGGGTTAAATTATGATCAAGAGAGAAAGTCACACACACACACACACACACACACACACACACACACACACACACACACACACACACACACACACACACAATGATAGAGTGAGAGTGAGGGGGAGGGGAAGGACTGAGAGAAAGGCACACACACAAACTCACAGGGTGAGAGAGACCCCCCCCCCCCCCCACACACACACACACACAGATAGAGAGGGGGAAGGGGAAAGACAGGCAGATGGCATTCCATAGACTTAATGGTTTGTATACTGTACAAACTGTACATTCTATCCCCCTACACTACCCCTAAGCCTACATATCGCACACACACACACACATACACACACACACACACACACACACACACACTACCCCTAAACCTACCATCACAGAAAACATTCTGCATTTTTACATTTTTATTAAAAAATTGTTTAATATGCTGTTAAAGCTATTTTGATTTACGGGGACACATGAAATGTCTTCATAAACCATGATTATGTTGTAATAAACACCCCTCCACCTATATATGTTATATATATATTATGTTATATATACCATGATTATATCCCAAAATAATAAATGTTATATTTACCCATGGCCTTCCCTGTTATACAGAAATGTAATAGTTATCAAACCTTCCTTAACTGCATAAATAATAAATGAAATATAGATGAATCATCATTAAAGCTACAATTTTCTCTATTCCCGTTGTTCTTTGATGAACATTAATGACAGGCATCATCAGTGCTCCTGTCACTTTAAGAACAACCGCGGATCTCACGCGCGGTCCCGCGCATCTCATTTCCTCACAACTCTTTAAAGTTCATTTAAGACGTTATTTAACTAATTTAAGACTCTAATATGAGAATACTCAAAATCCTCTGTGTTATTGTTTGTTCAAGAGCAAAAGAGAACTCGATGTGAGCAGGAAACTGACGCGAGTCTATCTATGCGTCGAGTGTGTGTGTGTGTGTGTGTGTGTGTGTGTGTGTGTGTGTGTGTGTGTGTGTGTGTGTCAGTGTCCCTTGATTAGCTGACATGAGACGCATCCACACAGATAGGACACTGACAGACACACACACACACACACACACACACACACACACACACACACACACACACACACCGCAGCATAGCCATACAGTTTAAGTTCACCCACACTATATATTAATAAAAAGGTTTACAGTGCAAATACTGTTGTTGCAAATACTGTGCATAAAATTTGAAAACATTTGCAAAAAACACCACTGTATCATTACATTTTTTTTTTAAACCTTTAAGTAACCATTTTTTAAACATCTATAAACATTACATTTACATAGATAGACGGACCAGATATTCCTAACACTTTGGGAATACTTTAGGGTTACTAGTTGTTTTGTAAACTGTCTATAAACATTATCTGGATGGTTATTGTAAAGTTGCAACCGATGACTATAATACCTTGTTAAATAGTTTAATAAACAGTACCAGTAAAACGTGGGCAGTACCAGTAAAACATGTAAACAGTACCAGTCAAACATGTGGGTTGTCCTGATACTGTACTTCAAAATGTAATAGTGTAAAAATTGCCACAGAATAAAGTAATTGTTCAAGATCTATTGCTAACTCATAAAAATAATGTCATATTTGCATAAACTGTCACTACCGTATATCCCGACACTAGCACATTAAGATAAGCTATGAAAAAAAATCATGTTCCTCTGCCTCTTTCTGGTTAAATAATGTTTATAATAATTGTTAATATAGCATGCTATATTAACTATTCCAGGTTATTTATGCATAGCATAAATAATAGTTAGTATAGCATGCTATGCCACTTTCATCAAAACATATTACAAAGCTATAGCAATCTCATGTCATTCCGTCTGTTCGAAAAAAAAGTTGCACTAACTGTTCGTTACAAGCAGCATTTGCCGTCAGGCAGGTAACGATAGCTAACATAAACATATTTTTGCTAGCCTACCTGCTGCAAACTTACACTTTTTTTGTACAAGACAAGTAGAGCTATTTTATCCAGTGTAATTTATCACATACCACTATCTTGTTTTTTCTTATCCTCCTCTTCCTTTCTCTTTTCTGGCTTCCTGAAGCATAAAATTCCGCTTCAAATCCGAGGTTGTTTTGTATTTTGCCGCAGCAGAGATCGCGTGGTTGGCTGGCTGCTGTCAGCGACTTCTGAGAGGGGCCCCTTAAGGGGGATCCCGATAACAGTGTCATTGCACTTTACTGCATTGACTATCAATGGGGCGCTCACACAGTTTGTCGTTTCATTTTATTCTTAACCTGTCGCTGTCTTGGTGCCCCAGGCCAGCTCGAGGCCCCAAGCAATTGCTTGGTTTGCCTGCCTTGTCGCGACGGGCCTGCACACACACACACACACACACACACATAGACAGGACACTGGCATACAGCGCGCTCTCTTGTGTCTTGTCGCGCTTGGAAGCATTTACATGAATAGGAGCGTGGTGATCATGTAACGCTAAGCAAAAATTGATATAAAAACGGACGCTGCGTTATTTGCGTTAAATATTTTTAATGCGTTAAGCTTCCGTTTCACGTTGACCGAGTTTGGTGGAGATTGAATAAATCACCTACGAGGAGAACGTAAAAACTCAGACCCTGAATTATACAAATATTCACGTTCAAACAAAAACTTTCTGTGAAAAAAAGACACTTATAAACAGACACTTGTAGAAAATAATGTGAATTTTTTTAAAAAATAAATTTGAACTATGTCAGTAAATAATGAATTTAAAGACAAATGTGTCAAAAGTGATCTTTTGCAAACACAGCACATGACCTTCTGTAAAGCACATGTATAGAAAACACACACACTCCTCTGTTTTAAAAAAAGAGTTCTGTCTGAATGAGTACATGAAATCACGGCTGTCAGATGATAAGAATTGTAACTCAAATGTGATTTAGAAAATGAGTTCTGTAGTGATATAGTGTCATAGTTCATGTCCACATTAACCACTACGTTGTAATACCAATAGCCATGTCATCATACACATTTGTGTCCTCATAAATCACATAAGCAAGCACAGAGAGAGAGAGAGAGAGAAAGGGAGTTTCAAAAATAATACAACACTGCCCCCTTTTGGTGATAGAGGGGAGGGCACACAAACAGTCAAAAACATTATTAAACTTTGACATGTTGCCATGGCAGCATTATTTGAAATATCAGGAATTCATTCATATGTCTCTATCTGTCATGTTTTCACATTATACTGATGAAGTTTGAAGTCAATCGTGTGAAAATAAGATGGTGATTCAAAGCATTTTTGAAAGTGACACACTTCCTGCTGCCAGTTGGTGGCGCTATAACTTTGACTCACAAAAGTCATATCCATGTGATCGGCCTCTTACAACGAACACACAGCTGAAGTTTCATCCAAATCAGTCAATGTTTGCACAAGTTATTACACACTTCCTGTTTACCTTTTCTCGCCATAAATTCGTTGCTTCGCCACGGCCAAACCGTTTAAGATATCAAAAATCCGTTCGCAATTTAGCATCCTCTGTGTCTTGACTTCATGCTGACCGAGTTTGGCACTGATTGAAACAATGGCCTCGGAGGAGTATATTAAATTCCAGAGCATGTGTTTTCAGAACAACCCCTATTAGCTCACTTCCTGTTGGGCTGACACGTAACTTAGAGCACGAAAGTTGTTTGGCCCGATGAGGTCTATATGTGTACCGAGTTTCATACATGTACGTGCAAGTGTGTTTGATATATAGACCAAGTTTTCAGACCCCACTTTAGGGGGCGCTGTCGAGCCCCCCTGCCACGCCCGGGTACCAGCTTCAGCCCGGCTCTGATGGCCGCGCATTCCGATGTGTGTGCAAAGTTTCAAGAGTTTTTGAGCATGGTAAGGGCCCCAAAAGTGCCCGAGAAGTCGATAAAATAATAATAATAATAATTAAAGCTGCGAGCAGCGATGACGGGCCCAAGCCGGTGGCACCGCCACGCCGGTGGCATCAGCTTAACTGTGCACGGCAGGCAATAGGCATTTAAAATGGGAAAACATAAAAGGACTATGTCAAAGTCATCTGAATTCACCACATTAACTGCAGCAGTTGGTGCTGCTATGACCACAACAGCCACATCTATGAGATCAATTAAATTTATATGAATTTCATGTCAGATTATGTCAAAGGTCAAATTGGAATGAGTTCAGAATACCATTCGAATGCTGATGTTGTTTTATTCTAACACTTCTCTTCATGTGTTTTTGAGCTACCTTAGCTACCGTTTGTGCACCAATCTTATGCACCATAAAACATGCTTTCATTTCAATATGGGTGGTCCAATAAATTCTTTTTAATAAAAAATGTATAAATGGAGCCAAATCACAGAAACTGCAAAGATGATTTTAATATCAGTGTCAGGTAAGAGTAAGATGCGTGTCTACATTTTATGGAAGTTTATTATAAATAGCCACTTTTATAAAATCATGTGAAATTTATGTTTTAATACATTTATATTATATCAGTAAATAATTAATTTAAAGACATGTGCATCATACGTGATCTTGGCAAACACATCACATGACGTTTTTATTTTAAGTGATAGTTATTTGTGATAGCCTATATGAAAGGGTTAAATTATGATCAAAAGAGAAAGGCACACACACACACACACACACAATGATAGAGTGAGAGTGAGGGGGAGGGGAAGGACTGAGAGAAAGGCACACACACAAACTCACAGGGTGAGAGAGAGACCCCCCACACACACACACACACAGATAGAGAGGGGGAAGGGGAAAGACAGGCAGATGGCATTCCATAGACTTAATGGTTTGTATACTGTAAAAACTGTACATTCTATCCCCCTACACTACCCCTAAGCCTACATATCACACACACACACACACACACACACACACACACACACACACACACACACACACTACCCCTAAACCTACCATCACAGAAAACATTCTGCATTTTTACATTTTTATTAAAAAATTGTTTAGTATGCTGTTAAAGCTATTTTTATTTACGGGGACACATGAAATGTCTTCATAAACCATGATTATGTTGTAATAAACACCCCTCCAACACACGCATTTCTGAGGCTTTGCCCATTTCCACTGACTGACATCTCTGATGTGTGTGTTGAGTTTCAAGCAATTTCAAGCATGCTAAGAGAAATTATACAAATATTCACGTTCAAACCAAAATATCTGACTTCCTGTTGGTCAGAGCTAATGACTGTAAAGTAAAAAATTAACTAATTAATCACATTTTTTTCTGTAATTAATCACGATTAATCGCAAGTTTTTAATATTTTAAGTTTGTAATATTTTGATATTGTAATAATTTCAGTTACTCTCCAAATTAATTTAGAAACAATTTAAAGACAGCATATTGTAAATATGTGTTGTATTGTCATTTTTTATGAATGAAGACCAGTATCACTGATACTAAAGTCTCTACGAAACATTAATGACGTTACATTACAGTATAACTGAAAGCTCCCAATTTCAACATTTATTAGTCTTTAAAAAACAACTTTTAATTTAAGTGAACTTAAAAAAATCTTTACATAAACCCAAAATAATAAATGTTATATTTACCCATGGCCTTCCCTGTTATACAGAAATGTAATAGTTATCAAACCTTCCTTAACTGCATAAATAATAAATGAAATATAGATGAATCATCATTAAAGCTACAATTTTCTCTGTTCCCGTTGTTCTTTGATGAACATTAATGACATCATCATCAGTGCTACTGTCACTTTAAGAACAGCCGCGGATCTCACGCGGGGTCCCGCGCATCTCATTTCCTCACAACTCTTTAAGTTCATTTAAGACGTTATACAACTAATTTAAGACTCTAATATGAGAATACTCAAAATCCTCTGTGTTATTGTTTGTTCAACAGCAAAAGAGAACTCGATGTGAGCAGGAAACTGACGCGAGTCTATCTATGCGTCGAGTGTGTGTGTGTTTGTGTGTGTGTGTGTGTCAGTGTCCCTTGATTAGCTGACATGAGACGCATCCACACAGACAGGACACTGACACACACACACACACACACACACACACACACACACACACACAGACAGGACACACACACACACACACACACACACACACACACACACAGACAGGACACTGACACACACACACACACACAGACAGGACACTGGCATACAGCGCGCTCTCTTGTGTCTTGTCGCGCTTGGAAGCATGTACATGAATAGGAGCGTGATCATGTAACGCTAAGCAAAAATGGATATAAAAACGGACGCTGTGTTATTTGCGTTAAATATTTTTAATGCGTTAAGCTTCCGTTTCACGTTGACCGAGTTTGGTGGAGATTGAATAAATCACCTACGAGGAGAACGTAAAAACTTAGACCCTGAATTATACAAATATTCACGTTTAAACAAAAACTTTCTGTGAAAAAAGACACTTATAAACAGACACTTGTAGAAAATAATGTGAATTTTTTTTTTAAATAAATTTGAACTATGTCAGTATGAATTTAAAGACAAATGTGTCAAAAGTGATCTTTGCAAACACAGCACATGACCTTCTGTAAAGCACATGTATAGAAAACACACTCACACTCCTCTGTTTTAAAAAAAGAGTTCTGTCTGAATGAGTACATGAAATCACGGCTGTCAGGTGAAAAGAATTGTAACTCAAATGTCATTTAGAAAATGAGTCCTGTACTGATATAGTGTCATAGTTCATGTCCACATTAACCACTACGTTGTAATACAATACCCATGTCATCATACACATTTGTGTCCTCATAAATCACATAAGCAAGCACAGAGAGAGAGAGAGAGAGAGAGAGAGAGAGAGAAAGGGAGTTTCAAAAATAATACAACACTGCCCCCTTTTGGTGATAGAGGGGAGGGCACACAAACAGTCAAAAACATTATTAAACTTTGACATGTTGCCATGGCAGCATTATTTGAAATATCAGGAATTCATTCATATGTCTCTATCTGTCATGTTTTCACATTATACTGATGAAGTTTGAAGTCAATCGTGTGAAAATAAGATGGTGATTCAAAGCATTTTTGAAAGTGACACACTTCCTGCTGCCAGTTGGTGGCGCTATAACTTTGACTCACAAAAGTCATATCCATGTGATCGGCCTCTTACAACGAACACACAGCTGAAGTTTCATCCAAATCAGTCAATGTTTGCACAAGTTATTACACACTTCCTGTTTACCTTTTCTCGCCATAAATTCGTTGCTTCGCCACGGCCAAACCGTTTAAGATATCAAAAATCCGCTCGCAATTTAGCATCCTGGATATGTTCTCCTCATGCTGACCGAGTTTGGCGATGATCGAAACAATGGCCTCGGAGGAGTATATTAAATTCCAGAGCATGGGTTTTCCGAACAACCGATTATAGCTCACTTCCTGTTGGGCTGACGCATAACTATGAGCACGAAAGTTGTTTGGCCCGATGAGGTCTATATGTGTACCGAGTTTCATACATGTACGTGCAAGTGTGTTTGATATATGGACCAAGTTTTCAGACCCCACTTAAGGGGGCGCTGTCGAGCCCCCCTGCCACGCCCGGGTACCAGCTTCAGCCCGGCTCTGATGGCCGCGCATTCCGATGCCTGTGCGAAGTTTCAAGAGTTTTCGAGCATGTTAAGTGCCCCAAAAGTACCCGAGAAGTCGAAAAAAAAAATAAAAAAAATTAAAGCTGCGAGCAGCGATGACGGGCCCAAGCCGGTGGCACCGCCACCCCGGTGGCATCAGCTTAACTGTGCATGGCAGGCAATATGCATTTAAACAGGATAATTTTTTTTAATCGCTCGAATGTGTCACATTTACCGCAGCAGCTGATGCCACTATCACCACAAGCCACACCCATGATGTCATTTAAATGTAGATGATTTTTAATGTCATAGGATGAAATAGATTACTTTCAAATATGTAAAATTTATTTATTTACAAATAAATGTAAAATAACTATATCAAAGTAATCTGAATACACCACATTTATGCCTACAAATGTATGAGTTAAACTTTACTCCATCAGAATGCCAGAATGCTGTTGTATGCTGCAGGCAACGGATATCCAGCCATCCCCCTCCACACACACAGAGAGAGAGAGAGAGAGAGAGAGAGAGAGAGAGAGAGAGAGAGAGACAGACAGACAGACAGACAGACAGACAGACAGACAGACAAGGTTTTTTTTATCCTGCTTCAAAACTAACACAATGCTGCCATTTTCTGTTCATTGAGGGGAGGACATTCAGAGAGTGGTATATAGATGAATTATTTTAAATAAATAAATATATTGATCTGAAAAATAGTATATTCATTTTAAATTCATCCAGGTTCAAGAGGTAAATAAACATCATCAAGAGAGAAAGTCTCTCACACACACACACACACACACACACACACACACACACACACACACACACACACACACACACACACACACACACACACACTCACACACTCACACAGTGAGAAAGTGAGAGTGAGGGGGGGAGGGGAAGGAAAGGCAGAGGACATTGCATAGACTTAATGGTTTTTATACTGTACAAACTGTACATTCTATCCCCTACACTACCCCTACTCCTAAACCTACCATCACAGAAAACATTCTGCATTTTTACATTTTGAATAAAACATTATTTAGTATGTTTTTAAAGCTAGACAGTGAATTAAAGCATTTTTGAAAGTGACACACTTCCTGCTGCCAGTTGGTGTCCACACACACACACACACACACGTTGGGTTTTCATGTTTTATGGGGACCTTCCATAGGCGTAATGGTTTTAATACCGTACATACCGTATATTCTATCCCCCTTCACTGCCCCTGCCCCTAAACCTACCCATCAAGGGAGACATTCTGCATTTTTACATTTTCAAAAAACATCACTTAGTCTGATTTATAAGATGTTTTCCTCATGGGGACCTAAAAATGTCCCCACAAGGATGAGGATTTCGGATATTGCCATCTTTATGGGGACATTTTGTCCCCATAACGTAGGTGTTACCCATGAAATGATAACATTAATTTGGAATTTTTTTTTTTTTTTTTACTTGTATTCCTCTTGTGCAGAACTCACACAGTACACATTTGGTCGTTGTTATTGTAGTTTACTTTAGTTGAGTATTTGTGCACATTTGTGTGTGTGCGTGTGTGGTCAAACTGCAAACACAAAACAATTCACAATTATTATCTAGTAATGTTCACATCACCAAATACGTTTCTAAAACATTGTAACATCAGCTTTGTGTACTAAGCATTAAACTTTGTTTAACTAAATGCAACATATTTTACAGGCAATACAAACTGTAAATGTCTAAAACAAAACAAATATATAACATTAGGCGTTTAGGCGCTAATCGCAAATAGCGATCTTCATAGTGATACACAAACCATCACAACACTTAAACAACATAACACTTCTCACCACGCTGGGAATATAATGTAAGATAATAGTTTTAGCTGGAATTGTTAAATGTTCAAATCTTCATTTGAGATCAACATGGCTTTCTCACTCAGTTCTCTAAGTTCAGTTTGTTTTTCCCTGCACTTCTTCCTGCACGATCACATCACTTGCGCTCACCGGAACAACGTCCTTAAAGGGGCAGCACCCAACATCAGGGATTACCAGTCCCCACACACACACACACACACACACACACACACACACACACACACACACACACACACACACACACACACACACACACACACACACACACACACACACACACACACACACAGACAAATCCCTGAAGAGATGGAATGTTTTTTTTTTTATCCTGTTTCAAAACTAACACAATGCTGCCATCTTGTGTTCATTGAGGGGAGGGCACACACAGGCACAATACATTATTCAAATAAATATTTATAAAATATATATATATTCATCTGAAAAATAGTATAGTCTTTTAAAATTAATCTAAGTTCAATTGCCAAACATACAATCTTAATTTAATTGAAATCAAAATATGATTTTACAAGATGAGAGAATTTCTGTTCCCCTTTTTTGTCCTTATTTAATCCCTCGGCATGGCAACACCGTTTGAGATATCCAAAATCAGTTCGCATTTTAGCATCTTCAGTATCTTTGTTTCATGTTGACCGAGTTTGGTGGATATTGAATAAATCGCCTACGAGGAGAACGTAAAAACTCAGACCCTGAATTATAAAAATATTCAGCTTCAAACCAAAATATCTGACTTCCTGTTGGTCGGAAATAATGACTGTAAATTAGAAAGTTGTCCGGCTCGAAGAGATCAATATATGTACCGAGTTTGGTGACTGAAGATAAAACTAACCCCCCCACTTTTGTCAAAAGGTGGCGCTAGAGAGCCCCTCATCCCCGCCCGTTTCTGAGGCTTTGCCAATGTGTACTGACTGACATCTCTGATGTGTGTGTTGAGTTTCAAGCAGTTTCAAGCAATTTCAAGCATGCTAAGAGCCTCAGAACAGCCAAAAGATTATTAAACTTTGACACGTTGCCATGGCAACAGTATTTGAAATTTCAGGAATCCATTTCATACGTCTCTATCTGTCATGTTTTCACATTATACTGATGAAGTTTGAAATAAATCGGGTGCAAATAAGATGGTGATTCAAAGCATTTTTGAAAGTGACACACTTCCGGCTGCCAGTTGGTGGCGCTATAACTTTGACTCACAAAAGTCATATCCATGTGATCGGCCTCTTACAACGAACACACAGCTGAAGTTTCATCCAAATCAGTCAATGTTTGCACAAGTTAAAACACACTTCCTGTTTCCCTTTTCTCGCCATAAATTCGTTGCTTCGCCACGGCCAGACTTTTCGAGATATCAAAAAGCCGCTCGCAATTTAGCATCCTCAATATCTTTTCTTAATGCTGACCGAGTTTGGTGCTGATTGAAACAATGGCCTCGGAGGAGTATATCAAATTGCAGAGCATGCGTTGTCCGAACAACCCATAGTAGCTCACTTCCTGTTGGGCTGACGCATAACTTAGAGCACGAAAGTTGTTCGGCCCGATGAGGTTTATATGTGTACCGAGTTTCATACATGTACGTGCAAGTGTGTTCGATATATGGACCGAGTTTTCAAACCCCACTTTAGGGGGCGCTGTCGAGCCCCCCTGCCACGCCCGGGTACCAGCTTCAGCCCGGCTCTGATGGCCGCGCATTCCGATGCGTGTGCAAAGTTTCAAGAGTTTTTGAGCATGGTAAGAGCCCCAAAAGTGCCCGAGAAGTCGATAAAATAATAATAATAATTAAAGCTGCGAGCAGCGATGACGGGCCCAAGCCGGTGGCACCGCCACCCCGGTGGCATCAGTTTAACTGTGCACGGCAGGCAATAGGCATTTAAAATGGGAAAACATAAAAGGACTATGTCAAAGTCATCTGAATTCACCACATTAACTGCAGCAGTTGGTGCTGCTATGACCACAAACCACAACAGCCACATCTATGAGATCAATTAAATTTATATGAATTTCATGTCAGATTATGTCAAAGGTCAAATTGGAATGAGTTCAGAATTCCATTCGAATGCTGATGTTGTTTTATTCTAACACTTCTCTTCATGTGTTTTTGAGCTACCTTAGCTACCGTTTGTGCACCAATCTTATGCACCATAAAACATGCTTTCATTTCAATATGGGTGGTCCAATAAAAATTTTTTAATAAAAAATGTATAAATGGAGCCAAATCACAGAAACTGCAAAGATGATTTTAATATCAGTGTCAGGTAAGAGTAAGATGCGTGTCTACATTTTATGGAAGTTTATTATAAATAGCCACTTTTATAAAATCATGTGAAATTTATGTTTGAATACATTTATATTATATCAGTAAATAATTAATTTAAAGACATGTGCATCATACGTGATCTTGGCAAACACATCACATGACGTTTTTATTTCAAGTGATAGTTATTTGTGATAGCCTATATGAAAGGGTTAAATTATGATCAAGAGAGAAAGTCACACACACACACACACACACACACACACACACACACACACACACACACACACACACAATGATAGAGTGAGAGTGAGGGGGAGGGGAAGGACTGAGAGAAAGGCACACACACAAACTCACAGGGTGAGAGAGACCCCCCCCCCACACACACACACACACAGATAGAGAGGGGGAAGGGGAAAGACAGGCAGATGGCATTCCATAGACTTAATGGTTTGTATACTGTACAAACTGTACATTCTATCCCCCTACACTACCCCTAAGCCTACATATCGCACACACACACACACACACACCATAGCTGTCAACCCTCCCGTTTTTTCCGGGTTTCTCACGTATTTTAGCTCTTTTCCCGCTGTCTTCCCGTTTTAGTATTTTCCCGTAAAATATCCCGTATTTTTACGTTCTGATTGTGTTAACTCAGAACACGCAACTATCTGGTTTAGTGCCAGAAGACGCGAATGAGAAGTCGCGCGCACTGTGAGAAAATTTTCCGTGCACTCATCCGAGAGCGCGCACACGTCTCTCAGCGCGCAAATATTGAGTTCTCTTTCAAGTCTTGCTCTTGAATGGACAAACTCACGCAAAAAGTATGTCAACATATTGATGAGTATTCTAGCAGACATAGTCTGTATATGGCTTAAGTAAACTTTATACAGTCCAGAAAAGACGACGCATATCCGAGGTCTTAAAGGGGCAGTAGCCTTTACTGCTGTCTGTTTAATGTCAAACAAAAGACAAGGGCATCACTCACTGCTCTTGATTGAATAACTTTTGTAAGTTTAATAGGATTAATCTTTAATTTATACAGTCATATATGCAATGTTATTTTACATTTGATCAATTTCTGTACCTGAAAACTAATGTTAGACGTACCTGAAAAACCTGAAAAGCATAGTTTATTTTATTAGTATCTTTGCTCAATAGTATTTATTTGTGCTGCTGCTTGTATTTAAATGATTTGTTCTTATTATTTTCTTTTGTTTTATTTGACAGTAGTCCTTTTTTCCCTGAACATAGCAAATACTGAACCGTACCGAAACGGTGAACCTTAAACCGTGATACAAACCGAACCGTGAGCAATCTGTACCGTTACACCCCTAGCGTAACGTATGATAAAATGACTGAAAAAAGGTTGGGAAACACTGGCTTAGGCTACTATCGAAGAAGAAGAAGACAGTTGCAGCCGCGCGGTTGGGAGGAAGAGGGAAAAAGTAGCGGGAAGTAAACTTCAAGGAGAGTATAGTAATAATAAATGATAATAAATGGAATAAATAAATAATAAATGAAAATAATAAATGTTATATTTACCCATGGCCTTCCCTGTTATACAGAAATGTAATAGTTATCAAACCTTCCTTAACTGTATAAATAATAAATGAAATATAGATGAATCATCATTAAAGCTACAATTTTCTCTGTTCCCGTTGTTCTTTGATGAACATTAATGACAGGCTGACTCCACAAAATGACTCTAATTTGCCTCTTTGAAAAATAATTCTCTAATTTAACCTTATTACTATACTAATTGTAATATAAATAATACAAATATTAGAAGAAAAATATTTTAAGTGGTCATTATTGACAATAAATATTGCACAACTAGTATTTAGTACCAAAAGATCTCCCCAAAATATTCAATAAATATTATTGAACTAAAATATAGAACATTTATTTAATTGAAAAATAGTTAAGGTGTATGGTCACATTTGACCATCAATTAGTATGAGTATGACCAATTAGTATGGAATACCTGAAGGCTAAGTACAATAAAAAACATTAACATTAATGTTAACATTGTTGCATTACTCTCCATTATAAAACGATCCTGTATGGTTGATGTAATAATCAATGCACACTATGCTGTACTGTTTACCAAAACTTGCTGCAAACCCCTGTAAAGTGGAGCTGTTGTGTATCAAGCCATTCAAATGTATTGACACAGCGCTAGAAGTATTGAGATTTCTGTGAAGCACGACTGCGCGCGCCGCCGGGAGATGATAGAGCATGTCGCAACTCCGTATGGTTTTTCAACACTCTGGCTTTAACTGTTATGCCATATTAGCGCCAAAACGCTATTTATTGTTTGAATTTCGCATTAAAACTTTAAAAAATGTAAAAGCTTAGACATTGTTTAATATCAAAAGCAGGTTTGGCAATTTGGCGTGAGATTAAGTTGGGCAGCGTGAGAGTGTGAGACAGAGCCTGAAAGCGTGAGTGTCACGCCAAATGCGTGAGAGTTGGCAACCCTAGGCAAAAGAGAACTCGATGTGAGCAGGAAACTGACGCGAGTCTATCTATGCATCGAGTGTGTGTGTGTGTGCATGGGCGTCGGAACCATTGTATGTGGGTGGGACAAGACCCACCCACTTTTTACGATCAATGATATTGGACCCACTCACTTTTATCGTCTCTAACATTTAGCACATGTCTGTTTACCTATCCCTAATCGATACACACTTATTATTAAACACATAATAGACGCTTTATTTCCACTTTTCTAATATTTTCTTAATTTGTATTGAAAATAAATGCCTTTTCGATTTGATATGTGATGGGAAAACGGAGAAGATAGATTTCGGCAAACGCGGGACTCGAACCGCGGGTCGGTTTGTGTCAAAACTAGATGACGTGCGTCTTACCCCTACACTACTGTCGCTTTCAATGGTACGGCGATTTACGTAAATTTGTCTTTCCCACCTATACGTTTACCAAGTAAACTATATATATAGTTATATAGATATATATAGGTATATTAGTAATATAGGTATATTAGGTATATATATATATATATAGGTATATAGTAATATAGGTAAATATATAGGTATATTTGTACTTAATGTAGTTGGCATCTACTCCAGTAAAAAAATTCTGAGGACCAGGGGCGCGGGAAGATGTTTTAGGTTGGGGGTGCTGTGATTTTTGATGGGGGGGGTTTTTGCGTACAAATTGACGCAAAAAAACTGCCTACCTTACCAGAGCATGTAAGCAACCGCCCACCAGCAAAATGACGTGCGCTCAAATCCCGCTCCGATATGACATTTCTCTGTAGCCTATAGGGTGACCACCCGTCCCGCGTAGCGCGTGCGCGCACAGCGTTTGAAGCCCAATTCATGCGTCCCGCAAATTGAGTCCGTGTCACGCATAATCAATGCTTGCTCAAAAAAAAAAGTTGGTCGCTCTATATCCTCGAGCCCCAGGCAGCCAAACGAACATTACTTCAATCCTAGTTCCCACACGAACATATTAAGTATTCAGTCCATTTTATCACGAAATTCAAACGATAAATGCAGTTTTAACGCTCTATAATATGACGTGACTGATAGGCGGGTATCAGTTCAACTTCAAGCGGCAGCACGAGTGAACGCGATCAGGAACAGATGATTGCGTTCACTGGCGAGCCGCGCGCTGCCGCTTGAGAAAGAATAAATATTAATTAATATCTTAAGGTATGTTGAGGATACATTACAACTTGCTGAAACGTATCATATGTTGTGTAGTCGCTCCATCGGTGTTTCAACCGCGGAAAGACAATAAAACAGCTTGTAAACAGTGTCACGTTTACCTCAGAAGTCATTCAGTGTCCACAGCTGTTAGTTCACTAGAGAGATTAACTCTTTCACTGAATACATGCACTATATTATCCTGTATATTCATTATTTACTACTTAGCCTGTTAGTGATGTCTTGTTTATTTAATGTATGTCTAAATATGAAAATTACAGCCACTAAATGATTATATTTCAACAATAAATTTGAGGAAAAAAAAATAATAATAATTAGATTTAGAAGTTAATGCAAAAACTGCCTTATGTGAAGCTTATGTGTTGATTATTATATCTAAAAATAAATAGCAACTGAATTTAGGCTAATAGTTTGGGCTCTGTTGTTAATCTTTAATAGCAATATGTAAGTAAGGGCTCCCGATATAGTTTACAGCATTATCTTTAAGAAACTTTTAGTTCTAACTGAATTAATTTAAGGACAGACAAAAAAAATTCTCATTTAACCACTGTTGAATAAAAATTAATAAAAAGCAATTTTGTAAAACTGCTGTACCGAACCGTGACTTTAAAACCGAGTTACGTACCGAACCGTCAGTTTTGCGTACCGTTACACCCCTAGTATTGGTCAATCTCAGGTAACTTTATTTAGCTCTTTACAAGGTTTCTAAGCAGAAGATGGATGTATGTTTTCTCAGTCCTGTTACCAAAACTTATGTGCCATTTAAAAAGCATGTTTAAAATCATGTCAATTAATTCCTTTGTTTTCCCTTCAAGATAGTAAATATTTTAAAGAAATTGTTGGTTATATGTTCAAATATTTAATATTTGTGATTAAAAAAAACACTCTATATGAAGGTGTATTTGAATAAAAAACACAAATATTTTGTTTCATTTTAAAGAAGACTGAAGCCACAAGTTTATTATTTTTTTAAATAATTAGTTGTATTAAACAATTGTATAAATGATGGACCAAAACAAAACTGATGAAACAGTTGTTTAACAATTTTGTTTTTAGAAAAAAAGTACCACTTGATGACCACTTGGTAGCAGGAATGAAGACTGTGTAACAGGAATGAGTGTCCATATGTATGTGTGTGTGTGTGTGTGTGTGTGTGTGTGTGTGTGTGTGTGTGTGTGTGTGTGTGTGTGTGTGTGTGTGTGTGTGTGTGTGTGTGTGTGTGTGTGTGTGTGTGTGTGTGTGTGTGTGTGTGTGTGTGTGTGTGTGTGTATGTGAGAGAGAGAGAGAGAATGTACATAGCCATGTGTGTGCTAAATGTCAAATTTTTTCCTAATTTCAACTGTAAAACTCATAAATCAGGTACATATTATATATAAACTAATATTCACAATTTTAAATCAACAAAACAGAGGACTCTACTCACTCCTGTTACTTTTACTCAGTCCTGTTATTTTTCATATGAGTAACAGGACTGAAAGTCACAGGATTGAGTTTTTAAGCAAAAAATAAGCAAACACATGCCAAATTGCCACTTGGCTAAGTAGCTAATAGCATGAGGACACTGAGAAAATTGTAGTGACTTACCTAAAGTTTATATTTTTTTAAATAAACAAATAACCTCTAAGAAATAATTTAGGTAACAGGACAGTGCGTTGAGATATGACCTTCCTAGTCAAAGTTACAATTTCATCAAATATACAGAAATAAAAATGAGAGGACTTACTTTTGGTCTTCCCATGGCCTACATAAGATCCAGATGATGCAACAACCTTTTGAAAAGCTTGTCTAGTGGCATGTTCCAAGTTTTTAGAGGGGGCAATGTGTGAGGATAACAGGACTGAGTGAAAACCTGGGGACACGACTAAAATGTGTATTTTATATAACATATCTTATGGATTTTTTATTAAAAATATATGTTTTAAGCATAGATGGTATATGGAGTCACACAACAATGCAAAAAAAGTCGATTTTAATGATTATATTTCATGATAAAGTTTAGATTTAGATACCGGGGACATGTAACAAATATTATTATTTTTTGTGTTCTCAGTAGTTAATAATGTTTTAAATTGTATATTTTACATTTGCAGTTAGATTAATGTTCAGGACACTTTGCTTAATTATAAAATGTATTTTATATAGCACCAAAAATGGTTCTTGGCTCGTACTCATAGGGGAACCTTTTTAAATGTCATATAACACCAATTTTGGTGCTTCAGTGGTTCTTCAGAGGTGCTATATAGCACCTTAGTCAAAGAACCTCTGAAGAACCACTGAAGCACCAAAATTGGTGTTATATAACATTTAAAAAGGTTCCCCTATGAGTACGAGCCAAGAACCATTTTTGGTGCTATATAGAACCTTTTTTTTTTTTAGAGTGAACTGCAATTCCTGTTAATCCTATAATTTTATATTATAATTTATTTAAAGTGAATAAATTGTAATGAAAAATAAATAAAATTAAATAGCTAAACAAAAATCGTAAGTGGAAGTGCATCTGTCAATTCATTGAATGTTCAAAATATTATGAATCTTTATTTAGAGAAAAAATACACAGTGGTTGGCCTATTCATGAGCATGCATCAGCAATTACACATGTTTAGGGGAATAGGGCAATACCATGTAAGGTGCTGTGTGCTAGAAATGGGTAAACCACTATCAGTGAGTCTGCCCGTGGGGTGGGGCACCGCTGCGCCAGGCACTGTCCCACATTGTCCCTCAGAAACAAACCCCTTGTCCCCCCTTGGGCTTATTAGCAGGTGGTCACCCTAGTAGCCTACTATAGGCCTACTTGTAGCCAGTGTTGGGTAAGTTACTCTAAAAAAAGTTATGAATTACTAGTTAATAATTACATCTTCAATAGTGTAATTTGATTAGCCTACGCTACAAATTACTCTCTCCAAAATGTATTTAATTACTTATTACTAATTAGGCTACTTCCCAAATCTATATCAACCTCGACTGCGATTCAAGGATAGACTTGAAACGGTTCTTTTAATTCATTAAAATAAATAATATAAAACTACATCAATTATTCTGACCAAAGTATTACAAATGTTAGAAGGATACATAAAAACATGCATTTTAAAGTTAGACTTTAAATGTTGATGTTAATTCCATTATTGTATTATATGTAATTGTATTTAGTATTTAGTTCAATTACTTCAGAAGTAGCCTAACTGTAATTAAATTACAGAAAAAATAATCCCTTTTCTTTACTTTTTCAAGGGAAAATTACAGTAACTAATTACTTAGTTACTAGTTACACCCAACACTGCTTGTAGCCATTAAAACACGTATTTAGTTTCAGTTTAAATATTATAATGTTATTTTTTTATTAAATGTAGGCTACGTTGAAAAGTGAACAGGACACATAAGATGCATAGCCTTTATCAGAAGACGGGGGTCTTCAATAAGTTAAATAATACTGCAATAAGTTTTGTTTTGTTGAAAGCCTTACATTGAATTTCGTTTTGTATACATTGTATCTTAATTTTAATAAATATTTGATCAACCAAATTGCCCGGATTTAATAAATAATAAGCAAATAGCCTATAACAGACAATGACATTGAGGCGGCGCGCTGCGTGAACAACGGCTTAAATGAACAACTAGCCTACTAGAAAAAAAAAGTCTGGGGCAGCCCTATTTCAGATAGGCCTATATTTGATCAAGAATGTCACCAAGGGAGTTCTGGGTTGAGCGCGCGGTGCTGAGCGGAATGAGCTTCAGAAATCAACGGAATCTCCAGAAAGGCGCTCTCCACTGGAGGAAATATTACCGCTCTTTCTATACGCACACACCGCAATGGTCACAATATGACCTCATTTAGGCTATGTTTTAAAAACATAATTCAACATATAAATAATACTTTTTAATGGGCCACTTAAAATGTTTATTACAAATAAATGATTAAATCCTAAAAATGAATAAATGTAAATGAACAAAAATGTGCATTGCAATCCTTTGAAACCAGGGGGTGCTGCAGCCCCCTCAGCACCCCCACTTCCCGCGCCCCTGCTGAGGACCCACCCACATTTTTTTTGCTTCCGACGCCCATGTGTGTGTGTGTGTGTGTGTCAGTGTCCCTTGAATAGCTGACATGAGACGCATCCACACAGATAGGACACTGACACACACACATACACATACACATACACACACACACAGACAGGACACACACACACACACACACACACAGACAGGACACTAACACACACACAGACAGGACACTGGCATACAGCGCGCTCTCTTGTGTCTTGTCGCGCTTGGAAGCATGTACATGAATAGGAGCGTGATCATGTAACGCTAAGCAAAAATGGATATAAAAACGGACGCTGTGTTATTTGCGTTAAATATTTTTAATGCGTTAAGCTTCCGTTTCACGTTGACCGAGTTTGGTGGAGATTGAATAAATCACCTACGAGGAGAACGTAAAAACTCAGACCCTGAATTATACAAATATTCACGTTCAAACAAAAACTTTCTGTGAAAAAAAGACACTTATAAACAGACACTTGTAGAAAATAATGTGAATTTTTTTAAAAAATAAATTTGAACTATGTCAGTAAATAATGAATTTAAAGACAAATGTGTCAAAAGTGATCTTTGCAAACACAGCACATGACCTTCTGTAAAGCACATGTATAGAAAACACACTCACACTCCTCTGTTTTAAAAAAAGAGTTCTGTCTGAATGAGTACATGAAATCACGGCTGTCAGATGATAAGAATTGTAACTCAAATGTGATTTAGAAAATGAGTTCTGTAGTGATATAGTGTCATAGTTCATGTCCACATTAACCACTACGTTGTAATACCAATAGCCATGTCATCATACACATTTGTGTCCTCATAAATCACATAAGCAAGCACAGAGAGAGAGAGAGAGAGAAAGGGAGTTTCAAAAATAATACAACACTGCCCCCTTTTGGTGATAGAGGGGAGGGCACACAAACAGTCAAAAACATTATTAAACTTTGACATGTTGCCATGGCAGCATTATTTGAAATATCAGGAATTCATTCATATGTCTCTATCTGTCATGTTTTCACATTATACTGATGAAGTTTGAAGTCAATCGTGTGAAAATAAGATGGTGATTCAAAGCATTTTTGAAAGTGACACACTTCCTGCTGCCAGTTGGTGGCGCTATAACTTTGACTCACAAAAGTCATATCCATGTGATCGGCCTCTTACAACGAACACACAGCTGAAGTTTCATCCAAATCAGTCAATGTTTGCACAAGTTATTACACACTTCCTGTTTACCTTTTCTCGCCATAAATTCGTTGCTTCGCCACGGCCAGACTTTTCGAGATATCAAAAATCCGCTCGCAATTTAGCATCCTGGATATGTTCACTTAATGCTGACCGAGTTTGGCAATGATCGAAACAATGGCCTCGGAGGAGTATATTAAATTCCAGAGCATGCGTTTTCCGAACAACCCATAATAGCTCACTTCCTGTAGGGCTGACGCATAACTTAGAGCACGAAAGTTGTTCGGCCCGATGAGGTCTATATGTGTACCAAGTTTCAAACATGTACGTGCAAGTGTGTTTGATATATGGACCAAGTTTTCAGACCCCACTTTAGGGGGCGCTGTCGAGCCCCCCTGCCACGCCCGGGTACCAGCTTCAGCCCGGCTCTGATGGCCGCGCATTCCGACGCCTGTGCGAAGTTTCAAGAGTTTTCGAGCATGTTAAGTGCCCCAAAAGTACCCGAGAAGTCGAGAAAAAAAAAAAAAAAAAAAAAAAAAAAACAAAGAATTAAAGCTGCGAGCAGCGATGACGGGCCCAAGCCGGTGGCACCACCACGCCGGTGGCATCAGCTTAACTGTGCACGGCAGGCAATATGCATTTAAACAGGAGAATATTTTAGAATCGCTCGAATATGCCACATTTACCGCAGCAACTGGTGCCACTATCACCACAAGCCACACCCATGATGTAATTTAAATCTAGATTAATTTAAATGTCATTGGATAAAATAGATAAAAGTTATATTTTCCTGCTCAAAATTTTGTAAGTCCAGAAGGCCATTATTTAATTCAAGGTGTTTGTAGTTCTTTTTTACTAATTCACACTAAAGTGATAGTTTTTTGTGATAGTCTATGATACGAAAGGGTTAAATTATCATTCCCAGAGAGAAAGGCACACACACAAACTCACAGGGTGAGAGAGACACCCCCCCTCCCCCCCCCCCCACACACACACACACCACACACACACGTGCACGCACACACACTCAAACACACACACAGGGTGAGCCTGAGAGTGAGGGGGGAGGGGAAGGACTGAGAGAGAGGCAATCTGCACATTGAACAAGATTCACAAGATTTTAACAACAAAAAGAAATATAATCTAAATGGTGGGAGAAAGTTTTTTTTATTTCACTCTCTGAAAAAATTATTTTGAATATATTTGAAATCAATATGTGTGGTCCAATATAAAAAATAAATTACAAAATTAATAAATGGAACCAAATCACAGAAACAGCAAAGATGATTTTAATATCAGTGTTAGGTAAGAGTAAGATGCGTGTCTACATTTTATAGAAGTTTATTATAAATAGACACTTTTATAAAATCATGTGAAATTTATGTTTTAATACATTTATATTATATCAGTAAATAATTAATTTAAAGACATATGCATCATCCGTGATCTTGGCAAACACATCACATGACGTTTTTATTTCAAGTGAAAGTTATTTGTGATAGCCTATATAAAAAGGGTTAAATTATCATCATCAAGAGAGAAAGACACACACACACACACACACACACACACACACACACACACACACACACACACACACACACACACACACACACAGTGATAGAGTGAGAGTGAGGGGGAGGGGAAGGACTGAGAGAAAGGCACACAAACAAACTCACAGCGTGAGAGTGAGGGGGAAGGGGAAAGACAGGCAGAGGGCATTCCATAGACTTAATGGTTTTTATACTGTACAAACTGTACATTCTATCCCCCTACACTACCCCTAAACCTACATATCACACACACACACACACACAGGGCCGTTTGAAGAAATTTGGGGGCCCCAAGCAAAATGGACATAGAGACAGTGCAAATACTGTTGTTGCATATACTGTCCATAAAATTTGAAAACATTTGCAAAAAACACCACCGTATCATTAAAAAAAAAATTGTAAACCTTTAACCATTTTTAAAACATCTATAAACATTACATAGATAGACCGACCAGATATTCCTAACACTTTGGGAATACTTAAGGGTTACTAGTTGGTTTGTAAACTGTCTATAAACATTATCTAGATGGTTATTATAAAGTTGCAACAGATGACTATAATACCTTGATAAATAGTTAATAAACAGTACCAGTAAAACATGTGGGTTGTCCTGATACTGTACTTCAAAATTTAACAGTGTAAAAATTGCCACAGAATAAAGTAATTGTTCAAGATCCATTGGTAACTTATAAAAATAATGTCATATTTGCAAACTGTCACTACCGTATATATCCCGACACTAGCACACTAAGATAAGCTATGAAAAAAATAATGTTCCTCTGCCTCTTTCTGGTTAAATAATGTTTATAATAATTGTTAATATAGCATGCTATATTAACTATTCCAGGTTATTTATGCATAGCATAAATAATAGTTAGTATAGCATGCTATGCCACTTTCATCAAAACATATTACAAAGCTATAGCAATCTCATGTAATTTCGTCTGTTCGAAAAAAAAAAGTTGCACTAACTGTTCATTACAAGCAGCATTTGCCGTCAGGCAGGTAACGATAGCTAACATAAACATATTTTTGCTAGCCTACCTGCTGCAAACTTACACCATTTTTGTACAAGACAAGTAGAGCTATTTTATCCAGTGTAATTTATCACATACCTCTATCTTGTTTTTTTCTTATCCTCCTCTTCCTTTCTCTATTTTCTTTTCTGGCTTCCTGAAGCATAAAATTCCGCTTCAAATCTGAGGTTGTTTTGTATTTTGCCGCAGCAGAGATCGTGTGGTTGGCTGGCTGCTGTCAGCGACTACTGAGAGGGGGCCCTTAAGGGGGATCCCGATAACAGTGTCATTGCACTTTACTGCATTGACTATCAATGGGGCGCTCACACAGTTTGTCGTTTCATTTTATTCTTAACCTGTCGCTGTCTTGGGGCCCCAGGCCAGCTCGGGGCCCCAAGCAATTGCTTGGTTTGCCTGCCTTGTCGCGACGGGCCTGGTGTGTGTGTGTGTGTGTGTGTGTGTGAGTGTCCCTTGATTAGCTGACATGAGACGCATCCACACAGACAGGACACTGACACACACACACACACACACACACACACACACACACACACACACACACACACACACACACACACACACACACACACACACACACACACACACACACACATACACACACAGACAGGACACTGACACACACACACACACACACACACACAGACAGGACACTGGCATACAGCGCGCGCTCTTGTGTCTTGTCGCGCTTGGAAGCATTTACATGAATAGGAGCGTGGTGATCATGTAACGCTAAGCAAAAATGGATATAAAAACGGACGCTGCATTATTTGCGTTAAATATTTTGAATGCGTTAAGCTTCCGTTTCACGTTGACCGAGTTTGGTGGAGATTGAATAAATCGCCTACGAGGAGAACGTAAAAACTCAGACCCTGAATTATACAAATATTCACGTTCAAACAAAAACTTTCTGTGAAAAAAGACACTTATAAACAGACACTTGTAGAAAATAATGTGAATTTTGTTTTAAATAAATTTGAACTATGTCAGTAAATAATGAATTTAAAGACAAATGTGTCAAAAGTGATCTTTGCAAACACAGCACATGACCTTCTGTAAAGCACATGTATAGAAAACACACTCACACTCTGTTTTAAAAAAGAGTTCTGTCTGAATGAGTACATGAAATCACGGCTGTCAGATGATAAGAATTGGAACTCAAATGTCATTTAGAAAATTAGTCCTGTATTAGTAGTGATATAGTGTCATAGTTCATGTCCACATTAACCACTACGTTGTAATACCAGTGTATGTCATCATACACATTTGTGTCCTCATAAATCACATAAAGAAGCACAGAGAGAGAGAGAAAGGGAGTTTCAAAAATAATACAACACTGCCACCTTTTGGTGATACAGGGGAGGGCACACAAACAGCCAAAAACATTATTAAACTTTGACATGTGGCCATGGCAGCATTATTTGAAATATCAGGAATTCATTCATATGTCTCTATCTGTCATGTTTTCACATTATACTGATGAAGTTTGAAGTCAATCTGGTGAAAATAAGATGGTGATTCAAAGCATTTTTGAAAGTGACACACTTCCTGCTGCCAGTTGGTGGCGCTATAACTTTGACTCACAAAAGTCATATCCATGTGATCGGCCTCTTACAACGAACACACAGCTGAAGTTTCATCCAAATCAGTCAATGTTTGCACAAGTTATTACACACTTCCTGTTTACCTTTTCTCGCCATAAATTCGTTGCTTCGCCACGGCCAAACCGTTTAAGATATCAAAAATCCGTTCGCAATTTAGCATCCTCTGTGTCTTGACTTCATGCTGACCGAGTTTGGCACTGATTGAAACAATGGCCTCGGAGGAGTGTATTAAATTCCATAGCATGTGTTTTCAGAACAACCCATATTAGCTCACTTCCTGTTGGGCTGACACGTAACTTAGAGCACGAAAGTTGTTTGGCCCGATGAGGTCTATATGTGTACCGAGTTTCATACATGTACGTGCAAGTGTGTTTGATATATAGACCAAGTTTTCAGACACCACTTTAGGGGGCGCTGTCGAGTCCCCCTGCCACGCCCGGGTACCAGCTTCAGCCCGGCTCTGATGGCCGCGGATTCCGATGTGTGTGCAAAGTTTCAAGAGTTTTTGAGCATGGTAAGGGCCCCAAAAGTGCCCGAGAAGTCGATAAAATAATAATAATAATAATAATAATAATAAGAAACAGAGGAAGAACAATAGGGCTCTGCGCCCTTTCAGGGCTTGGGCCCTAATAATCTGAGGAAGAACAATAGGGCTCTGCGCCCTTTCAGGGCTTGGGCCCTAATAAGAAACAGAGGAAGAACAATAGGGCTCTGCGCCCTTTCAGGGCTTGGGCCCTAAAAAGAATTAAAGCTGCGAGCAGCGATGACGGGCCCAAGCCGGTGGCACCGCCACCCCGGTGGCATCAGTTTAACTGTGCACGGCAGGCAATAGGCATTTAAAATGGGAAAACATAAAAGGACTATGTCAAAGTCATCTGAATTCACCACATTAACTGCAGCAGTTGGTGCTGCTATGACCACAAACCACAACAGCTACATCTATGAGATCAATTAAATTTATATGAATTTCATGTCAGATTATGTCAAAGGTCAAATTGGAATGAGTTCAGAATACCATTCGAATGCTGATGTTGTTTTATTCTAACACTTCTCTTCATGTGTTTTTGAGCTACCTTAGCTACCGTTTGTGCACCAATCTTATGCACCATAAAACATGCTTTCATTTCAATATGGGTGGTCCAATAAATTTCTTTTAATAAAAAATGTATAAATGGAGCCAAATCACAGAAACTGCAAAGATGATTTTAATATCAGTGTCAGGTAAGAGTAAGATGCGTGTCTACATTTTATGGAAGTTTATTATAAATAGCCACTTTTATAAAATCATGTGAAATTTATGTTTTAATACATTTATATTATATCAGTAAATAATTAATTTAAAGACATGTGCATCATACGTGATCTTGGCAAACACATCACATGACGTTTTTATTTCAAGTGATAGTTATTTGTGATAGCCTATATGAAAGGGTTAAATTATGATCAAGAGAGAAAGTCACACACACACACACACACACACACACACACACACACACACACACACACACACACACACACACACACACACACACACACACACACACACACACACACACACACAAACACAATGATAGAGTGAGAGTGAGGGGGAGGGTAAGGACTGAGAGAAAGGCACACACAAACTCACAGGGTGAGAGAGAGACCCCCCCCCCCCCACACACACACACACACACAGATAGAGAGGGGGAAGGGGAAAGACAGGCAGATGGCATTCCATAGACTTAATGGTTTGTATACTGTACAAACTGTACATTCTATCCCCCTACAC
This sequence comes from Gobio gobio, assembly GCF_949357685.1. Taxonomy (NCBI): domain Eukaryota; kingdom Metazoa; phylum Chordata; class Actinopteri; order Cypriniformes; family Gobionidae; genus Gobio; species Gobio gobio. The sequence continues at coordinate 62,009,014 of NC_137101.1, read as the reverse complement.
TACCCCTAAGCCTACATATCGCACACACACACACACATACACACACACACACACACACACACACACACACACACACACACACACACACACTACCCCTAAACCTACCATCACAGAAAACATTCTGCATTTTTACATTTTTATTAAAAAATTGTTTAATATGCTGTTAAAGCTATTTTGATTTACGGGGACACATGAAATGTCTTCATAAACCATGATTATGTTGTAATAAACACCCCTCCACCTATATATGTTATATATATATTATGTTATATATACCATGATTATATCCCAAAATAATAAATGTTATATACTATATAACATATATGTTATATACTATATAACTATATGATTTAACTCTATACTATATAGAGTATAGTAATAATAAATGATAATAAATGGAATAAATAAATAATAAATGAAAATAATAAATGTTATATTTACCCATGGCCTTCCCTGTTATACAGAAATGTAATAGTTATCAAACCTTCCTTAACTGTATAAATAATAAATGAAATATAGATGAATCATCATTAAAGCTACAATTTTCTCTGTTCCCGTTGTTCTTTGATGAACATTAATGACAGGCTGACTCCACAAAATGACTCTAATTTGCCTCTTTGAAAAATAATTCTCTAATTTAACCTTATTACTATACTAATTGTAATATAAATAATACAAATATTAGAAGAAAAATATTTTAAGTGGTCATTATTGACAATAAATATTGCACAACTAGTATTTAGTACCAAAAGATCTCCTCAAAATATTCAATAAATATTATTGAACTAAAATATAGAACATTTATTTAATTGAAAAATAGTTAAGGTGTATGGTCACATTTGACCATCAATTAGTATGAGTATGACCAATTAGTATGGAATACCTGAAGGCTAAGTACAATAAAAAACATTAACATTAATGTTAACATTGTTGCATTACTCTCCATTATAAAACGATCCTGTATGGTTGATGTAATAATCAATGCACACTATGCTGTACTGTTTACCAAAACTTGCTGCAAACCCCTGTAAAGTGGAGCTGTTGTGTATCAAGCCATTCAAATGTATTGACACAGCGCTAGAAGTATTGAGATTTCTGTGAAGCACGACTGCGCGCGCCGCCGGGAGATGATAGAGCATGTCGCAACTCCGTATGGTTTTTCAACACTCTGGCTTTAACTGTTATGCCATATTAGCGCCAAAACGCTATTTATTGTTTGAATTTCGCATTAAAACTTTAAAAAATGTAAAAGCTTAGACATTGTTTAATATCAAAAGCAGGTTTGGCAATTTGGCGTGAGATTAAGTTGGGCAGCGTGAGAGCGTGAGACAGAGCCTGAAAGCGTGAGTGTCACGCCAAATGCGTGAGAGTTGGCAACCCTAGGCAAAAGAGAACTCGATGTGAGCAGGAAACTGACGCGAGTCTATCTATGCATCGAGTGTGTGTGTGTGTGTGTGTGTGTGTGTGTGTGTGTGTGTGTGTGTGTGTGTGTGTGTGTGTGTGTGTGTCAGTGTCCCTTGAATAGCTGACATGAGACGCATCCACACAGACAGGACACTGACACACACACATACACATACACACACACACACAGACAGGACACACACACACACACACACACACACACACAGACAGGACACTAACACACACACAGACAGGACACTGGCATACAGCGCGCTCTCTTGTGTCTTGTCGCGCTTGGAAGCATTTACATGAATAGGAGCGTGATCATGTAACGCTAAGCAAAAATGGATATAAAAACGGATGCTGTGTTATTTGCGTTAAATATTTTTAATGCGTTAAGCTTCCGTTTCACGTTGACCGAGTTTGGTGGAGATTGAATAAATCACCTACGAGGAGAACGTAAAAACTCAGACCCTGAATTATACAAATATTCACGTTCAAACAAAAACTTTCTGTGAAAAAAAGACACTTATAAACAGACACTTGTAGAAAATAATGTGAATTTTTTTAAAAAATAAATTTGAACTATGTCAGTAAATAATGAATTTAAAGACAAATGTGTCAAAAGTGATCTTTGCAAACACAGCACATGACCTTCTGTAAAGCACATGTATAGAAAACACACTCACACTCCTCTGTTTTAAAAAAAGAGTTCTGTCTGAATGAGTACATGAAATCACGGCTGTCAGATGATAAGAATTGTAACTCAAATGTGATTTAGAAAATGAGTTCTGTAGTGATATAGTGTCATAGTTCATGTCCACATTAACCACTACGTTGTAATACCAATAGCCATGTCATCATACACATTTGTGTCCTCATAAATCACATAAGCAAGCACAGAGAGAGAGAGAGAGAGAGAAAGGGAGTTTCAAAAATAATACAACACTGCCCCCTTTTGGTGATAGAGGGGAGGGCACACAAACAGTCAAAAACATTATTAAACTTTGACATGTTGCCATGGCAGCATTATTTGAAATATCAGGAATTCATTCATATGTCTCTATCTGTCATGTTTTCACATTATACTGATGAAGTTTGAAGTCAATCGTGTGAAAATAAGATGGTGATTCAAAGCATTTTTGAAAGTGACACACTTCCTGCTGCCAGTTGGTGGCGCTATAACTTTGACTCACAAAAGTCATATCCATGTGATCGGCCTCTTACAACGAACACACAGCTGAAGTTTCATCCAAATCAGTCAATGTTTGCACAAGTTATTACACACTTCCTGTTTCCCTTTTCTCGCCATAAATTCGTTGCTTCGCCACGGCCAAACCGTTTGAGATATCAAAAATCCGCTCGCAATTTAGCATCCTGGATATGTTCTCCTCATGCTGACCGAGTTTGGCGATGATCGAAACAATGGCCTCGGAGGAGTATATTAAATTCCAGAGCATGGGTTTTCCGAACAACCGATTATAGCTCACTTCCTGTTGGGCTGACGCATAACTATGAGCACGAAAGTTGTTTGGCCCGATGAGGTCTATATGTGTACCGAGTTTCATACATGTACGTGCAAGTGTGTTTGATATATGGACCAAGTTTTCAGACCCCACTTAAGGGGGCGCTGTCGAGCCCCCCTGCCACGCCCGGGTACCAGCTTCAGCCCGGCTCTGATGGCCGCGCATTCCGACGCCTGTGCGAAGTTTCAAGAGTTTTCGAGCATGTTAAGTGCCCCAAAAGTACCCGAGAAGTCGAAAAAAAAAAAAAAAAAAAAAAAAAAAAAAAAAACAAAGAATAATCTGAGGAAGAACAATAGGGCTCTGCGCCCTTTCAGGGCTTGGGCCCTAATAATCTGAGGAAGAACAATAGGGCTCTGCGCCCTTTCAGGGCTTGGGCCCTAATAAGAAACAGAGGAAGAACAATAGGGCTCTGCGCCCTTTCAGGGCTTGGGCCCTAATAATCTGAGGAAGAACAATAGGGCTCTGCGCCCTTTGGGCTTGGGCCCTAAATAATAAGAAGAAACAGAGGAAGAACAATAGGGCTCTGCGCCCTTTCAGGGCTTGGGCCCTAAATATGACATCTACTCGTTCTGAAATTCACCTCCATCACTGATAAAACAATCAACTGAGCAGTAGCCCTCAATATCTTTGAAGGAATAAAACCCACGCAGGACTCCCCTTCTGCCATTGCCAACATACCCAGGTGGGCAGTCTTTAAATATTTCACGGCACCGTAGGCACTGGGTCAGTGAATACGGCACCCGGAACTCCTCTCTGTATTGTGCAGAAAATGCACTCCAGTTCACGACACCTAATTTACAAAAAAGAACAAACAATATTTAAACAATATTAAATCATTTTGAATTAAGTCAAAAGGGTCATACAAGGAAAAGATTTTCAAATGTATTTTAAAATGTATTATAGGATGGTGTTAGGAAAAGAGGGTTATTTGCTTTGTCTGTAAATTACCAAAGAGATTTAATTCATAAACAACATTAACAATAAACTAAATTAAAAAAAAGTTTGTCAAGTCAAAATTTATGTGAGCTTAGCTTGAGAAAGCATAGCATAAAAGTTTGAAGATTTTTTTATTTAATTTGAAAGTTTAACAGTTGAGGGCAATACAGTCTATCATAAAAAAATTAAATAAATACAAAAAATACATAGATGAGACAGACAGACAAACGAGAAAAGACAGACAGACACTCAAATACTTTTTACAGTACTCACTACATGTTAGAGTTAAAGACTGTCAAGCCACATGAAGTGGGCCTCTTCTCTAAATTTCGTCTCACTGACAATGTCCCTAAAAAGCTTGCATGTGAGAGAAAGTCTAAAAAAGGCCATGTCTCCATCTTCTGAGACTACTCTCAACAGGATCTGCCAGAGGATCTCGAGTGGCATCTGTCCAAAATAACCAACAAACAGTCAGTCTAAAATGTGACTGTAGATAAGACATATTAAAAAAGGAAACTGAGAGATTGACAGGATTTTATACTGTGCTTACCTTGGTCAAGGAATCAACAGGTGGGGGGGCTTCCATTGCCTCTAAATTGGAGAGTAATAAGAGTAGCATCAATGTCAAAACCCTGTTAACTGTGCTGTACAAGAATTCAAGCAGAACTCATACCTGCTCTTTCTAGTCTCCTCTTTTTCCTGAGTTGTTTTCGTTCCACGTCTGACCTTCAAATATTTAAAATATAAAGAGCTTATGAAGACAGTTTGATCTTAATGACATCCCCAGAAGAAGCACTGAAATTCACAGATTTAGACTGATATACGTAATGAAATTATTTTCACTTTATAGTTAAAACGTTATGTTGTATAAACATCTTTTCTCGTAATAACAAAGTTGTCGTTAAAAGGACAATCATCTCAAAACATCATAAAAACAACATATATCATAAAACAACATAACGTGGAAGCAATATTGGCCATCATAAAAACACTTTGTACTATTTAATTTAAATTGTTAAATTTATGTTTACATATAAATTGGCAACATTTCTCATACAGTACAAATTGATCTAACTTACTTCAATGGATAATTCCTCAGCAAAAGCATACACCACCATCTTCTAATTGTTGGCATGTCATACTGTAAAACAGAGCACAGATGAGCTAATGATAAGCTAATGATAACTAAGAATTTCTAAATAAAAGACTTTGGAATTTAAGACTTACTTCGTTGAAATCAAAATGCCCCTCAAATACAATGTAGAGTGCATACTACAATACAAATTAAAGCACGTTTTAGCAGACAATATACAATCATATACCATAATGTTTCTTTTCTATTTAATAATACCAATAAACAAAACATCAAATGCAAAATCTTTCAGATGTAGGACATTTATAATACTTTCTGGTGTGACTTTGATTACAACATTGCATGTCTTACCATCAACACAAACACTCCGCAGTTATTTGAATTGTGTTGTCTGGGAATGCCCTGAAAAATACAACAAGAAAAAAACAAAACAAAAAACACATACATAATTTTTATATATATATATATATATATATAAAGAAATTCAAACATCAAAAGCTGGTAGGCCTTAGTATAGTTGGCGCTTACTGTAATGTCATCACAGCAGTACTCCCTCCATGGCCCAGGAAAGACACGTTTTGCTAGTTGCCTGTTAAGTGTAATATCAAATAATATCAAATAAGTGTAAGTAATTTAAAAGTGTAAGTTAGCAGAAGTATACAATACATTTTAAAAACACACGAAAAAAGACAGCCAAATCTTAATTAATCCATTAAGTTAACAATAAAAATAGGGATATATGGTTTAAAACAGAACTACCATAACCCCGAACTCATGAACTTTGAACATTTCACTCGTGAGACCTGTAACTGTTCATGAAACGGCAATCACTGAAGCCATGTCCGGAGAGGGAATCAAGCCAATAGATCTCTCTATTTTTTGGCTTCATGATCTAAAACAATGTAACTTTGACATCAACTGTCAAGTGCTAGCACTTTCCTTTACATTTGTAAGGTATGAAATACCCAAGCAGAACATTTAAACATTTCATGATTATTTGATCATTAAAAGATAATTATTTTGAGACCTACACAGATCTTCCAATGATTTTCTGACCAAGAGGGCAGTAGAATTATGTCATGACTTGCTAGATTTTCCTAAAAAAAACAAACAAGTAAATATGAAATAAATGTAGACATTTATAAATAAGTTATTTAGAATATAAATATTTTTAAAATGGCTTCATACTGCCTCAGTTAAACAATGATACTCACAGGAACATTGCACATTGGGTCTGTGCACAAGGGTGGCAACCAAGTCTCTGTCAAATATGAATTAAAGACATGGACCTTTATGCCCTGTTAAGTAAAAGTGCAACAATTAAATAAGGAACCACATTCCACACATCATGCATACAGAATATTTGATCAAGGGAATTCTTTGCATTACCCGAAGGTCAGCAGTATCCTTCACAGCACAAAGACAGACATTCAAAATCTGTCAACATTCAATGAAATGCATTTACAATCTGTGAAAATTTAAAGACATAAAAGGGCACATACTACTATACTGTACTGCATGGGTTAAAGGGTAAAAATATATTATTTTTGCTGCATCTCACTGTTGCTTCTACATCACGTTGGTGTCCTAAAGTAAGGAAATCCATCCTGGTGAGGACTGTAGTTCCAACAGACGCCAAAAATTCATTGGCTGGTCCCGTCTCCATTAAGGCATGGTTTAGCTATGAAAATAACAGCAAAGTTCTACAATGTATTTTTTGTTAGTCTTAAAAAATAAAAATAAAAAATACACCTTACCTGATTCAGCTGGACTGTACTGGGTGCCTGTTTCCAGCATGCCTTGTTCGGTTGCACATCCTGTAGAGCAGTAATACCCACCGTGGAAGACTCAGAAGGGACTGAAGAGTATATAAGTGTAAATAAATTGATTAAAAAAAAACAACAACATCCAGTTTAACATCACATTACATATTTTAAAAAATGTAAATGCGTACATTGCGTACTCTTGCCTAAATGACTATCGTCCAGTGGCTCTCACATCTTTAGTCATGAAGGTCTTTGAGAGACTCATTAAAAACAACATTTGCTCCTCCATTCCTGACACTTTGGACCCTCTTCAGTTTGCCTATCGTCCCAATAGATCGACTGAAGATGCCATTTCTCACGTCCTTCACTCCTGCCTCACTCACATCGACAGCAAAAGTGGGAACTATGTCAGGCTGCTATTTATTGACTATAGCTCAGCCTTTAACACCATAGTTCCCATTAAGCTAACACACAAACTCCTGGATCTAGGCCTGAATTCTTCTCTCTGCCTCTGGATTGAAGATTTCCTCACTGGCAGACCCCAGGCGGTGAGAGTAGGCCCGTTCACCTCCACCTCCATCACCCTGAGTGTTGGAGCTCCACAGGGCTGTGTGCTGAGTCCCCTGCTCTACTCTCTCTACACCCATGACTGTTTGTCCACACACAGCTCCACCTCCATCGTCAAGTTTGCTGATGATACTGTTGTCCTGGGTCTCATCTCCAACAACAATGAGACGGCATACTTGGACGAAGTGGAGCAACTGACATCATGGTGCCAGGACAACTGTCTCTCTCTGAATGTTAACAAGACCAAAGAACTGATTGTGGACTTCAGGAAGAGACAGCATCGGTCATACTCCCCTCTCATGATCAGCGGGACACCGGTAGAGAGAGTGAGCAGCTTCAAATACCTGGGTGTGAACATCTCCGAGGATCTGACCTGGACTACACACATCCAGACACAGGTGAAAAAAGCCAGGCAAAGACTGTACCACCTGCGCCAGCTGAGGAAATTCAGGGTTTCACCAGCCATCCTGAAAACTTTCTATCGAGGGGCGATAGAAAGTGTCCTGACTCAGTGCATCACAGCGTGGTACGGGAACAGCACCAGTCACGACTGCAAAGCCCTGCAAAGAGTGGTGCGCTTATCCGAGCGCATCTCAGGCTCAGCTCTCCCGTCTCTGCAGGACATCTTCACCAAACGCTGCAGAGGTAGAGCTACTAAAATCATCAGAGACATTAATCACCCTGCAAACTCTCACTTCACCCTGCTGCCATCTGGTAAGCGCTTCCGTAGCCTGATGGCAAAGACTGAAAGACTCAGGAGGAGTTTCTTCCCCCAGGCCATCAGACTCCTGAACTCAGTCACGTGACTCACTTCACCCCCGCACACGCATAAACATACGGTCTTTCAACATTAACATCCACATACTGCAATTGCACTGCACTTTACTTTACGTCCCTATTGTTACTGCGTAACAACCTGTAATAAACCTTGCACATTATACTTCTTTATATATACATATTATATATTTTATGTTAACCACTTATTTTTAAGTCTACAGTTTATCTCACTTATCATCCACATATTTTTTATATTTTTATTTTTATCTTATTTCCTATTTTTATCTTTTACTTGATTTATTTATAATTCTACTTATGTTAATACTTTTTATTCTAACTTTATTCTATTTCTATTTAATTTCTTGTAACTGTTATTTGCACTGTCCATGGAGCGGACCTGTTTACATTTCACTGCCAGTTGTATATTGTGTATATAACTGTGTATGTGACAAATAAAACTCTTGAATCTTGAATCTTGAAAACATTGGTCATGTTTTCGCTTTTTGTCTCCTGAGGGTCTCTCATCAATTTGAACAGATTCTGAAGGTGTGCCTTTAGATGGAATAAAATTTGAAGCATTATAGATCTAGCAATGCTCTCACAATAACCAAAAACATAGTAATAAGACTAATCTTACCTACAACAATCTGACCGTTACCATTCAAAGTCAACTGATCATTTGGTGATACAAGTTTTCTGAGATTTTCTTTCACACTTTCATGTTTTGATTTGTTGTAGTGGTGGATTATGCTTCGCATTAAGAATACGTGTGCTGAAGGTGTCAGCATGTTCATAAAATAATTATTTTTCCACATTCCAGCAAACAGTTGTTCTGCAGTTTGAGTGTTCAACCACCCACTTAGTTCTGGGACTAAGTCGATTCTTCTGAGGCCATCTTTCGGGTCTTTTGTATTATATTCATGAAAGCGGTCATACAGAGCATAATGCTCAGAAGAACCGCTCAGAGGATGGCAAGTGGGATCCTTTTCCGGCTGTTTAACTTTTAACCAAGTCAAATTCACGGTCAACTTCTTTTCTTTAGCCAGCTGAATATTTTCAGGTGTTGGCTCCGCAAGTCTGCCTTCATGAGGGCTAAAGGGTAAAGTGTCTGGTTCCCGAAGATTGGCATGTGTTGCTAGTCCTCTAGCAAAATCATATATTGACACATTTGGGAAGTGTTTCCAAGACAAGAGCAAATCAGTAAAGTCTCTTGGAGACTCTGCTCTAATGTTAAATTTAATTGAGTACACTACTCCACAGGGACAAGTAATTACTGCCCATCCACCTAACAAAAAAGGAAGAAATAATTAGTAGAATGTACAAATAAGCATTAAGTAGTCTAGGAAAATTGCTTTAACTTTTAGAAATATAACTGAAGTTACTATCAAGTGTAATGAATAAAACAATATAAAATAATTACTACATTATAATCATCATAGTAAATGCCGAGGAGAGTGGAAAGAAATCTTACCAGAAGCACCCCAGATCTGCTGGAACACTTTATCATACGAGGAGCGGTTTTGCATCTCCTGTCTTAACCGTAAAACAAGGTCCATCTTTGATCCTTTCGACTCCAAACCACACTCTTTGCAGAGTTTCCTTATGGCTTCAACCTAAACCATCATTATGACAATGATAAAAAGCATTGACTAATTTATTAATAAGTGTTATCTAAGATCTCACCTTCATCTTTAAGAGCTCATCTCCAAGTCGTTCTTCAGTGATATCAAGATCCACCATATCACATGGCTTGTTTTTTTTTACTTTCGCAAATTCTGTGTTTAACACCATTTCGGATTTCCTTGTGTTGACACCAATCCACGGAGCCCAAAAATCATAACTCGGGGGAACTACGAGGGGGTTATTCTTGCCACCTTGCATTAAAAAACACATTGTAAAGCACACAAATTAACAAAAACAGTACTATAACTATTAATAACACAAAACAATTAAACCACCACCATAGTAAAAATAATAATAATAATAATAATAATAAACCAACTTCGCAGAAATCCCCGACCAACCATCTCTCGTGTCACTTGCTCCCAGAAGGACACAATGTTGGTGTTTCCCTCAAAGTCTTCAGGGGGAGTTTTTATTTCACTGACTAAAACAAATGGAATTCATATAAAAAAACAAGCACAAACTTTTAAATTTTAGGTACTGTTCAGTGAACTAACTTACAAGGCACAGTAAATACTCCTTTTTTGTGGAGGTCCATGATTACCACTTTAGGGTAATAACCACAATTTATGCAGGAGTACATGTAATCATGGTTTGTCAGTGCTTCAAAATGAATGTATGCATGAAGCACAGTGTCATGACTAGGAAACTGAGTATTTTCAGTGGCTTCAAGCAGGCTGAGGACTCTGCTAACTGCTGTGTGATTCTACAAGAACAATTCAAACATTACAGTGGCAAATTTAAATCAAAGTTCAAGGAATTCAAATGCAATATATTTCAGTTTTCAAATATTATTTAGAAATAATTATTAAAAAAATATTTCTAATAATTGATTTAAGCAGCAATACCGGGTACTATAATGGGTAACATACCTGAATAGCATTGCGAAGAATCATGCATAAATGCAGACAAATCAGCAGGTGGTCATTAAAATGATGAATTCCATCTGTGTACTCTTGATAACGGAATGTCATTCTGCAGTTGCTGCAGATTTTGTAGTAGGTGGAAATACCTTAAAAGAGTGTGTTTTGCTTTTCAAACGGCAGTCATTCAACATTTCTGAATATTGTTGTATTAAAAAAAAAGAGATTTAACAACAATAACTCCTGTGAAGGTCAGAATTTTTGCTCTTGATGTTATGAGGATCGGCTCGCTTAACATATGATTTTCCTTGCATTGTGAGCAGAAAGTCTCCTCTGGAATTAGCCTGCGTGGGAATTCACACTTAGGCCTAAGTCCATTGACCAGTTCCTTTGGCAGGTCTGCAGGAAGTCTTTTCTCTTTCAATAAATATTGGACCATTTTCTTTATGCCTGCCTCATTTGGTGGGTACTGTTGATCTTGTAGATCTTCTGTTTGGTGCGGAGGACTCGGGATGGGATCAGTCCTTTCTGTGGTCCGTACTTTTCTAAAAAGCGACTTTTGAGTTTGAAACAAATGCCACTTAGTAATCGATTTATGCACACATGACTGTTTTGTCTTGTTGCATGGGCAACTCCATGCGATTTTTTTGGAGTGATACACAACAATTACTCTCCCAAGCCGGCTATAATATGAAGTTTTGGGTTCATACACTGAAATATGTTTCTTGGATGAGGATTATGTTTCTCCACTGAAAGGGGCACACCTACAATACTGGCTGTCCGCTGCCTTTCAATGCACTGCTTTTTTCGGTCTTCCCCGAACCACTTTTGTTGCACCATCTCCGTCAGTGTTTCTTCATGTAGAGTGACAGTGTCATCAGTGCTTCGAGGACAGAAATCCAAGGATTTCATACGGTCGCATTCGAATGCCTTCAAACCACTTCGAAATGCAAATTCTATGTTTGTGTTACACTGGTCTACCTCACACATGATTCTGTGGTTTGCACCCCATGTTCTCTTCTGCACATGTATTGGCAGTGATGGCCCAAAGAAAGCAAAAATACCATTCTCACTGTCGATGCACTGACTAAGAAAGTGACGTTCGGATGTGATCATTTGTTGCACATCTGTATGTTTTCTTTTAATGTGGAGCCGTAGGTTTTTCTTATTAACCTCAATTCCACAGTGAATACATTTCACCCTGCTTTGTTTTGATCCAGTTCGGACATGGCGTTTAGGAGACACAGACGTGTGTGGTTCACTTGGTGAAGGCTGAGGTTGAAGTAAGGGTGCTGTCTGAGCAGACACTGAAGGCTGAGGTGTATTACCAATCAGAACCATGGGTGTTGCAGTTCTTTGTGGAGACGGAATCTTTTGCTTCTTTTGTTTGCATTTTGTGAGATGAATGTTAAATTGTGCTTTTCTTATAATAGTGGCAGAACAGTAGCAGCAATGAAAATGAGAAACATCTCTGCATTTTAAGTTGCACCTGATGATAATAAAATCTGAAATATTAAAAAAAGTGTGAAAACGCAAATATACTCACAAAATAATGTTTATGGATGTTCAAACACTACACACCTTCTTCCTGAACAGCTGTTTTCAGATGATCCTCCACATGTTTCTTGACACTGTACAAGTCCACTGGTTTGTAGACCCAGGTTTCGCAAAATGGGCAGTGATATTTATCACAGCATGAGATGCATTGTACTATTTTTATGTTTTCTCCTTTTCTAAGGACAGAAGCATGCATCTAAACAAAAGCACATTCACAGTCAAGTAAAGGTTTCTATATCTCACATTTACAGGATTTCTGCCAGTCACATGAAGGTAAATTTAAGAGGTAACACTTTACAATAAGGTGCCAATGGTTAATATTAGTTAATGTATTAATTAACACAAACTAACAATGAACAATACAGTTGTTACAGTATCTATTAATCTTTGATAATGTTAGTTATGTTAGTGAAAAAGATGACAACATTTTTTTGCAACGCATGTTGGCATTCAATGGCATCAATCAATGACATTACTTCATTAATATAAGTCTTTCTGCTTTATTTTAAGACATCCTTATAGGCTAATTTTAGGCGAAATAAGACTTTAAAAGACCCTTTAAAGACCAGCAGAATCCCTGTCACGTCAAATACTAACACATCATAAAACATGTCAGAAATGTTTGACATCGCGCACATTTGCAATGACACTCTCTATGATTATGACCAAAGCATCCTTACAACTAAAAGCCGTTAACACAAACACACATTTGTTTTTGTTTTTTTTTAAACATAAGTAAATGAATGTTCTTTGACTTACTGCCACCGAATCTCGAATCCACCATACATCCGGAAGTTAATGAACATCAACATGCACATGGGCACATTGCGCAGTAACGCCAGTAAGTATGGTGCGCATGCGTGTACCATATGTCACTTTGCGCATGCGCGGTAAATACATACCTGATATAAGGCTTGTTTGAGATGAGCGAAATCTGCGCAGAACCGATCACCGGTGATCAGCGCGAGATGCATTCCGGTTAGAAAAGTGTACGAGGGCGGTCCGCCTTGCTCTGATGTCATGCTGACGTATGTCAAAAAACTCTCGCAAGCGAAAGGCAGATGTGTAGAAGGAGCCAAGATGGCGTCCTGCTGAGTTTGCATTTTTCGTGCTCCGCTGACAAATCTACTTTAACAGCCAAACAACATTACTTATGATCCTGTGACGTGTTTTAACTTCTATAATTACATCACAGTGCCCCTCGTTACTTTAAAGATGAAATCTGCTTCAGACAAAAGAAAAGAAAAAGAGATGTCGCGTGCAACACGTGTATCTGACAATGTGAGCTGCCATAGTTATGCGTCCTCCCAGTGAGATCCTCTTATCTACACCCCTTCCTGAGAGCCCAGGTAAGCCCCCCTTAAAGAAGGGCAAAGCAGAAGACGACAGCGTGATTTCTACTCTCTCTCAACTTATCAATAATCGCTCGGATGCCCTGGAAAAAATGGTGGGGGACAACGCTCTTAAAATTGAAGGGCTTAAAAAAACGGTGGACTTTGTATGCGCCGAGTTGAATGATATAAAGGGGAAGGTCGGCCACGTCGAAGCCAGACTTAATACTGAGGAAAAGAAGATGGTGCATTGCGAAAATAGAATAGCAGACTTGGAAAGATATTCTCGCCGATGGAACCTGCGTTTGCATGGAGTTCCTGAAAAAGAAAATGAAAATATTAGAGCCGAATCTATCCGCATCTGTATGGCCATTTTTCCAGAGGAGGGCAAAACTCTAACTGACAAGATAGACACCGTCCACCGCATTGGGAAGAAACTTCTGAATACTCCAAGGCCGCGCGCGATCATTATCCAGTTTTCCTCACGTGTTACGAGAGATGGTGTGTGGAGAGCGGCGAAGTCGTCAGAGTTCCTACGTGCGAACGGTCTTCGGTTTACGGAGGATCTCACTGCTTTTGACCGGGATAGAAGGATGCAGCTGTGGCCTGCTGTTGAAAAGGCCCGCGAGCAGCGGAAGAGAGCGCATTTTGTGGGCCACCGTGCTTTTATCGATGGCTCCGAAATTAACCCCACGTAAGCTTGTTCAAACTGCTTACTTCATTCTAAGAGGGTTTTTTTGAGCTCTACCTTTTTGTTATGGAGCAGGACACTACGGATGGCTGTAAACTCATTTGACTTGGCCTTGTCGTCAGCTGCTGCTGTGTTTTCTACCTCAGTAAACTCCAGTGTTATTTGCTGTTCATCGTTAAGAGTTCATTCTGTATGTCTATTTCTGTTATTTCACTAAATGCCAGGGGTCTAAGAGACATTACTAAACGGAAGGCTTTGTTCCTGTATGCCAAATCGTTCAAGACTGATTTTAGTTTTTTTCAAGAGTCTCACTCCGTTGCCAGTGATGCTGCTTTTTGGAGAAATCAGTGGAACAATGATGTCTGGATGTCTCACGGTTCGGAGCGTTCAGCTGGAGTTCTGACTTTGAAAAATCTTTTTGCTGGAGACGTTTTGCATAATTTTAGCCATCCGAGTGGACACTTCCTGCTTTTGGTCATCGATATAAACAATACTGTGGTAATATTAATAAATATCTATGGTTATAATGGTTCGCATGAGAATGACTTGCTGCTTGAAGCAATAGAAGAGAAAATTCTGCTGTGGCTTAATGCATACCCAAATGCCTTCATTTTTATTGGTGGGGACTTTAATATTGTGCCCAATAATAATCTAGATAGACTGCCACCTAAACAATCTGCTTCTACTAATTCGAAATTAAACATATTAATGGATACATTTGATATTATTGATATATGGAGGGAGAAATTTCCGAATATTAAATGCTATACTTGGAGTAACAAAAGTTGTTCTAGACAGTCTCGTATAGACTATTGGCTTGTTTCACAATCTGTCAAAGATTTTAAAGTTGATGTCAGGATTCTACCTTCCCCTATGACTGATCATAAAGCAATTCTTATCCAATCCCCTCTATCTTTAGTTCTTTCTTCTTTAAGACCTAGAGCCTCATATTGGAAGCTTAACTCTTCTTTACTGAAGCATGACCTATTGAGAAAAAACATTTTACTTCTAATTGAATATTACTGGAGAAAAGCACAAAAGGAAAATAAATACGGCCTAAATTGGGAGCTTCTTAAACACAAAATTAGTAAATGTGCTAGGAATTTCGCCAGTTGTTTAACTAAATTTAAAAGACGCAAAGAGGAGGCTGTCATTTCCAAAATAATGACACTCTCTGGGAAAATGCAGGATGGGTTGTCAGAAGCTGAGTTAGTAGAATTTACCGATCTACAAAATCAGTATGACTCTATGTATAAATATAAGGCAGAGGGCTCCTTTATTCGCTCCAGAAGAAGATGGCTAGAGCAAGGAGAACAGAGTACTGCATATTTCTTCAGGATGGAAAAAAACAATTCTAGAAATTTATCTATTAACTCTTTAAAAATCAATGGTAATCTTATTTCTGAGCCTAAGGAAATCAGCACATTTTGTGCAAACTTTTTTTCTAATCTTTACATGTCTAAATATTGCAAGGACTCTGCTTTGTCTTTTTTCCAGTCTTTGAGAGATGTTAAAACTTTATCTGATGAAGATAAGATCACCTGCGATAGTGATATATCTATTGACGAAATAATTGAGGCTATCGAATCTCTCACAAATAGTAAGTCCCCGGGCACAGACGGGCTGACAGCCGAGTTCTACAAAGATTTTGCTCTAGAGTTAGCGCCTTTATTTAAAACTTATTTGGAGAGTATTGCTCTTGAAACACTTCCACCTACTTTATCACAGGGATTGATTACTTTAATACCCAAACCAAAGAAAGATATTCTTATGATTGACAACTGGCGTCCAATCTGTTTGTTGAACTGTGATTATAAGATATTAGCTTTGTTAGTGGCCAAAAGACTTAAACGTGTTTTAAACACAATAATAGATGAAACTCAGTCAGGCATATTGCTAACAATATACGCCTTGTTTTAGATTTGTTAGATTATGACGAACTGATTAGTGATGAAAGTTTTATTCTTTTTTTAGATTTTTATAAAGCTTTTGATTCCCTTGAACATGAATTTATTTTTCAATCCCTTTATAGGTTTGGTTTTGGCGATTTCTTCTGCAAAACTGTCCGAACTTTATACAAAAACGGCAACTGCTCAATTAATCTTAAATCTGGCACTTCTCCAAGGTTTAATGTTTTTAGAGGAGTTCGCCAGGGTTGCCCGGTATCACCTTATTTGTTCTTGATTGATAGTCAATTACAAGGAATTAATATAACGGATAAACATATTCTTATAACCCAATTAGCTGACGATACCACTCTCTTTTTAAAAAACGACTTGCAAATCTCTGTCGCTCTTGATCTTATTGGAAGGTTCTCTAAAGCTTCTGGTCTATCCTTGAATTTAAATAAATGTGAACTCTTACCTTTAAAGTCTTGCTCTGCTCCTTTTCTGCATAATATTCCCGTTAAGTCCCAAGTTAACTATTTGGGTGTCATCATTTGTAAAGATATTAATGCGAGAGCTAAATTAAACTTTGATCCAGTAATCACTAAAGCAAAGAAAAAGCTAAATTCCTGGCTCCAGAGAGAGCTGTGGTTACGAGGTAGGCTCTTCTTGCCAAGGCGGAAGGTATCTCTAGATTAACCTATCCTGCTCTTTCTTTACATGTGAACAAGTCCATATGTGTAGAAGTGGATAGGATGCTCTTTGACTTTTTATGGAAACACAAGAGACATTACATTAAAAAATCTGTTGTCATAAATCGCTTTGAACATGGTGGCCTTAATTTTCTTGACTTTTCTTCTTTAAACAATACTTTTAAGATCAATTGGCTGAGGCAATTTTTGAATGATTCTGAATCCATATGGAACATAATTCCCAAGTATATTTTCTCCAAAGTTGGCGGTCTCCCATTTCTCTTAGTATGTACTTATAATATCTCTAAATTGCCCATCAAACTCTCAAATTTCCATAAGCAGGTTCTTTTGGCTTGGCACTTAATTTACAAACATCATTTTAGTCCCCACAGGTATTTTATTTGGAATAACCATGACATCCGATATAAAAATAAAACACTTTTTTTTTCTGATTGGTTTAATAATAATATTGTTTTGGTTTCTCAACTTGTAAACTCTAATGGTCATCTATTTTCTTATTCTGAATTCCTAACTAAATATTGTATTCCTGTTACCCCTCGAGATTTTGCCATAGTATAAATATATATATAAATATATAAATAAAGTTGACTTGCCATAGTGATGGATGCCATCCCCAGTGGAGCGATCGCTCTGTTAAAAACTGTGTTGATTCTTTCCCTTATTTTCCATTGTGGGCACATCCCTGTGAGACAGTGATAGGGAAGATCTGCTTTTTGTCTAGTCCCTCTCTCAGGAATAAAAAAATTAGACAACTTTTTCAGAGCGATATTATTACCGTCCCTTCCATAATATCTTATTGGAGTAATTGCTTCAATGATATTCTTTGGAAGAAAGTGTGGTCTTTACCCAATAAATATTTAATCACTAATAAGGTTAAAGAGGTATCCTTTAAGTTGTTACATCGATTTTATCCTGTCAATCTTTATATCAAAAAACTGTTTCCTGAGATGGATCCCCTTTGCTGCTTTTGTGGAGTGGAAGAAGAGTCTGCCCCTCACCTCTTTTGGGATTGTATTCATGTAGCTACTTTTTGGAAGAAATTTTGTTTGTTTGTACGTGTTTCTCTCTTAGACAATTTTTCTTTGGAGTTTAAGGATGTCCTATTTGGATTTTATAACTGACATGAATCTTAAAGACTATTATTTTTTGATTAATCTATTTATTTTTCTAGCCAAGTTTTTTATACACAAGTGCAAATTTTTGTCTGTTAAACATTTTTTTACTATTTTTTGTAAAGATCTGAAATGTTATTTAGATACCATCTCTTCTTCCAGCAATGTCAAAGCTTTGAAGTCCTCTATGCTATGTACAAAATATAATATTTATGCCTTCTTATAAATGAAAAAAAAAGGCATCTTTTTTTTTTTCCTTCCGGTTTTTTCTTTTCTCTGTCTAGCTCTCTTGATCCTAATTTATTTTAAATTGTATGTCACCCCTGGCTCAATATCTGTTTTGTGTTTTGTTTTATTACTTTTTACAACCTGTCTAATGTTAATAAGTTATTGTTGTTAAATTCTTTTTTGAATTGTGACTATTTGTTCTTATATCTGTTCAATAAAAAAAAAAAAAAAAAAAAAGGCGGATGTGTCGGATTCTGCAGTCGAGCGCAGTTGCTCTCCACCGACTTGCTGACGACACAGCTTAATGCTTATTGGTTTAAACAACCGTGATGTATGGTTCTTTTTTTAAATGTTTGATTTTAAAACTCTGAGATCATGTTTTTATGTGTGAATATTCCCAAACTCTCTAGCAAAGGCGATCTCTCTGTGGGTTATGTGATTGTTGTCATATTTATAAAAAATATATATATAAAAACATGTATGTAGGCCTAATTAAAGTAAAAATGATTGATAAACACGTCTTTCGAATGGAAATAAATAACAAAAACTTTGAGTGTTTAAATTACATCAAGTTTATCAGCAACAAAGCGCACGAGTGTGAATCCCGCGATATCCGCCTTTGATCTCGCAGGTGTCGGATCTGTCCGGCTTGCTGCACTTTTTTCACTCCTCCTCCCCTCACTGCAGCCGCCTAGTCTCGGCTGAATTTCAGACGAGGCGAGGCGCATCTCAAACAAGCCTGTTGTTACCTGACGTCACCGCGCTACAGTCTGCAGCGAGGGGTGTCTCTATTGATGACCGTTAAAACGCGTCATCACAGTCCGTGAAAATGGTCCAATGGAAAGCGCTATACAACTAAATGTGATCGGATTGACTACCTAAAACAAAACTAACTTTTATAAACTACCTACTACATGTGGCGAAGTGTTGACTTACATCACGAAAATAGATTCATTAAATCATATACAAATATAAATAAATCCAATTGTTTTGAAACCGCTCAAGCGCGCCACAGAGACTTTTAATTTGAAACGTGCTCGCGCAGGAAGCGGTTGATCTGTCGCGCGCTTCGCGGCTCCGTTCTTCCTGTCTCGTGCGCGTCTCTTCAGCACATCCTATAATCATCATGGTGAGCGTTTATGAGCTTAAATCATAATTCAGCGCGGATACAGTGAGATTTAATAATGTAGCGCAGCGCGTGTAACGGCTAGCGTGTGTGTGCGGTGATTCTGCCGCGCTTTATTAAACAAAAGTGACGGTTTCTGCGCCACATGCGCGTGAACACGAACAATGAGTTGAGCAGTGCCCGCGTTATGATGTTATGCGTTATGTGTTTGCCCTCATCATCAGGTGTTTTTGTTTCATTTGCGGTGTGATGAGTTTATTCGTGTGCGTTTCAATAGTTTGTGTTGTGATTGTGCGCTATAAAGCGGATCATGGTCTGGGAGTTTCTAGTGTTTTCTGCGGAGGGCGGGGTCACTGACGTCACGGCGGAGCGTGATAGTGCAGTTATTAATATTATTACACGGTTAATTATCAATAATGATGCTAGCGTGATGTGAATATGGACGGAGCTAATATTAGTATAATAATGGAAAAACACAATTAGCACAAAAGCTTTCTAATATGTGTTTTTTATGGAGCAAACACCATCCAATCAATACTAAACTCGCTGTCTATAATACATATTCATATTATGAAGAGTGTGTGGTGTTTTCTGAGGGCCACTGAATCATTATTATTCAGATTAGCTGCGTGATAGACCATATTACACAGCATTAGCAGTAATCATAACACAAAGTGGATTAAATTAAAGGTGCAGTGTGTAATATTTATGAGGGGTCTGACTGACAGAAATGCAATATAATACACACGACTATGTTTTCAGTGGTGTGTAAAGACCGTTATGTAAAATTAACAAATTGACTCAATGACTCGCTCTTTAAGATGGTCAGTGTTTGAACGAATCAACTCAATGATTCACTCTTTAAGATGGTCAGTGTTTGAACAAATCGACTCAATGACTCACTCATTAAGATGGTCAGCGATTGAACAAATTGACTCAATGACTCACTCATTAAGACGGTCAGCGTTTGAACAACTCAATGACTCACTCATTAAGACGGTCAGTATTTGAACAACTCAATGATTCACTCATTCAGACGGTCAGCGATTGAACAACTCAATGACTCACTCATTAAGACGGTCAGTATTTGAACAACTCAATGACTCACTCATTAAGACGGTCAGTATTTGAACAACTCACTGATTCTCTCATTAAAACGGTCAGTGTTTGAACGAATAAACTCAATGATTCACTCTTTATGACGGTTGGTGTTTGAACAAATCGACTCAATGACTCACTCATTAAGACGGTCAGCGATTGAACAAATCGACTCAATGACTCACTCATTAAGACGGTCAGTGTTTGAACAAATCGACTCAATGACTCACTCATTAAGATGGTCAGCGATTGAACAAATTGACTCAATGACTCACTCATTAAGACGGTCAGCGTTTGAACAACTCAATGACTCACTCATTAAGACGGTCAGTATTTGAACAACTCACTGATTCTCTCATTAAAACGGTCAGTGTTTGAACGAATAAACTCAATGATTCACTCTTTATGACGGTTGGTGTTTGAACAAATCGACTCAATGACTCACTCATTAAGACGGTCAGCGATTGAACAAATCGACTCAATGACTCACTCATTAAGGCGGTCAGTATTTGAACGAATCGACTCAATGACTCACTCATTAAGATGGTCAGCGATTGAACGAATCTACTCAATGACTCACTCATTAAGATGGTCAGCGATTGAACAAATTGACTCAATGACTCACTCATTAAGACGGTCAGCGATTGAACAAATCGACTCAATGACTCACTCATTAAGACGGTCAGCGTTTGAACAACTCAATGACTCACTCATTAAGACGGTCAGTATTTGAACAACTCAATGATTCACTCATTCAGACGGTCAGTATTTGAACAACTCACTGATTCTCTCATTAAAACGGTCAGTGTTTGAACAAATCGACTCAATGACTCACTCATTAAGATGGTCAGCGATTGAACAAATTGACTCAATGACTCACTCATTAAGACGGTCAGCGTTTGAACAACTCAATGACTCACTCATTAAGACGGTCAGTATTTGAACAACTCAATGATTCACTCATTCAGACGGTCAGCGATTGAACAACTCAATGACTCACTCATTAAGACGGTCAGTATTTGAACAACTCAATGACTCACTCATTAAGACGGTCAGTATTTGAACAACTCACTGATTCTCTCATTAAAACGGTCAGTGTTTGAACGAATAAACTCAATGATTCACTCTTTATGACGGTTGGTGTTTGAACAAATCGACTCAATGACTCACTCATTAAGACGGTCAGCGATTGAACAAATCGACTCAATGACTCACTCATTAAGACGGTCAGTGTTTGAACAAATCGACTCAATGACTCACTCATTAAGATGGTCAGCGATTGAACAAATTGACTCAATGACTCACTCATTAAGACGGTCAGCGTTTGAACAACTCAATGACTCACTCATTAAGACGGTCAGTATTTGAACAACTCACTGATTCTCTCATTAAAACGGTCAGTGTTTGAACGAATAAACTCAATGATTCACTCTTTATGACGGTTGGTGTTTGAACAAATCGACTCAATGACTCACTCATTAAGACGGTCAGCGATTGAACAAATCGACTCAATGACTCACTCATTAAGGCGGTCAGTATTTGAACGAATCGACTCAATGACTCACTCATTAAGATGGTCAGCGATTGAACGAATCTACTCAATGACTCACTCATTAAGATGGTCAGCGATTGAACAAATTGACTCAATGACTCACTCATTAAGACGGTCAGCGATTGAACAAATCGACTCAATGACTCACTCATTAAGACGGTCAGCGTTTGAACAACTCAATGACTCACTCATTAAGACGGTCAGCGTTTGAACAACTCAATGACTCACTCATTAAGACGGTCAGT
Source organism: Gobio gobio (assembly GCF_949357685.1). Taxonomy (NCBI): domain Eukaryota; kingdom Metazoa; phylum Chordata; class Actinopteri; order Cypriniformes; family Gobionidae; genus Gobio; species Gobio gobio. Next base: position 61,986,860 of record NC_137101.1, on the reverse strand, counting down.
ATTTGAACAACTCAATGATTCACTCATTCAGACGGTCAGTATTTGAACAACTCACTGATTCTCTCATTAAAACGGTCAGTGTTTGAACAAATCGACTCAATGACTCACTCATTAAGGCGGTCAGTATTTGAACGAATCGACTCAATGACTCACTCATTAAGATGGTCAGCGATTGAACAAATCGACTCAATGACTCACTCATTAAGACGGTCAGCGTTTGAGCAACTCAATGACTCACTCATTAAGACGGTCAGTATTTGAACAACTCACTGATTCTCTCATTAAAACGGTCAGTGTTTGAACGAATAAACTAAATGATTCACTCTTTATGACGGTTGGTGTTTGAACAAATCGACTCAATGACTCACTCATTAAGACGGTCAGCGATTGAACAAATCGACTCAATGACTCACTCATTAAGGCGGTCAGTATTTGAACGAATCGACTCAATGACTCACTCATTAAGATGGTCAGCGATTGAACGAATCTACTCAATGACTCACTCATTAAGATGGTCAGCGATTGAACGAATCTACTCAATGACTCACTCATTAAGACAGTCAGCGTTTGAACGAATCTACTACATGACTCACTCACTCATTAAGACTGTCAGTGATTGAACGAATCTACTACATGACTCACTCATTAAGACTGTCAGTGATTGAACGAATCTACTACATGACTCACTCATTAAGACTGTCAGTGATTGAACGAATTGACTCAATGACTCCCTCATTAAGACAGTCAGCATTTGAACAACTCAATGACTCACTCATTAAGACGGTCAGTATTTGAACAAATCAACTCAATGATTCACTCTTTATGACGGTTGGTGTTTGAACGAATCGACTCAATGACTCACTCATTAAGACGGTCAGCATTTGAACAACTCAATGACTCACTCATTAAGACTGTCAGTGATTGAACGAATCGACTCAATGACTCACTCATTAAGACGGTCAGCGATTGAACTAAGCGACTTAATCTCAACCTCAGAATGAGGCGTTTCTATCTACACACACCGCTGTTCCCTTACAGTGAAGCCGCCATTTTGCGCCCCCATGTTTCTACGGTAGCCCTAAAGGGACAAACGGCCACTCTGGCTTCAGAAGGGAGGGGTGGGCGGGTGCAATTCACACACGGCACCTTTAATAGCATGAAGCCGTTGACTGATGTGTGTGTGTGTGTGTGTGTGTGCAGGCGTCTCTATCAATGGCCCCCATGAACATCTTCAGGCAAGGAGCGGACGAGGAGAAGGCCGAGACGGCTCGACTGGTGAGTGTGTAGCGGGCGTGGGTGAGTACGCTAATCGCCCGATGCTAACCTGAGCTCTCTCTCTGCTTCCAGTCCTCCTTCATCGGCGCCATCGCCATCGGGGATCTGGTGAAAAGCACTCTGGGACCCAAGGGAATGGTACGTGTGTGTGGCCGTCGCCACCGCCGATTACTGCTCGCTAGGGCGGTCAAAAGATTAATCGCATCCAAAATAAAAGTTTGTGTTTACATTAGGGCTGAACGATATGGACAATTTCATATCTCGATTTTCATGCCAGATATCTCGATATCGATACAATACGATATGACTACGTGTTCGGTGAAAACCATAATCGGAATTAAAATGTGTTTGATTTAAGCCTACATTTAAAAAATTTGTGTCAGAAAATGTATTGTTTTTAAGCCTTTGGCATGTACGATCACACAGGTGTGATCAGTCTAAGCTGGAGCGGATGATCAAGAGCATCACATGATCAACAGAGACTGGCGCGCTCAGAGCTGTCATATAGCACAACTTTTCAGTGTTTTCAACCACATACTGTTTATTTTAGGTTTCAAACACATAAAGTACTAAAAAAACAATACATTTAGAGTTTGTAAAATACACACTGATGTCTATGGAAGAGGTAATAATAATCCTTTCCATTATAATTCGACACTCATATCAGATACACATTGTGTAAGTAACTTCAATGTTTACTCTACTCTATTCCCAGTTCACCAGCCACTTACTTTTCAGTATTTCGGGAGAAGTGGATGAATTCACGTGTTGTAAACATAGAGGTTGTAAATCCGATTCTCTGAACTGCGTCTGCGGCACAAACTAATGCTGCCTTCACGTGCTATCGGAAATGTGATGATTCCGACTTCTGAAATCGTGATTACGAGCGCATTGCATTCAAGTTTCAAAATGTGAGGGCGTTCATGTGCAATGTTTACCTAGGAAACTCGTATTTACGATAATTCCGAGAGCACGTGAAGGCAGCATTACACGGCGGCGCCCATCGCGCACACAGCTCAACTAACGCCATCGTTATAAAGGTGTTTAAACAACAAATATACTTCCACTCGCATGTATTTGACAATCGGAATATCAGATATTTCATGCCATAGCGAACACATTTGTCAATATTCTGAATAAAAAAGGAAAAAATGACAAAAGCAGATCATCATTCATTCAGCGCTGTTGCTGCTGCGGTGTGTCACGTGACAAGCAATGACGTGTCACCATGGAAACGCCCCCCCCCTCTCAAGTCCCTGTAGTGCGCGCGCGTGCGCTGGCTTTAGCGGTGCATTCAAGGGCACTCGTAAAACTGGTGTTTGTTGTGACGGCCAGAGTTGTATGCAGGGCGAGCGCGGAGAGGGGAAATCTAATCGTCTATATCGTTGCTTTTTTCGATAGTAATATCTTGAAAGTTCATATCTAGATATAGATACGATAATAGGGTTGGGTACCGAAACCCGGTGCCAATATGGCACCGGTACCTTTATGACCGGTATGTACCAGACCGAATCAGAACGCAGATTTCGGTGCCTCATTTCGGTGCCACTTAAAATCAAACGTGCTTTCGCGCTTTGGCCGGCGCTGAGCCATAGACAGACACGGTCAGCGCTCGTCACATATCACAACTATTCAGTGTTTTCATCCACATCATGTTTATTTTAGGTTTCAGACATTTAAATGCTCATAAGTACTAGCAAAAAATACACAATGATGTCTATGGAAGCGGCAAAAACAATCCTTTCAGACAGTTAAGATAACTTGACTAAGTGTTTTATTCACATCAGATACTCATTATATAGTGACTATACAGTTTACTCTATTCTTCTCCCAGTTCAGCACGTCACTTACTTTCATGTATTTCGTGAGATGAAGATACATGTATGTGATGTAAATCCGACAGATCCGATTCTCTGAGGCGCAAACTAACGTGGCGCCGCCCATCGCGCAGTATAGATCAACTAACACACATTTACTCACACACATATTTGAAAATCAGAATATCAGATAGTTCATGACATAGTTAGAAAGTTTGTGAATATTTTGATTAAAAAAGAAAAAGCGAAATAAACCCGATACAGCTGAGTGAGCTGTCATACAGCGCTATTGTAGCAGCTGTGTGTCATGTGAGAAGCATGACGCGTCTCCATGGAAACAATAAGGTGATGCGCTCTAAAATATTTAGCCAGAGAATATGGTCATATTTCTGCAAAATAAAGCTAAAGCTTGAAGCTGGTTTGTAGCATACCAAGAATACAGACCACTGCTGTTATTACTGTTTTTAGAGTTAAATTAGGCCTATTGTAGTTGGGTTAGGTGGCTTTAGTTTTACTGTGAATTTGTTATGTAAATTGTGTTTTGTATTTATTTATATTTACATATTTAAGTATACTTTAAACTTGTAATAAATTGTTCAATTTAAATAATAATTAAAAAAAAAAATCAATAAAAATCCTTTCTTTAATCTCATCCACCTCGTTTTGTGGCTCTTTTTTTAAAGTATCGGTTCAGGCACCGTTTAGGCACCGGTACCGTTTTAAAAGTATCGGTTTGGCACCGGTATCGGAAAAAACCCAAACGATACCCAACCCTATACGATAACGATATATCGTTCAGCCCTAGTTTACATAATATAAATAATAATTAACAGAGTACACACACATGTAAATACACACACAAGCATGTATATATTTAAGAAAAAAAAATTATTTTTATATATAAAACATTTATATTTATATATATTATAGATTATATAAATGTATATACATGCAAATTTTTCTTAAATATATACATGAATGTGTGTGTGTGTATTTATATATAAATAATAATTAACAGAGTACACACACATATATTATGTAAACACAAACTTTTATTTTGGATGCGATTAATCGCGATTAATCTTTTGACAGCCCTATTGCTCGCTAATGACCTCTGACCTCACAGGACAAGATCCTGCTGGGCGGCGGCAGGGACAGTCAGGTGACCGTGACCAATGACGGCGCCACCATCCTGAAGGCCATCGGCGTCGATAACCCCGCCGCAAAAGTGCTCGTGGGTGAGTCCAGCGGCCGAACGACTCAATGACTCACTCATTCAGACGGTCAGCGACTGAACGACTCAATGACTCACTCATTCAGACGGTCAGCGACTGAACAAATCGACTCAATGACTCACTCATTAAGACGGTCAGCGACTGAACGACTCACTGAGTCACTCATTAAGACTGTCAGTGATTGAACAACTCACTGAGTCACTCATTAAGACGGTCAGCGACCGAACAACTCAATAACTCACTCATTAAGACGGTCAGCGTTTGAACAACTCAATGACTCACTCATTCAGACGGTCAGCGACTGAACAACTCACTGAGTCACTCATTAAGACGATCAGCGACTGAACAACTCAATGACTCACTCATTAAGACGATCAGCGACTGAACAACTCAATGACTCACTCATTAAGACGATCAGCGACTGAACAACTCAATGACTCACTCATTAAGACGATCAGCGACTGAACAACTCAATGACTCACTCATTAAGACGATCAGCGACTGAACAACTCAATGACTCACTCATTAAGACGATCAGCGACTGAACAACTCAATGACTCACTCATTAAGACGATCAGCGATTGAACAAATCGACTCAATGACTCACTCATTAAGACGGTCAGCGTTTGAACAAATAGACTCAATGACTCACTAAGACGGTCAGCGATTGAACGACTCAATGACTACCTCATTCAGACGGTCGGCGTTTGAACAAATCGACTCAATGACTCAGACGGTCAGCGTTTGAACGAATCGACTCAATGACTCACTCATTCAGACGGTCCGCGTTTGAACGAATTGACTCAATGACTCACTCATTCAGACGGTCAGCGTTTGAACGAATCAACTCAATGACTCACTCATTCAGACGGTCAGCGTTTGAACGAATAGACTCAATGACTCAGACGGTCCGCGTTTGAACGAATCGACTCAATGACTCACTCATTCAGACGGTCAGTGTTTGAACGGATCGACTCAATGACTCACTCATTAAGACGGTCAGCGATTGAACTAAGCGACTCAATGACTCAGACGGTCAGTGTTTGAACGGATCGACTCAATGACTCAGACGGTCAGCGTTTGAACAAATCGACTCAATGACTCAGACGGTCAGCGTTTGAACGAATAGACTCAATGACTCAGACGGTCAGCGTTTGAACGAATAGACTCAATGACTCAGACGGTCAGCGTTTGAACAAATCGACTCAATGACTCACTCATTAAGACGGTCAGCGTTTGAACGAATAGACTCAATGACTCAGACGGTCAGCGTTTGAACGGATCGACTCAATGACTCAGACGGTCAGCGTTTGAACACGTGTGCTGATGAGTGTGTGCCTGCAGACATGTCGAAGGTCCAGGATGACGAGGTGGGCGACGGGACGACCTCTGTGACGGTGCTGGCCGCTGAGCTGCTGCGGGTACGACTGCGCCTCTCACTCGCTGTATTCCCCGCCCCCGGCGCCTCAGGCCTGATGATGATGTGTGTGTGATTTGTGCCGCAGGAAGCCGAGCTGCTCATCGCCAAGAAGATCCATCCTCAGATCATCATCTCCGGCTGGAGGAAGGCCACTCAGGCGGCCCGCGACGCGCTGCGGGAGGCGGCGGTGGATCATGGGTAATGATGGCCCGCCCTGTGTGTGTGTGTGTGTGAGAAACGGCTTACTCGGCTGTGTGTTTGAACTGTGTGTGTGTGTTCCCGCAGGAACGACGAGCAGAAGTTCCAGGTGGATCTGATGAACATCGCGCGCACCACGCTGTCCTCCAAGCTGCTGACGCACCACAAGGATCACTTCGCCCGGCTGGCGGTGCAGGCCGTCATGCGCCTCAAGGGCTCCGGGAACCTGGAGGCCATCCACGTCATCAAGAAGCTGGGCGGCAGCATGACCGACTCCTACCTGGACGAAGGTGTGTGTGTGAACTAAAATACAAGCGCCTTCATCCTGAGGGGTCAACACTATATAGGGCTGTAGCGATACACTAATCATACGATACACGATATTCAGCTCACGATATTCAGCTCACGATACGATATATATATCACGATATTCAGCTCATGATACGATGCACGGTATTCAGCTCACGATACGATATATATATCACGATATTCAGCTCATGATACGATACACGATATTCAGCTCACGAAACGATATATATCATGATATTCACCTCATGATACGATACACGATATTCAGGTCATGATACGATACACGATATTCAGCTCACGATACGATACACGATATTCAGCTCACTATACGATATATATCATGATATTCACCTCATGATACGATACACGATATTCAGGTCATGATACGATACACCATATTCAGCTCACGATACGATATATATATCACGATATTCAGGTCATGATACGATGCACGATATTCAGGTCATGATACGATACAAGATATTCAGGTCATGATACGATACACGATATTCAGGTCATGATACGATACACGATATTCAGCTCACTATACGATATATATCATGATATTCACCTCATGATACGATACACGATATTCAGGTCATGATACGATACACGATATTCAGGTCATGATACGATACACGATATTCAGCTCACTATACGATATATATCATGATATTCACCTCATGCTACGATACACGCTATTCAGGTCATGATACGATACACGATATTCAGGTCATGATACGATACACGATATTCAGCTCACTATACAATATATATCATGATATTCACCTCATGATACGATACACGATATTCAGGTCATGATAAGATACACGATATTCAGCTCACGATACGATATATATATATATCACGATATTCAGGTCATGATACAATACACGATATTCAGGTCATGATACGATACAAGATATTCAGGTCATGATACGATACACGATATTCAGGTCATGATACGATACACGATATTCAGCTCACGATACGATATAAATATCACGATATTCAGGTCATGATACAATACACGATATTCAGGTCATGATACGATACAAGATATTCAGGTCATGATACGATACACGATATTCAGGTCATGATACGATACACGATATTCAGCTCACGATACACTATATTCAGCTCACGATACAATATATATCACGATATTCAGCTCAAGATACACTATATATCATGATATTCAGCTCACGATAGGATACATGATATTCAGCTCATGATACGATACACGATGTTAAGCTCACAATACAATATATATCACGATATTCAGCTCACGATACGATGCATGATATTCAGCTCGCAAGTAACACAATATATATCACAATATTCAGCTCATACGATACACGATATTCAGCTCACGATACGATATATATCACAATATTCAGCTCATGATACGATGCACGATATTCAGCTCACGATACGATATATATCACAATATTCAGCTCATGATACGATGCACGATATTCAGCTCACGATAAACGATATTAAGCTCACGATACGATACACGATATTAAGCTCACAATACAATGTATATCACGATATTCAGCTCCCGATACGATATATACATATTGTGAGCTTAATATCATGTATCACGATATTCAGCTCATGATACACTATATTCAGCTCACGATACGATACACGATATTAACCTCACAATACAATGTATATCACGATATTCAGCTCCCGATACGATACATGATATTAAGCTCACAATACAATATATATATCACGATATTCAGCTCATGATACGATGCACGATATTCAGCTCACGATACACGATATTAAGCTCACGATACGATACACGATATTAAGCTCACAATACAATGTATATCACGATATTCAGCTCCCGATACGATATATACATATTGTGAGCTTAATATCATGTATCACGATATTCAGCTCATGATGCACTATATTCAGCTCACGATACGATACACGATATTAACCTCACAATACAATGTATATCACGATATTCAGCTCACGATACGATACATGATATTAAGCTCACAATACAATATATATATCACAATATTCAGCTCATGATACGATGCACGATATTCAGCTCACGATACACGATATTAAGCTCACGATACGATACACGATATTAAGCTCACAATACAATGTATATCACGATATTCAGCTCCCGATATGATATATACATATTGTGAGCTTAATATCATGTATCACGATATTCAGCTCATGATACACTATATTCAGCTCACGATACGATACACGATATTAACCTCACAATACAATGTATATCACGATATTCAGCTCCCGATACGATACACGATATTAAGCTCACAATACAATGTATATCACGATATTCAGCTCCCGATACGATATATACATATTGTGAGCTTAATATCATGTATCACGATATTCAGCTCATGATACATTATATTCAGCTCACGATACGATACACGATATTAACCTCACAATACAATGTATATCACGATATTCAGCTCCCGATACGATACATGATATTAAGCTCACAATACAATATATATATATCACGATATTCAGCTCATGATACGATGCACGATATTCAGCTCACGATACACGATATTAAGCTCACGATACGATACACGATATTAAGCTCACAATACAATGTATATCACGATATTCAGCTCCCGATACGATATATACATATTGTGAGCTTAATATCATGTATCACGATATTCAGCTCATGATACACTATATTCAGCTCACGATACGATACACGATATTAACCTCACAATACAATGTATATCACGATATTCAGCTCCCGATACGATACATGATATTAAGCTCACAATACAATATATATATCACGATATTCAGCTCATGATACGATACGCGATATTCAGCTCACGATGCGTGACTGTTATCATTGGACAAACCGCAGACAGATTTCTCCCCACTGTAGCGTTAGTTTCTGCGTCATCAGAGAGAAGTGCGAGGGCAGAATCCAGCTGACCAGCCTCCTCACTAGTTTAGATGGGTTCATGCAAGTTAACAACAAATGGCAGCATCATATCACGAGAATAATTCTTCTGATTTTATTACATTCAGCGATAGATAATGGATAGTGTATTTCTGGTATCAGTGTCGCGCTGCCTGACTGTTTGTGAGAAACTCTCATGGGGAAATAAAATGAGCGTAATGGCGAACGCAAAGAAATTCACAGAAACAAACTGAGGTAAAAATGCAACATGTTTAGTTTATTTATAATATAGTTCTGTAGTTAAATAATATACCAGGACAAGGGAGCTATTTTGCGGAGTATTTTCACGAGTGCACGTTACATTACAAGTTCAACAAACAAGTAGTAAAGTTACTTACATTTTAGACACAATATTCACTGTTTTGTTCAGTTTCACCAACTTTATTTTTTACTTTATTTTTCCAACTTTATTTTTTGCAGTTAAGTTAGTAGTACGGGTAACTTGCTCTACAGCGACACTAGTGGCTGGCTGACCAAATCGCTCTTCCTGCGTCGTGAACACGGGGGATCTGAATGGGACTTATGTATCGATACTCGCGGCTTAAAAATCGATACTTTCTTGGGGGGAAAAATATCGATTTATATTGCAGAAACGATAAAATTGCTCAGCCTTAACATTAGGGGTTGACTGATATGCGTTTTCCAGGACCGATATGAAAACTGATGTCAAAATTAAGAATAAGAAGGCCTCTGACAAAGACTACCTTTTAAGTTCTTTTACCATCTTTAATTGGAAGAACTGTTAATATTAACAACATTAATATTCAGTGTTGGTTCTGGGAACGTCAAAAATGTCCAGTTTCCTTGACGTTAGTGGAACGTGTTTTAAAAGGTATAATGTTCCTAAAACGTTCTTTGAACGTTCTAAGAACGTTCTCACATCAATGGATTCTATTTAAAAAAGCACGCACACACACACACACACACACACACACACACACACACACACACACACACACACACACACACACACACACACACACACACACACACACACACACACACACACACACACACACACACACACACACACACATATATATATATACTCTACAAGTTGATAGTGGTCACTGCTGCCTTAGCTTTGCGTGATCACTGCGCAGCTCCTGTTAGCAAGTGCTTTCGGTGTGAGAGCGCAACATTTTCAGCGCCTTCCGCCTTCGTTGATTGGCCAGACTCATGACTCCCAACAAATCAGATGGTGATGGGCGGGCATTAGTCTAGGTCACAGAGCGGTGCGCTCTGACAGAGGTGGCTGGATCACAGCCAGATCGCGCACATTTCAAAATTAAACCATTTTATCGGCAAACCGGTTTTGAAATTGACCGATTAGCATATAGATGCTTAATATCGGCGGCGATAATCGGTCGATCCCTGCTTAACACTATTACTTATAGTAATCTTCTGGTTCCTCGCAGGCTTCCTCCTGGACAAGAGGATCGGCGTGAACCAGCCCAAGAGGATCGAGAACGCCAACATCCTCATCGCCAACACCGGCATGGACACGGACAAGATCAAGGTAAGGCCTCGTTCGCTCGCTAGCTGAGCGCTAGCACTGACCTGTAGCGTGTAATCGACTCAGTGATTCACTCATTCAGACGGTCAGCGTTTGAACAAATCGACTCAATGACTCACTCATTAAGACGGTCAGCGATTGAACGGATCGACTCAATGACTAATTCATTAAGACGGTCAGCGTTTGAACGAGTCGACTCAATGACTCACTCATTAAGACGGTCAGCGTTTGAACGAATCGACTCAATGACTCACTCATTCAGACGGTCAGTGTGTGTACGAATCGGCTCGATGACTCATTAAGACGGTCAGTGATTGAACAAATCGACTCAATGACTCACTCATTAAGACGGTCAGCGACTGAACAACTCAATGACTCACTCATTAAGACGGTCAGCGATTGAACAACTCAATGACTCACTCATTAAGACGGTCAGCGATTGAACAACTCAATGACTCACTCATTAAGACAGTCAGCGATTGAACAAATCGACTCAATGACTCACTCATTAAGACGGTCAGCGTTTGAACAAATCAACTCAATGACTCACTCATTCAGACAGTCAGCGATTGAACAACTCAATGACTCATTCAGACGGTCAGCGATTGAACAACTCAATGACTCGAAAAACTTACATCTACTGTATATAACAAAAGTAAATAAATAAATAGTCCCATAGTTTTCAATGGCTGGCTGTAGAAGGTGATTTCATATAATAACGTAAATGTAAACTCATTGTTTTCTCTTGAAATCCTTTATTTGGTTGTTTTCGTGTGGTACTATATGTATGTGTGTGTCCCGCAGATCTTCGGCTCCAGAGTGCGCGTGGACTCCACGGCTAAGGTGGCCGAGATCGAGATGGCCGAGAAGGAGAAGATGAAGGAGAAGGTGGAGCGCATTCTCAAGCACGGCATCAACTGCTTCATCAACAGGTGCCAATCACACACACACACACACATTCTCTAATGGATGCGAGTCCTCTGGTGCCCCGGGTGACATGTGTGTGGTCCTCAGGCAGCTGATCTACAACTACCCCGAGCAGCTGTTCGCTGCCGCCGGCGTGATGGCCATCGAGCACGCAGACTTCGCCGGAGTGGAGCGCCTGGCCCTCGTCACAGGCGGAGAGATCACCTCCACCTTCGACCACCCCGAGCTGGTGAAGCTGGGCCACTGTAAGCTGATCGAGGAGGTGATGATCGGCGAGGACATGCTCATCCACTTCTCCGGAGTGGACATGGGTACGCCCCCTGAAGTCTTCCTGAAATGGTTCTAAATCTACATTTTAGGCCTTAAAAAGTCTTACATTCGCAGAAGTATTGAGTTCTAAATCATTTTAAACAGGTCTTAATTTTCCTACGTCCATGTAACGCTAGCACATCGAAATGCTCCCGCAGCGCTTTTTGTTCTTTAATTCTGGGTGTTGTAGTTCTTTCTTTCGCTAGTCCAAATATAGTTTGCTGTATTACGACTACAAATGAGACCAGCATGCATCTTATATTGCAGCCAATCAGCTTTCCTGTTATTGGCGGCAGTGTTGGGGGAAACGCATTACAAGTAACTTGAGTTATGTAAAGTAACAAAATATCTGAGTTACTTTTTCACATTAATTTGCCTTACAGCTAGAAACATAAGTGCAGAGGCGTGTGTGTGTGTGTGTGTGTGTGTGAACATGATGGTTATTGTAGTTCTAGACTAAATGTGAGCATTTATTCATCTCACTTGCACAATAAAGATTCTGTCCTCCTCAAAATGAAGAAAATCAGTCAAATGCTAAATCAGAGTAATATGCAAACCTCCAATAATTAAATGTTAAATAAAACAACTATTTTTATGCATAATCTACCTTTATATTTAATTGACCAATGTCTTGCTGCTGACCTTTGATGAAAATTGCTAGATTTTTAGTTTTTATTGGTAAAACTTTTTTCTCCTGCGTCCTCTTCTCTCATTATCCAGAGCTGCGCCCTCTAGTGTTCATGAGGGAATCTGCATCTTTACCTCAGCCTGGGGCTTATTATTTACATTTTGGTATGAAGAGGTCTTTACCGTTGCACAAAAATATAACTTTAGTTATAAACAAAAACAAGCCCAGCCCAGGTGAGAAAAAGTAACGCAAAAGTAACGTAATGCATTACTTTTCTTAAAAAGTAACTAAGTAACTCAATTAGTTACTCTTTTAAGGGAGTAAAGCAATATTGTAATGCATTACTTTTCTTTAAGTAACTCAATTAGTTACTTTTTAAGGGAGTAACGCAATATTGTAATGCATTACTTTTCTTAAAAAGTAACTAAGTAACTCAATTAGTTGCTTTTTAAGGGAGTAACGCAATATTGTAATGCATTACTTTTCTTAAAAAGTAACTTAGTAACTCAATTAGTTGCTTTTTAAGGGAGTAACGCAATATTGTAATGCATTACTTTTCTTAAAAAGTAACTCAATTAGTTGCTTTTTAAGGGAGTAACGCAATATTGTAATGCATTACTTTTCTTAAAAAGTAACTCAATTAGTTGCTTTTTAAGGGAGTAACGCAATATTGTAATGCATTACTTTTCTTAAAAAGTAACTAAGTAACTCAATTAATTACTTTTTAAGGGAGTAACATAATATTGTAATGCATTACTTTTCTTAAAAAGTAACTAAGTAACTCAATTAGTTACTCTTTAAGGGAGTAAAGCAATATTGTAACGCATTACTTTTCTTAAAAGGTAACTAAGTAACTCAATTAGTTACTTTTTAAGGGAGTAACGCAATATTGTAATGCATTACTTTTCTTAAAAGGTAACTAAGTAACTCAATTAGTTACTTTTTAAGGGAGTAACGCAATATTGTAATGCATTACTTTTCTTAAAAGGTAACTAAGTAACTCAATTAGTTACTTTTTAAGGGAGTAACGCAATATTGTAATGCATTACTTTTCTTAAAAGGTAACTAAGTAACTCAATTAGTTACTTTTTAAGGGAGTAACGCAATATTGTAATGCATTACTTTTCTTAAAAAGTAACTAAGTAACTCAATTAGTTACTTTTTAAGGGAGTAACGCAATATTGTAATGCATTACTTTTCTTAAAAAGTAACTAAGTAACTCAATTAGTTGCTTTTTAAGGGAGTAAAGCAATATTGTAATGCATTACTTTTCAAAGTAACTTTCCCCAACACTGATTGGCGGGAGTCTCTTTCGGATTGTACCACAGACACATAAAACGGATTTTATTCTTCAGATAATAGTCCTCCAGTTTTTCGCATTTCCACGATTACGAAATAAAACGAAAAATCAACAATGCATTTTTTGAGATCCTGCATAATTCGTAATTTCACTGCAAGATACCAAGATTTATGCATTTTGTTTATTCTATTGTCATGTGTGGCTATTGTGATTCTAACATAATACAGTAAATGCGGTACCCTTATTATGAATAAAACCTTGGAAATTACCTCCACAAATTCAGTCGTTTTGATCTCAAAAATCTCCAAAAAAATATCCTGGTGGGATTGAGCTATGGGGAAGTGCAAGTTTATCGATTTGTTCAATTTGAATAAATACATATACTTTGCAAGTAATTGTGTGACTGCATTTCCTTTATTTAATTCATAATGGTCTTAAATTTGTCTTAAATGTCCCGGTGTGCAGGTGAGGCGTGCACCATCGTCCTGCGGGGGGCGACGCAGCAGATCCTGGACGAGGCGGAGCGCTCGCTGCACGACGCCCTGTGTGTGCTGTCGCAGACCGTTAAAGAGACGCGCACCGTCTACGGCGGAGGTCAGTGTGTGTGTGTGTGTGTCTGCTGTCGGACGAGTGTTAGCCTGGCTCTCGCTCACACACACCGCTGTCTGTGTTTCAGGGTGCTCCGAGATGCTGATGGCTAAAGTGGTGACGGATCTGGCCAACCGGACGCCAGGCAAGGAGGCCGTGGCCATGGAGTCCTTCGCTAAAGCCCTGAGGATGGTGCGTCAGCTGATCGAGTGCACTTCTTCACCACAGTGACTCTACAATAATTTTACGATGCGACGACAATAGTTTTTGTGCCCAAAAAAAAATCTAAATAACACCTTTATCCAGCTTGTTCTTGTCTTCCGTGTGTGTCTCCACGACGCATGCGCGAGAATATGACGCAGATCTGGCGTTCGGGAATCCATGAAATGCACACTTTAGCCCCATTTTGAGAACTACGCCGAGACCTAAAGCACGATCAGTGTAGAATTCAACAGCTTAGACACGCGCGTCTTCCTCTGCTTGTAAACAAATCTCTTCTGGGTCATGTGTCCGAACGCCGGATCTGCTCATATTCTCACGCATGCGTCGTGGAGGCGCACATACGCTTCATATATTAGTTTTTTAATCAACACTTGAATGTTGCAAGTTTCATGAAAAAGCAACATTTTGAGCATAAAGCGGAGAAAATCATGTTTTTGTAAAAGATTAACGGTGCGTCCGAATGATGATCAAACACAGATGGAGTAGATGGAGTTCATCAACACCTAAAGCTTCTCAGTCCTGGGGGGACATTTGTGATTTATGCTGTTTAATGTTGATGATCGCGGTATTTTACATATGCATCTGCTTATATCGCATGTTGCTGTTGCTTCTTCGTCTGTGTTTTGATCAGGAGATTCTGTTCTCGTGCAGGAGATGCGCAATAGCGCCCCCTATGGAAAATATCGTCATTCATTGGCTATATAAATATCGAAGACAAAAGTCGCTCACTGCTCTTGACTGAATAACTTCTAATAAGGGCTAATCTATATTTATATGCAGTGACATATCATTTCATGCAGGGATATTTTACATTTGATTACTATTTTTGTACCTGATAATCTAGACCAACATGAAAATAACTGTTTATTTCATTCGTATATGTTTGTTCTGCTGTATTTATTTGCGCTTTTGCTCGTTATTTGATTTTGTTCTTTATTTTATTACTGACTGTCTTTAACAATATAGTTATGATAATAGTTTTTAGAGTCATAACCCTTATTTATTAAGCTTCCATGGCTCAAAAACAATACTTGGCCTATTTTATTTTATTTATCAGTTTTTTTTTTGTGTGAAAATTTGAACCCCTGAAAAAAATCCTAAGCATTGAGCCCTGAAATATATACAGGTCATATATTTATCAAAAAGTTGATTTATTTCACTAATTCCGTTCAAAAAGTGAAACTTGTACATTGTATTCATTCATTACACACAGACGGATATATTTCAAATGTTTATTTCTGTTAATTTTGATGATTATAACGGACAACTAAGGAAAATCCCAAATTCAGTAAAAGTAGAGTTTTGAACATAATTCATTTTATGACGTTAATAATCTCATGATGTGTCCAATCCTGACTCTGGATCAGTGTGTGTGTGTGTGTGTTCAAGCTTTCCGGCTGTTTGTCGTTGCAGCTGCCCACCATCATCGCTGATAATGCGGGATACGACAGCGCAGAGCTGGTGTCCCAGCTGAGAGCCGCCCACCAGGACAAGAAGATCACCTTCGGCCTGGGTAAGACACACACACACACACACACCTCTGATGTCAGGGTCTCCCGAATCTCCCCTGACCCTGGCCCGTTTGACAGACATGACCCAGGGCTGCGTGGGAGACATGGCGGATCTGGGCATCACGGAGAGCTTCCAGGTGAAGAGGCAGGTGTTGCTGAGCGCCGCTGAGGCCGCAGAGATGATCCTGCGCGTCGACAACATCATCAAAGCTGCTCCCAGGTCAGCAGAAACTACCACACACACACATTATTGTCAGGGGCTAGTCAGTGATTTTATTGCCGCCCGACTCCAGAATGTCAGTGTTTTTCTCCCACCACCCGCGTAAAAATCCCCGGCCCAATGACCTCCTGTTTTTAGGCAAACACCAAGGTCGTGTGGTCATTTAATTGCCGTCCGAATCCACATCTCTGAGTTTTCAAGATATCTCTTCAAAATTCACTTTTTTTATCCTTTTTGACCCCTGCAGAGCACCGTACGGTTGCGCTTTGCGGTAATTTGGATGCATTTTAAAGATCTAGACTTTCATTAGAGCGTTTTGAACGCGTGATTTGCGCACATTGACCGTTTTGAACGTGTGATACACGCAAATTGAGCGGTTTGAATGCGTGATTCGCGCAAATTGAGCGTTTTGAACACGCGATTCATGCAAATTGAGCGTTTTGAACGAGTGATAAATTGAGCGTTTTTAAGGCGTGATTCGCGCAAATTGAGCGGTTTGAACGCGTGATTCGCGCAAATTGAGCGTTTTGAACGTGTGATAAATTGAGTGTTTTGAATGCGCGATTCGCGCAAATTGAGCGTTTTGAGCGCGTGATTCACGCAAATTGAGTGTTTCGAATGCGCAATTCGCGCAAATTGAGCGTTTTGAGCGCGCGATTCACGCAAATTGAGCGTTTTGAACGCGTGATAAATTGAGCGTTTTGAACAAGTGATTCGCGCAAATGAGGCGGCGCGAATTGAGCCCTTCAAATTTATTTTTAAAAAGGTACATGTACAGGTGATCTAATAAATAATTTTGCATGTTTTTATGCCTAACAATTAACTTGTCCATATCTTTTCATTTAATTGGAAAATTCATGTATACATTATTATCTCTATATTTTAATGTTTTAATTAAAGGGTTAGTTCACCCAAAAATGAAAATTCTGTCATTAATTACTTACCCTCATGTGGTTGGACACCCGTCAGACATGAAGATATTTTAGTGTAAATCTGATGCTCTGAAAGGCCTCCATTGGCTCAATGCACTTTACACTCTCAAGACCCTTAAAAGACACTAAAGACTAAAGTTACAAAGTCCATCTCACTACAGCGGCTCTACAATAACTTTATGAATCGGCGACAATAGTTTTTGTGCGCAAAAAAACCCTAAATAACGACTTGCATAGTGATGACGATTTCAAAACACAGCATCATGAAGCTTCGAAGCGTTATGAATCACTGAGTCGAATCATGATTCGGATCGCGTGTCAAACTGCTGAAATTTGGCGATTCAAACCACTGAATCGACTCACTGATTCATAACGCTTCGAAGCTTCATGAGGCCGTGTTTTGAAATCGTCGTTATTTAGGGTTTTTTTGCGCACAGAAACTATTCTCGTCTTCATAAAGTTATTGTAGAACCGCTGTAGTGAGATGGACTTTGCAACTTTAGTCTTTAGTGTCTTTTAAGGGTCTTGAGAGTGTAAAGTTGAGCTAATGGAGGCCTTTCAGAGCATCAGATTTACACTAAAATATCTTCATTTGTGTCTGAAGATGAACGGAGGTCTGACGGGTGTCCAACCACATGAGGCTCAGTCATTAATGACACAATTTACAGTTTTGGGGGAACTAACCCTTTAAGTAATGATTTATAAAAAAGAAAACTAAAACTAGTGTGAAATAAATGTTAAAAGCTGCAAACTGCCTCTTTCCTCATTGGCTTTTGTAAAATTGGACATTTTTCCCAATTGGAAATTGTATTTTAGTTGTCAGTATATGCCTTAGTGTTACTGCATTAATGATAGACACAGGTACAGTAGGTGTTTGATATATTAGCAGTAACACACACACACACACCTTTAGCGTATTTATTGTGCTTGATTTAAAATAAAAGCTGCTTTATAAAGTCCTTGAATCTGGTGTTCATGGAAGAGTGGGAACCCTGCACATATTCCACAATGTGCCGTCTCATCTCAATCAGCCGAGAGCTTGTTTGTTAACGTGTGTGTGTGTGTGTGTGTGTGTGTGTTTCAGGAAGCGTGTGCCGGATCATCACCCCTGCTGAAGGCGCTCTGCTAGCGGCCCGTGTATTTATTGACAGGACGCCGATTCTCTTTCTCTTGTAGGTTCTTGTGCAGCTTGTCGAGCATGTCTGAACGTCAGCACTGAATTGTGACCTTTTGTTTACTTAATAAACCCGTCATGAACCAAGCAAAGCCTGTGTGTGTGTGCTTTATTTCTGAATCGCTCGGAAATAACTCCACTCCGACCATTGCTTTTCATAATGTGTGCTACAAAGTGAGTTAGCGGTGTCCGTTGTTGACCTGTGCTCTGTTTGCGGAGCGCTGAATCAACACTGAGGGCCGCGGTGACCTGAAGCCGTCCTCAGTCACCAGCCGAGCTCAGAGCGGGTCACTCCATCGCCAGCATGAGGACGAGGCTGATCCTGCTGGGGCTGCTGGGCTGTGTGCAGAGTCTGGTGAGGTGAGAAGCTCCCCCAGTGCGCCAGTGAATGTGCTTTAGCTGTGGTTTGACTGGCCTGTCCCCTCAGGGTCCCGTTGAGCCGCCGGCCCTCAGTGCGGAGCCGGCTCCGGGCCGCAGACCAGCTGGACCAGTTCCTGCGCCAGCACCAGCCGGACTCCTTCTCCCGCCGCTACGCCCACTGCTATCCTCCCGCTCAGCACTTCCTCCGCTCCGCCGGCAGGGCCACCGAGAGCCTCTACAACTTCATGGACGTGAGTGAGCCGGCTCACTCCATATCTACATATATCTGAAGACACACGTCTGCTACATTATCACATTTAAAACTTTTTTCCTTTTAATTATGACTTATGTCTCAATTTTCACTTAGTATCTCATGATTTCAACTTTCCATCTCATAATTATGACTAAATATTTAGTATCTAAATATATCTAAAGACAAATGTCTGCTAAATTATTACATTTAAAAAAAAAATCAACTTTTTTCATTTTAATTATGACTTATGTCTCAATGTTCACTTAGTATCTCATGATTTCAACTTTCCATCTCATAATTATGACTAAATATTTAGTATCTAAATATATCTAAAGACAAATGTCTGCTAAATTATTACATTAAAAAAATCTACTTTTTTCATTTTAATTATGACTTATGTCTCAATTTTCACTTAGTATCTCATGATTTCAACTTTCCATCTCATAATTATGACTGAATATTTAGTATCTAATCTAATATCTAAAAATTATCATCTAATAATGATTAAAATGTCATATTTAAGACTTTTTCATTATGACTTTTTTCTCACAATTTAGACTTTTCTCTTTTATTTATGACTTACTTTCTTATGATTTCAACTTTCCATCTCATAATTATGACTAAATATTTAGTATCTAAATATATCTAAAGACAAATGTCTGCTACATTATTACATTTAAAAAAAAAAATCAACTTTTTTCATTTTAATTATGACTTATGTCTCAATTTTCACTTAGTATCTCATGATTTCAACTTTTCATCTCATAATTATGACTAAATATTCAATATCTAAATATATCTAAAGACAAATGTCTGCTAAATTATTACATTTAAAAAAAAAATCAACTTTTTTCATTTTAATTATGACTTATGTCTCAATTTTCACTTAGTATCTCATGATTTCAACTTTCCATCTCATAATTATGACTGAATATTTAGTATCTAAACTAATATCTAATCTAATATCTAAAAATTATCATCTAATAATGATTAAAATGTCATATTTAAGACTTTTTCATTATGACTTTTTTCTCACAATTTAGACTTTTCTCTTTTATTTATGACTTACTTTCTTATGATTTCAACTTTCCATCTCATAATTATGACTAAATATTTAGTATCTAAACTAATATCTAATCTAATATCTAAAAATTATCATCTAATAATGATTAAAATGTCATATTTAAGACTTTTTCATTATGACTTTTTTCTCACAATTTAGACTTTTCTCTTTTATTTATGACTTACTTTCTTATGATTTCAACTTTCCATCTCATAATTATGACTGAATATTTAGTATCTAAATATATCTGAAGACACATGTCTGCTACATTATTACATTTAAAAAAAAAAATCAACTTTTTTCATTTTAATTATGACTTATGTCTCAATTTTCACTTAGTATCTCATGATTTCAACTTTTCATCTCATAATTATGACTAAATATTCAATATCTAAATATATCTAAAGACAAATGTCTGCTAAATTATTACATTAAAAAAAAAAATCAACTTTTTTCATTTTAATTATGACTTATGTCTCAATTTTCACTTAGTATCTCATGATTTCAACTTTTCATCTCATAATTATGACTAAATATTCAATATCTAAATATATCTAAAGACAAATGTCTGCTAAATTATTACATTTAAAAAAAAAAATCAACTTTTTTCATTTTAATTATGACTTATGTCTCAATTTTCACTTAGTATCTCATGATTTCAACTTTTCATCTCATAATTATGACTGAATATTTAGTATCTAAACTAATATCTAATCTAATATCTAAAAATTATCATCTAATAATGATTAAAATGTCATATTTAAGACTTTTTCATTATGACTTTTTTCTCACAATTTAGACTTTTCTCTTTTATTTATGACTTACTTTCTTATGATTTCAACTTTCCATCTCATAATTATGACTAAATATTTAGTATCTAAACTAATATCTAATCTAATATCTAAAAATGATTAAAATGTCATATTTAAGACTTTTTCCTCATCATTATGACTTAGTTTCTCACAATTTAGACTTTTCTCTTTTATTTATGACTTAGTTTCTTATGATTTTGACTTTTCATCTCATAATTATGACTAAATATTTAGTATCTAAATATATCTGAAGACAAATGTCTGCTACATTATTACATTTTAAAAAAATCAACTTTTTTCCTTTTAATTATGACTTATGTCTCATTTTTTCAACTTTTCATCTCATAATTATGACTTTATAATTTTTAGATATTAGATGATCCTTTTTAGATATTAGATTAGATATATTTAGATATTAAATATTTAATGCCATATTTTAGACTTTTCCCTCATAATTATGACTTTTTAAAATCTCAGTTTCTCATGATTTAAACTTTTTTCCTTTTAATTATGACGTATGATTTGGTCTCAACATTTTGACGTAGCATCTCATAATTATCACTAAATATTTAGTATCTAAACTAATATCTAAAAATGATTAAATGTCATATTTAAGACTTTTTCCTCATAATTGTGACTTAGCATCTCATGGTTTTGACGTTTCATCTCATAATTATGACTAAATATCTAATATTTAAATCTAAATGTCTGCTAAATTATTAAATTTCATTTTTTTTTCAACTTTTTTCCTTTTAATTATGACTTATGTCTCAATTTTCACTTAGTATCTCATGATTTCAACTTTTCATCTCATAATTATGACTAAATATTTAGTATCTAAATATATCTAAAGACAAATGTCTGCTAAATTATTACATTAAAAAAATCTACTTTTTTCCTTTTAATTATGACTTAGATATTAGTTGTTAAACATGTTTTATCATCTTTTGATCAAAATTATGGTGATATTTTTAAATATTAACATCTAAATCAGCTGTTTTCCAAGTGATTTATGTAGGAAAGTGTCATTTAAAGCTGACTTTATCATCGTTAGTGTCACATGATCCTTCAGAAATCATTCTCACATGAGGATCTGATGCGCAACACACTTTTATGATCATTATCGTCATGCTTTTTATTTTCAAAAGGGTCTTTCAAAAAGCTTTAAAGGGTTAGTTCCCCCAAAACTGTAGATTGTGTCATTAATGACTGAGCCTCATGTGGTTGGACACCCGTCAGACCTCCGTTCATCTTCAGACACAAATGAAGATATTTTAGTGTAAATCTGATGCTCTGAAAGGCCTCCATTGGCTCAACTTTACACTCTCAAGACCCTTAAAAGACACTAAAGACTAAAGTTACAAAGTCCATCTCACTACAGCGGCTCTACAATAACTTTATGAAGAGGCCAGAATAGTTTTTGTGCGCAAAAATACCCCTAAATAACGACTTATATAGTGATGACGATTTCAAAACACGGCTTCATGAAGCTTCGAAGCGTTATGAATCAGTGAGTCGATTCAGCAGTTTGAATCGCCAAATTCAAACAGTGGACGTGTATGAAATCAATGCCCTGTCCTGTAACAGAAAGTCATATTTTGATTAGAAACCCCATAACTTTTTCCTGAGATGTTGATTTATAACAAACAATTTGAAAATTAATCCGATTTAAATTATAATTAATGTCAGCCGTTTTTAAAGACCAAGAAGTTGTTGTTGTCCTGGTGAAACCTCCAAACATTTAGTATCTCTGCAAAGCCCCAGATGTGCTCTTTACAGGACCTCCAGACTGAGACATGTCAGAGAAACTCCCTAAAATATAACGTCCACTACAGTGGACAAAAGTCCTGGGTCCCAGGAGGATATAAAAATGACACCGCCCACTAGGGGGAGGAGCCTGCTAGAAGAATTTAAAGTACCATTTCCATTTTAACCCAACGTCTGATTTCAAAACTGGAATGAATTGAGTACGTAAGCTTTCGAATGATACCTAATTTATGATAATTGCGAAGAAGAGTGCCAGCGGTGACAGTTAAGAGGTCAGATTGCCCCCTGTTTGAATGCTCTTCAGTTAAAAAGTGTGTTTGTGCTCAGGCTCAGTTCTTCGGCGTGATCAGTCTGGGTCATCCAGGGCAGAACTTCACCGTGGTGTTTGACACGGGTTCCTCTGACCTCTGGGTCCCGTCGTCCTACTGCGTGAGCCAAGCCTGCGGTAACTCTCTCTCACACACACACACACACACACACACACACACACACACAGTGGGTGTTTGTGCAGTCGGGTCACAGTGTTCTCCTCTTGGCACAGCAACGCACCGCAAGTTCAAGGCCTTTGAGTCGAGCACGTACTCTCATGACGGCCGGGTGTTTGGCATCCATTACGGCTCCGGTCACCTGCTGGGGGTGATGGCCCGAGAGCAGCTGAAGGTGCGTGTGTGTGTGTGTGTGTGTGTGTGTGTGTGTGTGTGTGGCCACACCACGCCTCATACCCTCTGGCTCCTCAGGTGGGCTCGGTGACGGTCCAGAATCAGGTGTTTGGGGAGTCTGTGTACGAGCCGGGCTTCTCCTTCGTCATGGCCCAGTTTGACGGGGTTCTGGGTCTGGGCTTCCCTCAGCTGGCCGAGGAGCTGGGCTCTCCGGTGTTCGACAGCATGGTGGCCCAGGGCCTGCTGGACCGGCCCATCTTCTCCTTCTACCTGCGGAGCAACGGCTCGGGCCTGGGAGGAGAGCTGCTGCTGGGCGGGGTGGAGGAGGCGCGGTTCGTCCCGCCCGTCACATGGGCTCCGGTCACTCAGAAGGGCTACTGGCAGATCCGGTTAGATGCGTGAGTGAGCGTTAAACCCGCCGCTCCTCCAGGACCATTACAGGGACCGCATTAGCCCAGGATTTACTCCCCTCAAGTCATCCGAGGGGTGTACGACGTTCTTCTCTCAGACGCTATATTACAAAAGCCCAGGCTAATCCAAGCATTGGATTCATAGTTGCTTTGTTTCTGTGCGTCATATAACTGCTCCACGCGGCTCTGGGGTGTTAATAAAGGCCTTCTGAAGCGAATCGACGCGTTTGTGTAAGAAAAATATCCATATTTAAAACTTTATCAAGTAAACTTTCGGCCGACCGCATTCCCGGTTCAATTTAAGGAAAAAAGTGTTGAAAGGTTGCCTGCCGATCGAAAGACTAATGGTGCGTTCACACCGGACGCAAATGATGTGATTCGCGCAAGTGATTTTACATGTTAAGTCAATGCAGAAACGAGATTTGCGCGAATGAGGTGGCGCGAATTGAGCGTTCTGAACGCGTGATTTGCGCAAATTGAGCGTTTTGAACGCGTGATAAATTGAGCGTTTTGAACGCGTGATAAATTGAGCGTTTTGAACGCGTGATAAATTGAACGTTTTGAACGCGTCATTCGAGCAAATTGAGCATTTTGAACGTGTGATAAATTGAGCGTTTTGAACGCGATTCGCGCAAATTGAGCGTTCTGAACGTGTGATTCGCACAAATTGAGCGTTTTGAACGCGTGATTCGCGCAAATGAGGAGGTGCGAATTGAGCGTTTTGAAGGCGTGATTCGCGCAAATGAGGTGGTGCGAATTGAGCGGTTTGAATGCGTGATAAATTGAGCGTTTTGAACGCGTGATAAATTGAGCGCTTTGAACGCGTGATTCGCGTAAAATGAACATTTTGAATGTGTGATAAATTGAGCGGTTTGAAGGCGTGATTCACGCAAATTGAGCGTTTTGAACGCGTGATAAATTGAGCGTTTTGAACGCATCATTCGAGCAAATTGAGCATTTTGAATGTGTGATTCGCGCAAATGAGGTGGTGCGAATTGAGCGTTTTGAAGGCGTGATTCGCGCAAATTGAGCATTTTTAACGCGTGATTCGCATGAATGAGGCGGCACGAATTGAGCCCGAGTTGAAGAATCTGAACTTTGCCGGATATTCATGCCGCGTTAACCAATCAGGAGCTTCCGCTAGTAGTGACAACAATGAGGAGAAAATCTGTGTATTAATATCTGATTCAGACAATATGATTATCACTGTGAGAACATTAAATGACATGAAACACAACCCAGTCTCCTTTTGTTAAATGCAAGTTTATGTTTGATCAATAATACAAACGTATAAGTAAAAGGTATAAGAAGCTACACATGAAATAAAGCAAACAATTCACTCAAACATTCACAGTCAGCGCTAGTGCAAATTATTCGCGTCCGGTGTGAACACCACATAACGCGACCAGGTCCGCTCGTCATGACGTCACGCACGCATTTACTTGATAAAGTTTTAAATATGGATATTTTTCTTACACAAACGCGTCGATTCGCTTCAGAAGGCCTTTATTAACACCCCAGAGCCGCGTGGAGCAGTTATATGACGGACAGATGCACTTTCAAAAACAGAGCAACTATTACTGCAAGTCGAATGCTTTGATTAGCCTGGACTTTTGTAATATAACGTCTGAATGAAGAATGTCATACACACCTCAGATGACTTGAGGGAGAGTAAATCATGGGGTCATTTTTGGGTGAACTACCCCTTTAAGGCCACCTGATATAAAGTGTGTGTGTGTGTGTGTAGTGTGGCGGTCCAGGGGGCTCAGCGGTTCTGTGATCGCGGCTGCCAGGCGATCGTGGACACGGGCACCTCTCTGATCGGCGGCCCAGCGGGAGACATCCAGCTCCTCCAGCAGCTCATCGGGGCCACGCCCACCGCGGTCGGAGAGGTGAGTGTACCACCGGCCGGATGATGTTATTGATGAACACCTGCTGTCAATGATCCCCATGTGTGTTTCAGTATCTCTTAGACTGCGCCAGGATCAGCAGTCTTCCTGTGGTGTCCTTCCTGATCAGCGGTGTGGAGTTTGCCCTCTCCGGAGAGCAGTACGTCAGGAGGGTGAGTGCACACACACACGCACAAATTGAGCGTTTTGAAGGCGTGATTCGCGCAAATTGAGCGTTTTGAAGGCGTGATTCACGCAAATTGAGCGTTTTGAAGGCGTGATTCGTGCAAATTGAGCGTTTTGAAAGCGTGATTCGTGCAAATTGAGCGTTTTGAAAGCGTGATTCGCGCAAATTGAGCGTTTTGAAGGCGTGATTCGCGCAAATGAGGTGGTGCGAATTGAGCGTTTTGAACGTGCGTTTCGCGCAAATTGAGCGTTTTGAACGCGATACGCGCGAATGAGATGGTGCAAATTGAGCGCTTTGAAGGCGTGATTTGCACTAATTGAGCGCTTTGAAGGTGTGATTCGCACTAATTGAGCGCTTTGAAGGCGTGATTCGCGCAAATTGAGCGTTTTGAAGGCGTGATTCGCGCAAATTGAGCGTTTTGAACGCGTGATTCGCGCAAATTGAGCGTTTTGAAGGTGTGATTCGCGCAAACGAGATGGTGCGAATTGAGCGTTTTGAACGTGCGTTTCGCGCAAATTGAGCTTTTTGAACGCGAAACGCGCGAATGAGATTGTGCAAATTGAGCGTTTTGAAGGCGTGATTTGCACTAATTGAGCGCTTTGAAGGTGTGATTCGCGCAAATT
The DNA here is from genome assembly GCF_949357685.1 of Gobio gobio. Classification (NCBI taxonomy): domain Eukaryota; kingdom Metazoa; phylum Chordata; class Actinopteri; order Cypriniformes; family Gobionidae; genus Gobio; species Gobio gobio. The sequence continues at coordinate 61,960,255 of NC_137101.1, read as the reverse complement.
GAGCGTTTTGAAGGCGTGATTCGCACTAATTGAGCGCTTTGAAGGTGTGATTCGCGCAAATTGAGCGTTTTGAAGGCGTGATTCGCACTAATTGAGCGCTTTGAAGGTGTGATTCGCGCAAATTGAGCGTTTTGAAGGCGTGATTCACGCAAATTGAGCGTTTTGAAGGCGTGATTCGCGCAAATTGAGCGTTTTGAAGGCGTGATTCGCGCAAATGAGGTGGTGCGACTTGAGCGTTTTGAACGTGCGTTTCGCGCAAATTGAGCGTTTTGAACGCGATACGCGCAAATTGAGCGTCTTGAACGCGATTCACGCGAATGAGGCGGCGTGAATTGAGCCCAAGTTGAAGAAATCTGAACTTTTCCAGATATTCGTGCCGCGTTAACCAATCAGGAGCTTGCTCTCTAGTAGTGACAACAATGAGGAGAACAGACACCGATCCCGCTTCACTCATCTCTCTCTCTCTCTCTCTGCAGGAGTTGCTGAACAACAAGCAGATCTGCTTCAGTGGCTTCCAGGCCATCGATGTGCCTTCTCCGGCCGGCCCCGTCTGGATCCTGGGGGACGTTTTCCTCTCTCAGGTGTACAGCATCTACGACCGGGCTCAGAATCGGGTCGGCTTCGCTCGTCTTGCAGAAGCACCAGAGCTCATCGTGTAGATCACATTAAAGTGTGTGTTTGACGTCCTGCATTAAAGCATATTAAATCTCTTCTGTCTCTCTCTGTGTGTCTGCTCTGGGCCATTAGATAACAGCACCTCACACATGACACTAGCAGGATTTTCATTGGGTTACACACAACTAGCCAATCAAATGTTCAATTAGTTGATTTAATTGGGTTTTTACCTGATCTCTGATCTGTTTTATACATTTGTAGACGTTTTAATTAGACATTAGTGTTGTTAATAGTGCCGTATTGGTTTATCTGAGACACACACTTAATATTCAACTTTATTAGCTGATTTAATGGCATTTGAAAGATTGTACTTTCAATGTAAAAGGTGTTTTTATGCATGTTTGTCCTGGGTTTACATCACACCCTGTATATATTAATAAAACACAATGTTACCTATTGATGAGTGTGTTGCTCTCAAGGAGGTCCAATTTAAATTTGATTGGCATTGTATAGTAAAATAAAAGTTGAAAATAAGGGGCTTTAAACATGACAAAAATGAGAAGTGATTAGTGTTTTGCTGTTTAGTCAAAATCTTCCATATATGTTTCAAACGGTTTTCTTCAGCAAGTTAAATATGAATTTCGCCACGAATTCAACTTTGAACCCCGTTTATATACAGTATGTATTATGTGTGTGTGTGTGTTTTGGCGTCTGAGCGGGACCTTTGTTTTGGTCTGGCGGTGTGACGTCATAAGAATGCGCCGCTGTGATTCTGCTAAAGAAAGGTTTGTGTTTTAAGCGTTTAAACAAGTTCGGCTCTTGTGCCGTATGTAAAACGAGTTACATATTGAATCTAACGTCGTAATACGTTTTCTAGCGAAAGCGACCGCTGTTTTTGTGCGAGTTAAAGGAACACGCCGACTTTTTGGAGACTTTGGCTTATTCCCCGTATCCCCCAGAGTTAGAGAAGTCCATACACACCATTCTCATCTCCGGACGCACACACCGCTAGCCTAGCTTAGCACAAAGACCGGAGGTAAACGGCTCCAGCTAGCCCACTGCTCAATACGTGACAAAATAACGCCAACACTTTCATATTTACATGTTGTGATGTGTATAGTCACCGCGTGTACAAATAACAAGGTCACGTGAGACACCGCCATCTTATAAACGTACACATACTGGGGACTATTTTCTCTGAAGGCGCAGCGGAGGGATTTGCTGACCCGGGAAGAAGCTCCGCGGCGAGGAGCAGAGAGTTCGCTCAGAGTTGGAGTAATAGAGTCAGCAATTACTAGTTTACAATCATGGGTGTTCGCTGTATTGTAAAGGACTGCGACCATAAACAGGGCAGACCAGGTAATACCATGATGTTTCATAGGATTCCCACCCAAAACGCTGTCCTGATGAATATATGGCTGCTGGCTCTGGATATAGATCCAAACACACCTGTGTCCATCATCAAGCACCATCGGGTTTGCTCTGAACATTTCTCTGAAGACGACTATTTTGAAAAGATGCAGTTTGCCACTCGGACCATGAAACGTGTGCTGAAGGATACGGCCATCCCATGGGTACTACAGACAGGACAACCTGCGGTAAGTGTTCCCTTATGTTTTTAGATGACTACTGTAACAGCGCCATTAGCTAGATCTAATGTAACTTTAGTGACACTATCACATGAATAGGTCAGCAAATCCCTCCGCAGAAGTAGCTGTGCTTCGCCCTCAGAGAATATAGTCCCCAGTATGTGTACGTTTATAAGATGGCTGTGTCTCATGTAACCTTGTTATTTGTACACGCAGTGACTACACACATCACAACATGAAAATAGGAAAATGTTGCCGTTATTTTGTCAGGTATTGAGCTGTAGGCTAGCTGGAGCCGTTTACCTCCAGTCTTTGTGCTAAGCTAGGCTAGCGGTGGGTTGCTCATTCATGCATGAGTAACAGAAAACATGCTTCTCATTTCTCTCTATATATCGTGAATCAGTTTATCATAAACACGAGTTTGAGCACTGATAAGTAGTTTTGAGAAAAACTGAGATTTTCTGAATCCGAGTCAATTAAACTAAATGTTTTGCAAAAAAACGCTCAGTCGTATCGCCCCAAATGCTCAGTCGACTCGCTCGAATCGCCCCAAACGCTCAGTCGACTCGCTCGAATCGCCCCAAACGCTCAGTCGACTCGCTCGAATCGCCCCAAACGCTCAGTCGACTCACTCGAATCACCCCAAACGCTCAGTCGACTCACTCGAATCGCCCCAAACGCTCAGTCGACTCGCTCGAATCGCCCCAAACGCTCAGTCGACTCACTCGAATCGCCCCAAACGCTCAGTCGACTCACTCGAATCACCCCAAACGCTCAGTCGACTCACTCGAATCGCCCCAAACGCTCAGTCGACTCACTCAAATCGCCCCAAACGCTCAGTCGACTCACTCGAATCGCCCCAAACGCTCAGTCGACTCACTCGAATCGCCCCAAACGCTCAGTCGACTCACTCGAATCGCCCCAAACGCTCAGTCGACTCACTCGAATCGCCCCAAACGCTCAGTCGACTCACTCGAATCGCCCCAAATGCTCAGTCGACTCACTCGAATCGCCCCAAACGCTCAGTCGACTCACTCGAATCGCCCCAAACGCTCAGTCGACTCACTCGAATCGCCCCAAACGCTCAGTCGACTCACTCGAATCGCCCCAAACGCTCAGTCGACTCACTCGAATCGCCCCAAACGCTCAGTCGACTCACTCGAATCGCCCCAAACGCTCAGTCGACTCACTCGAATCGCCCCAAACGCTCAGCCGACTCACTCGAATCGCCCCAAACGCTCAGTCGACTCGCTCGAATCGCCCCAAACGCTCAGTCGACTCACTCGAATCGCCCCAAACGCACAGTCGACTCACTCGAATCGCCCCAAACGCTCAGTCGACTCACTCGAATCGCCCCAAACGCTCAGTCGACTCGCTCAAATCGCCCCAAACGCTCAGTCGAATCACCTCAAACGCTCAGTCGACTCACTCGAATCACCCCAAATGCTCAGTCGACTCACTCGAATCGCCCCAAACGCTCAGTCGACTCACTCGAATCGCCCCAAACGCTCAGTCGACTCACTCGAATCGCCCCAAACGCACAGTCGACTCACTCGAATCGCCCCAAACGCTCAGTCGACTCACTCGAATCGCCCCAAACGCTCAGTCGACTCGCTCGAATCGCCCCAAACGCTCAGTCGAATCACCTCAAACGCTCAGTCGACTCACTCGAATCACCCCAAATGCTCAGTCGACTCACTCGAATCGCCCCAAACGCTCAGTCGACTCACTCGAATCGCCCCAAACGCTCAGTCGACTCACTCGAATCACCCCAAACGCTCAGCCGACTCACTCGAATCGCCCCAAACGCTCAGTCGACTCACTCGAATCACCCCAAACGCTCAGTCGACTCACTCGAATCGCCCCAAACGCTCAGTCGACTCACTCGAATCGCCCCAAACGCTCAGTCGACTCACTCGAATCGCCCCAAACGCTCAGTCGAATCACCTCAAACGCTCAGTCGACTCACTCGAATCACCCCAAATGCTCAGTCGTCTCACTCGAATCACCCAAAACGCTCAGTCGACTCACTCGAATTGCCTCAAACGCTCAGTCGACTCGCTCGAATCGCCCCAAACTTTCAGTCGACTCGCTCGAATCACCCCAAACGCTCAGTCGACTCGCTCGAATCGCCCCAAACGCTCAGCCGATTCACTCGAATCGCCCCAAAAGCTCAGTCGACTCACTCTAATCGCCAAACGCTCAGTCGAATCGCCCCAAACGCTCAGTCGGCTCACTCGAATCGCCCCAAACGCTCAGTCGAATCACCCCAAATGCTCAGTCGACTCACTCGAATCGCCCCAAACGCTCACTCGAATCGCCCCAAACGCTCAGTCGACTCGCTCGAATCACCCCAAACGCTCAGTCGACTCACTCGAATCACCCCAAATGCTCAGTCAACTCGCTCGAATCGCCCCAAACGCTCAGTCGACTCACTCGAATCGCCCCAAACGCTCAGTCGACTCACTCGAATCGCCCCAAACGCTCAGTCGACTCACTCGAATCGCCCCAAACGCTCAGTCGACTCACTCGAATCGCCCCAAGCGCTCAGTCGAATCGCCCCAAACGCTCAGTCGACTCACTCGAATCGCCCCAAACGCTCAGTTGACTCACTCGAATCACCCCAAACGCTTAGTCGACTCACTCGAATCGCCCCAAACGCTCAGTCGACTCACTCGAATCGCCCCAAACGCTCAGTCGACTCGCTCGAATCGCCCCAAACGCTCAGTCGACTCACTCGAATCGCCCCAAACGCTCAGTCGACTCACTCGAATCACCCCAAACGCTCAGTCGACTCACTCGAATCGCCCCAAACGCTCAGTCGACTCACTCAAATCGCCCCAAACGCTCAGTTGACTCACTCGAATCACCCCAAACGCTTAGTCGACTCACTCGAATCGCCCCAAACGCTCAGTCGACTCACTCGAATCGCCCCAAGCGCTCAGTCGAATCGCCCCAAACGCTCAGTCGACTCACTCGAATCGCCCCAAACGCTCAGTTGACTCACTCGAATCACCCCAAACGCTTAGTCGACTCACTCGAATCGCCCCAAACGCTCAGTCGACTCACTCGAATCGCCCCAAACGCTCAGTCGACTCACTCGAATCGCCCCAAACGCTCAGTCGACTCGCTCGAATCGCCCCAAACGCTCAGTTGACTCGCTCGAATCGCCCCAAACGCTCAGTCGACTCACTCGAATCGCCCCAAACGCTCAGTCGACTCACTCGAATCGCCTCAAACGCTCAGTCGAATCGCCTCAAACGCTCAGTCGAATCGCCTCAAACGCTCACTCGAATTGCCCCAAACGCTCACTCGAATCGCCCCAAACGCTCAGTCGACTCACTCGAATCGCCCCAAACGCTCAGTCGACTCACTCGAATCGCCCCAAACGCTCAGTCGACTCACTCGAATCGCCTCAAACGCTCAGTCGAATCGCCTCAAACGCTCAGTCGAATCGCCTCAAACGCTCACTCGAATTGCCCCAAACGCTCACTCGAATCGCCCCAAACGCTCAGTCGACTCACTCGAATCACCCCAAACGCTCAGTCGAATCGCCTCAAACGCTCAGTCGACTCACTCGAATCGCCCCAAACGCTCAGTCGACTCGCTCGAATCGCCCCAAACGCTCAGTCGACTCACTCGAATCGCCCCAAACGCTCAGTCGACTCACTCGAATCGCCCCAAACGCTCAGTCGACTCACTCGAATCGCCCCAAGCGCTCAGTCGACTCACTCGAATCACCCCAAACGCTCAGTCGACTCACTCGAATCGCCCCAAACGCTCAGTCGACTCACTCGAATCGCCCCAAACGCTCAGTCGACTCACTCGAATCGCCCCAAACGCTCACTCGAATCGCCCCAAACGCTCAGTCGACTCACTCGAATCGCCCCAAACGCTCAGTCGACTCACTCGAATCGCCCCAAACGCTCAGTCGACTCACTCGAATCGCCCCAAACGCTCAGTCGACTCACTCGAATCGCCCCAAACGCTCAGTCGACTCACTCGAATCGCCCCAAACGCTCAGTCGACTCTCTCGAATTGCCCCAAACGCTCAGTTGACTCACTCGAATCACCCCAAACGCTTCGTCGACTCACTCGAATCGCCCCAAACGCTCAGTCGACTCGCTCGAATCACCCCAAACGCTCAGTCAACTCGCTCGAATCGCCCCAAACGCTCAGTCGACTCGCTCGAATCGCCCCAAACGCTCAGTCGACTCACTCGAATCGCCTCAAACGCTCAGTCGAATCGCCTCAAACGCTCAGTCGACTCACTCGAATCACCTCAAACGCTCAGTCGACTCACTCGAATCACCCCAAACGCTCAGTCGACTCACTCGAATCGCCTCAAACGCTCAGTCGACTCACTCGAATCGCCTCAAACGCTCACTCGAATCACCTCAAACGCTCAGTCGGCTCACTCGAATCACCTCAAACGCTCAGTCGACTCACTCGAATCACCTCAAACGCTCAGTCGACTCACTCGAATCACCTCAAACGCTCAGTCGACTCACTCGAATCACCTCAAACGCTCAGTCGACTCACTCGAATCACCTCAAACGCTCAGTCGACTCATTCGAATCACCCCAAACGCTCAGTCGACTCGCTCGAATCACCCCAAACGCTCAGTCGACTCGCTCGAATCACCTCAAACGCTCAGTCGACTCACTCGAATCACCCCAAACGCTCAGTCGACTCACTCGAATCGCCCCAAACGCTCAGTCGACTCACTCGAATCGCCCCAAACGCTCAGTCGACTCACTCGAATCGCCTCAAACGCTCAGTCGACTCACTCGAATCGCCTCAAACGCTCAGTCGACTCACTCGAATCACCTCAAACGCTCAGTCGACTCACTCGAATCACCTCAAACGCTCAGTCGACTCACTCGAATCACCCCAAACGCTCAGTCGACTCACTCGAATCGCCCCAAACGCTCACTCGAATCGCCCCAAACGCTCAGTCGACTCACTCGAATCGCCCCAAACGCTCAGTCGACTCACTCGAATCGCCCCAAACGCTCACTCGAATCGCCCCAAACGCTCAGTCGACTCGCTCGAATCGCCCCAAACGCTCAGTCGACTCACTCGAATCGCCTCAACGCTCAGTCGACTCGCTCGAATCACCCCAAACGCTCAGTCGACTCGCTCGAATCACCCCAAACGCTCAGTCGACTCACTCGAATCACCCCAAATGCTCAGTCAACTCGCTCGAATCGCCCCAAACGCTCAGTCGACTCACTCGAATCACCCCAAACGCTCAGTCGACTCGCTCGAATCGCCTCAAGCGCTCAGTCGAATCACCCCAAACGCTCAGTCGACTCGCTCGAATCACCCCAAACGCTCAGTCAACTCGCTCGAATCGCCCCAAACGCTCAGTCGACTCACTTGAATCACCTCAAACGCTCAGTCGACTCACTCGAATCATCCCAAACGCTCAGTCGACTCACTCGAATCACCCCAAACGCTCAGTCGACTCGCTCGAATCACCTCAAGCGCTCAGTCGAATCGCCCCAAACGCTCAGTCGAATCGCCCCAAACGCTCAGTTGACTCACTCGAATCGCCCCAAACGCTCAGTCGACTCACTCGAATCACCTCAAACGCTCAGTCGACTCGCTCGAATCACCCCAAACGCTCAGTCGACTCACTCGAATCACCTCAAACGCTCAGTCGACTCACTTGAATCACCTCAAGCGGTCAGTCGAATCGCCCCAAACGCTCAGTCGACTCGCTCGAATCGCCTCAAACGCTCAGTCGACTCACTCGAATCACCCCAAACGCTCAGTCGACTCACTCGAATCGCCCCAAACGCTCAGTCGACTCACTCGAATCGCCCCAAACGCTCAGTCGACTCGCTCGAATCGCCCCAAACGCTCAGTCGACTCACTCGAATCGCCCCAAACGCTCAGTCGACTCGCTCGAATCGCCCCAAACGCTCAGTCGACTCGCTCGAATCGCCTCAAACGCTCAGTCGACTCACTTGAATCACCTCAAACGCTCAGTCGACTCGCTCGAATCGCCTCAAACGCTCAGTCGACTCACTCGAATCACCCCAAACGCTCAGTCGACTCACTCGAATCGCCCCAAACGCTCAGTTGACTCACTCGAATCGCCCCAAACGCTCAGTCGACTCACTTGAATCACCTCAAACGCTCAGTCGACTCACTCGAATCATCCCAAACGCTCAGTCGACTCACTCGAATCACCCCAAACGCTCAGTCGACTCGCTCGAATCACCTCAAGCGCTCAGTCGAATCGCCCCAAACGCTCAGTCGAATCGCCCCAAACGCTCAGTTGACTCACTCGAATCGCCCCAAACGCTCAGTCGACTCACTCGAATCACCTCAAACGCTCAGTCGACTCGCTCGAATCACCCCAAACGCTCAGTCGACTCACTCGAATCACCTCAAACGCTCAGTCGACTCACTTGAATCACCTCAAGCGGTCAGTCGAATCGCCCCAAACGCTCAGTCGACTCGCTCGAATCGCCTCAAACGCTCAGTCGACTCACTCGAATCACCCCAAACGCTCAGTCGACTCACTCGAATCGCCCCAAACGCTCAGTCGACTCACTCGAATCGCCCCAAACGCTCAGTCGACTCGCTCGAATCGCCCCAAACGCTCAGTCGACTCACTCGAATCGCCCCAAACGCTCAGTCGACTCGCTCGAATCGCCCCAAACGCTCAGTCGACTCGCTCGAATCGCCTCAAACGCTCAGTCGACTCACTTGAATCACCTCAAACGCTCAGTCGACTCGCTCGAATCGCCTCAAACGCTCAGTCGACTCACTCGAATCACCCCAAACGCTCAGTCGACTCACTCGAATCGCCCCAAACGCTCAGTCGACTCACTCGAATCGCCCCAAACGCTCAGTCGACTCGCTCGAATCACCCCAAACGCTCAGTCGACTCACTCGAATCGCCCCAAACGCTCAGTCGACTCGCTCGAATCGCCCCAAACGCTCAGTCGACTCGCTCGAATCGCCTCAAACGCTCAGTCGACTCACTTGAATCACCTCAAACGCTCAGTCGACTCACTCGAATCACCTCAAACGCTCAGTCGACTCACTTGAATCACCTCAAACGCTCAGTCGACTCACTCGAATCGCCCCAAACGCTCAGTCGACTCACTCGAATCGCCCCAAACGCTCAGTCGACTCACTCGAATCGCCCCAAACGCTCAGTCGACTCGCTCGAATCGCCCCAAACGCTCAGTCGACTCACTCGAATCACCTCAAACGCTCAGTCGACTCACTTGAATCACCTCAAACGCTCAGTCGACTCACTCGAATCACCTCAAACGCTCAGTCGACTCACTTGAATCACCTCAAACGCTCAGTCTCTTGCTGGTTAAACAGTGTAAATAAAACCAGAACAAACGAACACAAACGTGTAATGAGATCTCCTACTAAGCGTGCTCTATTACATGTAATCTAAAAGTTATTAAATAAATAAAGGGTTTGAGCTCTTTTATTAATGTGTAGTGCTAGTTTTGAGTGTTTTCAGGCCATTAACTTGAACTCTGATCGACTCCTTTCCCATTATCCTCACCTTAAAGATGGCGTTTATTAAAGAGGAGGCTGAAGACCTGAAGATTGAAGAAACATTGAGTGTCAAACATGAAGAAACTGAGGAACAAACAGGTTGGTTTCATTCTCAATTGCAATATTGACAATAAATTTACAGATAATTGTAAATTGGGTGAGCACACTTGTGTTCTCATTTCAGATGTTCTGAGTAAATTAATAAACTGATTTGTGAGTTCAGTGTTGGACAGATCAGATGTTCTAACCAGTCGTTAAAATGATTCGGTTCAAAGGAGTCATTAGGTGGTGAATCGGACATTAGCAGACGTGTTGTGTGTGAATCCCGTCTGGTAGAACATCGCGAAAGATTTGTCAACACACAGAAAACACTTCATAACCGGATAGGATTTGTTTCTCGTTTATTGAAAGTATGCTTTATGTCAGCTGGTCAGAGAAGAGGCAACGTTTTTGAGAGCAGCAGCGGTGATTCAAGGGAAAAATTGTCCGAATGCGCCACGTGCAACATGGATTCAGTCTTCCGACCTTTTGATTTGGATTAATATGTGAATTAGGCTATGAGAAGGAACTACAGTGGTTATTTTGAAGACCCAGAGACTGCTCTCTGATCGTTCTCTCTGTCACTCAGATAACATGCGCTGCAGTCATCTATTCTACATCACTCATAAATCACAATAACTCATCAAATTGGGCTTTGGCATTTGTTTTTAGGGTTGGTCGATGTGGGAAAACAAAATTACATCTCCAAAGTCTCTGAACTTTACACTTGGCACAATGCAGTCAGGCAAGTCCCGTTGTATGTAAACGTTCCCACGAAGTTGGGTGCATGAAATTAGTATTCGTGTATCGCGATCGCACAGGCTGACGATATGCCGATCTGAAAATGAAGATGTTAGCAGCAGTTTCTTTAAGTCCTGTAAGTTGTGAGGCGCGGCCTCCATGGATCGGACTTGTGTGTTCAGCACATCCCACAGATGCTCGATTGGATTGAGATCTGGGGAATTTGGAGGCAGAGTCAACGCCGCAAACTCTGCATTTGTGCTTTGTGGCGGCGCATTATCTGCTGAAAGAGCCACAGCCACCAGGGAATACCGTTTCCATGAGAGGCTAGACATGCTGCTGCATTCTGGATCATTCGAAGTGTTTGGATCGCATAAGAGGGGAGTCCAGCCAGAAGCGCATTGCAGTAGTCTAATCTAGAAATAACCAGGGCCTGGACAAGAAGCTGTGTTGCGTGTTCTGTTAGGAACGGTCTGATCTTCCTGATGTTGTAGAGCGCAAACCTGCAAGAGCGAGCTGTCTTAGCAATGTGATCTCTGAAGGATAACTGGTCATCAAATGTAACTCCAAGATTTCTGACTGATTTTGAAGGGGAGATCAGGGATGCACCTAGCTGGATGGTGAAGTCATGTTGCATAGTGGGACTGGCGGGAAAGATGAGGAACTCAGTCTTTGCCAGGTTGAGCTGTAGGTGATTTTTACTCATCCATGCAGAGATGTCAGCCAGACAGCTGGAGATTCGTGCAGCTACTGTGGGGTCGTCTGGTTGGAATGAAAGGTAGAGCTGAGTGTCATCAGCATAGCAGTGATATGAGAAGCCATGTGCCTGTATGATGGGACCTAATGAAGTAGTGTAAATGGAGAAAAGGAGAGGACCAAGCACTGAGCCCTGAGGAACCCCTGTGGTCAGTTGATGCGCTTGGGATTCCTCTCCTCTCCAGGTAACATTGAAGGACCGTTTCCATTAACCAGCATTAACTTCCAGAACCAGCATTAACTTGAGCAGTTTGAGCTCCAGTAGCTCGTCTGTTTGATCGGACCACACGGGCCAGCCTTCGCTCCCCACGGGCAGCCTCGGCCGCCCATGACCCTGTGGCCGGTTCTCCACTGGTCCTCCATGACCCTGTGGCCGGTTCTCCACTGGTCCTCCATGACCCTGTGGCCGGTTCTCCACTGGTCCTCCATGACCCTGTGGCCGGTTCTCCACTGGTCCTCCATGACCCTGTGGCCGGTTCTCCACTGATCCTCCATGACCCTGTGGCCGGTTCTCCACTGATCCTCCATGACCCTGTGGCCGGTTCTCCACTGGTCCTCCATGACCCTGTGGCCGGTTCTCCACTGGTCCTTCATGACCCTGTGGCCGGTTCTCCACTGGTCCTTCCTCTGAGCACTTTTGATAGAGGCTGACCACTGCAGACCGGGAACACTCCACAAGAGCTGCAGTTTTGGAGATGCTCTGACCCAGTCGTCTAGCCGTCACAATCTGGCCCTTGTCAAACTTGCTCAAATCCTTACGCTTGCCCCTTTTTCCTGCTTCTAACACATCAACTCTGAGGACAAAATGTTCACTTGCTGCCTAATATATCCCACCCACTAACAGGTGTTGATGAGATCATCATCATTGTTTTTCACTTGACCATGTTATGTCTGATCGGTGTATATGGCACTGGGTTCTAGTACCAAACCCTAGTGCTGTGTGCTCTTCTCTAAAGGCCCGGGTATACTTCAATTACCGCGCCCGGACGTGTCATGCGCGCAGCCCTGTCCGCGCGTCTTTCAAAGTATACTACACAACGGATGCGCGCGGATGATCGCGTTCGACACATGCGCAGTAAAAAGTGTCTATGCTCTACCAGACATCGGAGGGCAGCACTGAGTCCTGTCATCAACGGGACATTCGCTGGGCATGATCGGAGAAGAATTGTAGTGCATCCACCATTGCTACATAGTTTGGAAGAAACACTGAAGAATCAAAAATTCTCTCTTTTTTTTCCAAGCGTGTTGTTTTTAAACCGGTCTTTGCACACTCTTCTTCGACGGCTGAACACTGTGCTCAATACTGTGTTTATTGCCACCTAGTGGACTCTTCTGTACTGCTGGCGCATGCGCTGTTGCGCGCGGACGGGGTGTGCGGCCGGCCGCGAGCCCTCCGAGTGACGAAAATTACGTCATTTTTGAAAATTACGTTTCCGTCATGCGGGCGGTGCACGAACGCGGACGGCCGAAGTATACCCGAGCCTTAAGTCTATCGTTTTGGCATCCATTGGGATCTAGATGTGTGGAGATTTTTGGTCTTTTGTCTTGTCAGAATTAGCACAAGAAGATTATTAGCCATCTCATATTTGATAGCTTTAATAAAACTTGGAGAGCTATTTAGTTTGTTTAGGTGGTGAGGAAATCTAACACTCAGTGTCATTGACGTAACATTGAGATCTAATGATAATGACTCCCAAGGGAAGCATGTACATGTAGAAAAGCAGAGGACCTAATTCTGAGCCCTGTGGCACACCATACTTGTGTTTGATGAGACATCTCTGCATTTACACAAGCAAAGTAGCGGTCGGATAGATAGGACAAGTAAACCATTGTAATGCTTGTCCATAAATGCCAACATAATTATCAAGCTGTCCAAAAAAAAGCGGTAGTCTTTGTTACTGATAGATCTAATAGTACTTAAAGGAAGATATAGCCTTGACTAGATGCCAAAAGCAGGTTATTTATGTATAACTTTAAAAGTCAACTTTATTTATATAGCGCTTTTAACAATGTAGATTGTTTCAAAGCAGCTTTACAGTGTTAAACAGGAAAATAATGCAGCATAATTTTATTCAGCTTGTCACGGGGTGAGGAATCACACGACAAGGCAGGTTGAGTGAACAGGCCCCGGAGGGTGGGTTTTATTTACAGTGCACGTGAACAGGTGAAAACAGACAGTGAGCCGGTGCGTGGTGGCTGGTGATCCTAGTGCTCGGTGGTGCTCGATCCTCGTGAAAGTGGGTGTCCAAACGTGCTCCAGTGAAGTGGGCTGTCGGTCACTCGCTGCTTTCTGGGGGAGAACAACAAAGAGAGGTAAGTCCAGCAGTGCATTCAGCTCGAGACCAGAGTCTGTCCGTCTGCTCAGCCGTAGCTGCTTTTATGTCTCTGAGCTGATGCGGTGCAGCTGTGACCGATCAGCCCATGGTGATGATGTGCAGGTGTGTAGTTGCCAGGGCGACGCTGATTCCTCTGGGTGGACTCGTCACATTCCCCCCCCCTAAGCGTTGTTCTGGTCCTGCGAACATATGGAGACAGTAGGGGTGAAACAAAGGGAGGGTGGGGAATGACCCCTGACAGACCTGCATAAGCTGTCCATATTCTTGAGAGGCCGTCGGCGTTCGCGTTGGCGGCCCCGGCCCGATGACGTACCTCAAAGTGGAAGTCCTGGAGCGCTAGGAACCAGCGAGTCACCCTGGCGTTGGTGTCCTTGGCGCGGGCCATCCATTGAAGGGGCGCATGGTCGGTGACCAGGGTGAACTTGCGGCCTAACAGATAGTACCTTAGCTCCAGGACTGCCCACTTGATGGCCAGGGCCTCTCTCTCGACGGCGGCGTACCTCGTCTCAGCCGGGGACAGCTTCCTGCTGATGTAGATGACCGGATGCTCCTCGCCTTCCTGGATTTGCGACAGGACGGCTCCCAGTCCTGTGTCGGAAGCATCCGTCTGCAGCAGGAAGTGGCAACCGAAGTCTGGAGCGCGGAGTACCGGCGACGACGTCAGGGCTGTCTTGACCCGGGCGAAAGCCTCCTCGAGGGCTGGGGTCCAGCAGACTTTCTCCGGCTGCCCCTTCCTGGTCAGGTCTGTCAGGGGGGGCGGCTAGAGAGGAGAAGTTGGGGATAAAACATCGGTAATACCCTGCCAACCCCAAAAAGGCCCGTACCTGGGTCTTCGTCTGCGGTCTTGGGGCGGAGTGGATGGCCTCGACTTTCTTCTCCTGGGGCTGGATGAGGCCCCTTCCGACTCGGAAACCCAGGTACTTGGCCTCGGAGAGGGCGAGGTGACACTTGCGGGGGTTGGCAGTGAGTCCAGCCCGCCGGAGCTCCGAAAGCACCCTCCGCAGACGTTCCAGGTGGTCTCCCCATGCCTCGGAATGGATGACGACATCATCGATGTAGGCCGCCGCGTAGGCCTGGTGGGGCCTTAGGATGATGTCCATCATCCGTTGGAAGGTCGCTGGGGCCCCGTGGAGGCCGAAGGGAAGGGTCCGGTACTGCCGGTGGCCACTGGGGGTCGAGAAAGCAGTCTTGGGTTTAGCGGTTTCAGAGAGTGGTACCTGCCAATAGCCTTTGGTAAGGTCCAAGGTGCTGATGTACCGGGCCCTTCCCAGTCGATCCAGCAGCTCGTCGACCCGAGACATGGGGTACCCGTCGAATTCGGAGACTTCGTTCAGGCGTCGGAAGTCGTTGCAAAAGCGGAGGGTGCCATCCGGCTTTGGGACCATCACAATGGGGCTGGACCACGGGCTCCGGGATGGTTCGATTACCCCCAACTTCAGCATTTGTTGAATCTCTTCCTCAATAGCCTGCCGACGAGCCTCCTGGACACGGTAGGGCCGTTGCCTGACGATGACTCCTGGTGGTGTTCTGACGTCATGTTGGACCACGTTGGTCTGCCCGGGCTGGGTCGAGAACACATCCTGGAACTGACTGACCAGGTGCTGCAGCTCCGCCTTCTGGGCAGCCGAAAGATGGGGGTTGACGTCTACAACCACGGGATCGTTGATGCTTAGGGCCGCCACCTGGTCCCGGGTCCCCACCCACTTCTTCAGGAGGTTGATGTGATAGAGTTGCTCTGTCTGGCGTCGTCCAGGCTGTCTCAGGCGGTACGTGACTGGCCCAATCTTCTCAATCACGGTATACGGACCCTTCCAGGTGGCCAGGAACTTGCAGGCAGAGCTGGGGACCAGGACCATGACGCGGTCTCCCGGCTGGAACTCCCGTGGTTGGGCTGCCCGGTCATAACGGCGTTGCTGCGCTTGTTGAGCCTTGCTGAGGTGTTCCCGGACTAATGGCATCACCCGGTCGATCCGTTCCCTCATCTGGCGGACGTGCTCGATGAGGGTGCGATGAGGGGCAGGCTGCTGCTCCCAAGCTTCTCGGGCGATGTCCAGGAGCCCTCGTGGTTGGCGGCCGAAGAGAAGCTCGAAGGGGGTGAAGCCAGTTGAGGCCTGGGGTACTTCGCGGATCCCGAAGAGCACATAAGGAATCATGAGGTCCCAATCCCGCTTATCCTCCGCTGCCACACGTCTCAGCATCTGCTTGAGGGTCTGGTTGAACCTTTCCACCAGCCCGTCCGTTTGTGGGTGGTAGACTGTGGTCCTCAACTGCTTCACCCGCAGCAGCCTGCAGAGATCTGCCATTAGCCGGGACATGAACGGAGTACCCTGGACCCTGGTCAGTCAGTATCTCCGTTGGTATGCCCACCCGGCTGGCCAGCAGGAACAGCTCCTGGGCGATGTTCTTCGCGGTGGCCTTGCGGAGGGGAATCACTTCGGGGTACCGGGTGGCATAATCGACGATGACCAGGATGTGCTCGTGGCCACGGGCAGACTTTGGCAACGGCCCCACTATGTCCATCCCAATCCGCTCGAAGGGCACCTCGATGATGGGCAGCGGAATGAGTGGACTGGGGGGAGGAGTCCTGGGCGACGTGACTTGGCAGGTCGGGCAGGCCTGGCAGAACCTCTTCACCTCGGCCTCCAGCCCAGGCCAGTGGAACTGGTCGCGGATGCGTTGGGTGGTGTTAGCTGCCCCGAGGTGACCTGCCATAGGATGGGAATGGGCCAGCTCCAGGATGGTTTCGGTCTTGGTCCGAGGAACAACTAACAATTTTTTCTCCTCCCCCCTCCGCTGTGCGACACAGTATAGCAGGCCATTCTCAACGACAAAATGCGGGAGAGGATGGGGCCGTGGGAGGACGTCTTTCCCGTCGATGACCCGCACTTGGGACCAGCAGTGCTTCAGGCGATCGTCCTCCCGTTGTTCCTTGGCGAACGAGCCCCCTCCGGCAGCCTGCTGATACACATCAAGAAATGGATTAGTGGATTGGGAGGGGGACTCACCATCTCTCCCGCTGTCGGAGGCTAGAAGGGCTGGTCGGCGGCGGGGTCCACGCGGCCGTCTCCGTCTTCGACGGTTCCTCTCCCGGCTGGCAGGCTGAGTGGCGGCGGTGAGCAGGGCGTTGAAGCCCGGCCAGTCTCTACCCAGCAGTACGGCCACTGGAAGATCCTCGACCACGCCGACTTCCACCGGCCAGGTGCCTTGGGGCGATGAGATGGTGACTCGACGGGTTGGCACTTGGCGAGTGTCTCCGTGCACACAGGTGATGGGGAGGAAGCTCTTCTCGCCTCCTCGGGACCCGCACAACCCTGGCTGGATGAGGGTGACCGTACTGCCGGAGTCCAGCAGGGCTCTGAAGTGTCTCCCGTCGATCACCACGTCTGCTTCCGGGGCTCCCGATGGCATCCGCTGGTGGACGATGCAGCCTGCCAGCCACGCACGCGGAGGCGGCATGGATTCGGCGCTGGGCATGGGCTCGTCTCGCGGCGGGGGAACCGTCGGCCTGCCTACTGGTCGTGGGGCGCCTTCGAGCGGCCGTCGCTCCTGGACCACCCTCCGGGGGAACGGCAAGGCTCGCTCCCCTGCCTCACGGTGGTGAATGGCATCCGCCAGCTCGATCGCCTCCACGAGTTCCGCGGTGTTGGATGGATTTCTCATACCGACCGCCTGCCGGATGGGACGGGGAAGAGCACGGAGGAGGCGATCGACCACCACCCGTTCCGCTACCTGAGCTGCCGTGGGACCTCCTTCCATCAGCCAATGTTGAGCGATGCGTTTGAGTTCGGCGGCTTGGGCACGGGCTGGCACCCGGGGCTTGAATTCCCATTCGTGAAACTGCTGGGCGGCACAGATGGATGAGAGTCCCAACCTCGCTAGGATTTCACGCTTGACTTCGCCATAATCCTCAGCGATCGCACGGGGAAGTGAGAAATAAGCCCGCTGGGCTTCTCCAGTGAGTAGTGGTGCCAGCGCGCGTGCCCAATCGCCCTCTGGCCACTCCTCACTTTGCGCAGTCGTTTCAAATACCTGCAGGAAAGCCTCCACGTCATCATCCGCCGTCATCTTCGGCAGCAGGCGGGTGGCTTGGGCACGCGGATCAGGTAGCGGAACGCGCTGGGCAGCGGCAAGACGGATGGCGGTCAGTTCATCTTCCGTCCTGCCCTGGCGGGTGGCGAGATGTTCCGCGATTTGTTGCTGGCGGATGCTCACCTCCGTGAGGCGCTGCAACACTTCCTCCATCTTCGGGGAGCGAGCGCGCTACTTCCGGGTCCTGGCGTGCAGAAAAAAAACAAACAGAAAAGATTAGGATTTGGGTGCGGTGAACTTGTCGGTGATTCCTCACGCTTCTGCCCGCATTCTCCACCACTGTCACGGGGTGAGGAATCACACGACAAGGCAGGTTGAGTGAACAGGCCCCCGGAGGGTGGGTTTTATTTACAGTGCACGTGAACAGGTGAAAACAGACAGTGAGCCGGTGCGTGGTGGCTGGTGATCCTAGTGCTCTGTGGTGCTCGATCCTCGTGAAAGTGGGTGTCCAAACGTGCTCCAGTGAAGTGGGCTGTCGGTCACTCGCTGCTTTCTGGGGGAGAACAACAAAGAGAGGTAAGTCCAGCAGTGCATTCAGCTCGAGACCAGAGTCTGTCCGTCTGCTCAGCCGTAGCTGCTTTTATGTCTCTGAGCTGATGCGGTGCAGCTGTGACCGATCAGCCCATGGTGATGATGTGCAGGTGTGTAGTTGCCAGGGCGACGCTGATTCCTCTGGGTGGACTCGTCACAAGCTGTATAGCCATTCTGGAAACATTTCAAGTATCATACAGTGACAGTGTGGGCTTTAGATCAATAATTTGATCAGTAATTTAGTTTAAATGGTTAATTTAGTTTATTATTTAGATGTATTTCGATGTTTAGTTGAAAAATTTAGTGTCCCCAACTGAGCACGCCAAGCCAGAGGCAACAGTGGCAAGGAAACCAAAACTCCATTAGGTGACCTAATGGAGAAAAATAAACCTTGGGAGAAACCAGGCTCAGTCGGGGTGCCAGTTCTCCTCTGGACAATTAACAAACAGCGTATTATTATTATTATTATTATTTTGGCAGTTTTACAGCTCGGAGGTCATAATAGATCAGAATATTCGAGGGACCGGGGGCAACATGCTGGAGACGGGTTTATTGAGGATGATGTTGATTAAATAATTATTAAAGTGCTATATTCGAATGATCGGAGGCAACACGCCGGAGACGGGTTTATTGAGATGCCGTGTCGATGAGGCAGTTGCAGGGGGAGTCTAATCACGGTCTCTGCAGACACTTCAGGGTCTTGTGTTGGTCTTCTCTGGGCGCAGGTCCACTATCTGAACTGGATACGGCCCGGATCCGGCTGACTGCAGTAAACCTCGGGATAAAACAGAGAGACTATCATTAGCGTAGATTCCATTCTTCTGATGATGTAACGAGTACATCAGGTGTTATGGGAAGTGTTCCCGGTTCCGGCTGACCTAGTTAATGCAGCCTAACAATCATTTCATTGAAAAAGTGTTTTATGTGTATGCCACAGTAAAGAGATGTGTTTTTAGTCTAGATTTAAACTGACAGAGTGTGTCTGCTTCCCGAACAATGTTAGGAAGACTGTTCCAGAGTTTTGGAGCTAAATAGGAAAAGGATTGACCGCCTGCAGTTGATTTGGATATTCTCGGTATGATCAACTGGCCAGAGTTTTGAGACCGCAGTAGACGTGATGGAGTATAATATGTTAAGAGCTCGCTCAAGTATTGGGGAGCTAAACCATTTAGTGCTTTGTAAGTAATAAGTAAGATTTTAAAATTTATGCGATGTTTAATAGGCAGCCAGTGAAGTGTTGACAGAACTGGGCTAATATGGTCATACTTCCTGGTTCTAGTAAGAACTCGAGCTGCTGCGTTTTGGACCAGCTGGAGTTTATTTATTAAGCGAGCAGGGCAACCACCCAGTAGAGCATTACAATAATCTAACCTTGAGGTCATGAACGCATGAACTAACTGTTCAGCATTGAGAGCATGTGCCGTAATTTAGATATATTTTTAAGATGGCAGAAAGCAGTTTTACAGATGCTAGAAACGTGGCTTTCAAACGAAAGATTGGTATCAAAGAGCACAACCAGGTTCCTCACTGACGACGAGGACTTGACAGAACAGCCATCAAGTGTTAGACAGTATTCTAGGCTTCCAATAATTAAAAATTCAGTTTTTTCTGAATTGAGTTGCAGGAAATTACCAGTCATCCAATGTTTTATATCAGCTATGCATTCCGTTAATCTTGTGAATTGGTAAGTTTCTTCAGGGCGTGCAGAAATATAGAGCTGAGTATCGTCAGCATAACAATGAAAACTAACGCCATGCTTCCTAATGATATCTCCCAGTGGTAGCATGTACAGGGTGAAGAGTAGCGGTCCTAGCACTGAGCCTTGTGGTACTCCATACTGAACTTGCGATCGGTGTGACATATCTTCATTTACTACTACAAACTGATAACGGTCGCATAGGTATGATTTAAACCATGATAATGCAATTCCACTAATACCTACATAATTTTCGAGTCTATTCAAAAGAATGTTGTGGTCGATAGTATCAAATGCAGCGCTAAGATCGAGTAACACTAATAGAGAGATACAGCCACGATCGGATGATAAGAGTAAATCATGTGTAACTCTGACGAGAGCAGTCTCAGTGCTATGATACGGTCTAAATCCTGACTGGAAATCCTCACAGATACCATTTCTTTCTAAAAAGGAACATAATTGTGAAGACATTGCCTTTTCAAGTATTTTTGACAGAAAGGGTAGATTTGAGATTGGTCTATAATTTACTAAATCTGTAGGATCAAGTTGCGGTTTTTTAATAAGTGGTTTAATAATAGCCAACTTAAAAGTTTTCGGTACATATCCTAATGACAAAGATGAATTAATGATATTAAGAAGAGGTTCTATGACCTCTGGTAGCATCTCTTTTAATAGCCTAGTCGGTATAGGGTCGAGCATACATGTTGTCGATTTTGATGATTTAACGAGTTTAGCCAATTCTTCTTCTCCTATAGCAGTGAATGAGTGTAATTTTTCCTCAGTGACACTACAATGCTCTGTCTGATGTGATGCTGTATTAGACGGCTGCATGGTTAAAACATTTTTCCTAATATTATCAATCTTACATGTGAAGAAGTTCATAAAGTCATTACTGCTGTGCTGTTTACAATCATCAGAAGTTGAAGCTTTATTTTTGGTTAATTTAGCCACTGTATCAAATAAATACCTTTGGTTGTGTTTGTTTTCTTCCAAGAGAGTTGAGAAATAAGCAGATCTAGCAGTTTTTACAGCCTTTCTGTATGTGATCATGTGCTCTTTCCACGAATTACGAAATACCTCTAATTTTGTTTTCTTCCAGCTGCGCTCCATTTTTCTGGCTGCTGTTTTAAGGGCCCGGGTGTGCTCGTTGTACCACGGCGTTGGACTATTTTCTTTAATCTTCTTTAAGCGCAGAGGAGCAACTGTGTCTAAAGTACTGGAAAAGAGAGAGTCAATAGTTTCTGTTGCAACATCGAGTTCTTCTATACTATCTGGGATGCTGAGCAGATGATACTGATGAGGGAGATTATTTAAAAAGCAATCTTTAGTAGCGGCAGTGATTGTCCTGCCATTTTTAAAGCGAGGGGGCGGCTTTGCAACCTTAGCTAAATTAAGTATACATGATACTAAGTAATGATCTGAGATGTCATCGCTCTGCTGCAGAATTTCAACGGTATCAACATTTATTCCATGTGACAATATTAGGTCTAAAGTATGATTATGGCGATGAGTGGCTCCTGACACGTGTTGCCTAACTCCAATAGAGTTTAGTGTGTCTTTAAATGCTAATCCCAATACGTCTTTTCCGTTGTCTACATGGATATTAAAATCACCAACAATTAGTACTTTATCTACGGCCAGTACTAACTCTGATAGAAAATCAGCAAATTCTTTGATAAAGTCTGTATTATGCCCTGGTGGCCTGTATACAGTAGCTAACACAAATGTTGAATGGGTTTTATCATGTACACTACATAGCGTTACATAAAGCACCAAAACTTCGAAGGAATTATATTTGAAACTAGACTTCTGAGTAATACTGAAGATATTATTATAAATTACAGCAACCCCTCCCCCTTTACCTTTCAGACGCGGCTCATGTTTATAACAATAATCTTGGGGGGTGGACTCATTTAAGGTAATGTAGTCGTCAGGTTTTAGCCAGGTTTCTGTCAAACAGAGCACATCTAGATTATTATCTGTAATGATATCATTAACAATAAGCGCTTTTGGGGAAAGGGATCTAATATTCAGCAACCCAAGCTTTATCAATTGTTCATCTGTATTATATATTTTGTTTATTTGTTGGACATCAATTAAATTTTTACTGTTGAATGGTTTTGATGTTTTTTTGTATTTACTAATTCGGGGAACAGACACAGTCTCTATATGATAATATCTAGGTGAAAGAGTCTCTATGTGCTGGGATTTATCTGACTCCGGTAACGTGAGACAGCTAGCAGACGGTCGGTTTAGCCAGTTTGTCTGCTTCCTGACCTGGGCCCTAGTGAGTCAAGGTTTAGCTCTAAGACTATGTGCCAGATTACTAGAGAGAAGAGCGGCACCACCCCAAGAGGGATGGATGCCATCCTTCTTCAACAGGTCAGGTCTGCCCCAAAAACTTTTCCAATTGTCTATGAACCCTATGTTATTTTGCAGACACCACTTAGACAACCAGCCATTGAGTGATGATAGTCTGCTAACTATCTCATCACTCCTTTTTACAGGGAGCGGTCCAGAACAATAAACAGCCTCTGACATCGTACTAGCGAGTTCACACACCTCTTTAATGTTAATTTTGGTGATCTCCGACTGGCGAAGTCGAACATCATTAGTGCCGACGTGAATAATAATCTTAGAGAATTTACGATTGGCTTTAGCCAGTACTTTTAAATTTGCTTTGATGTCAGGTGCTCTGGCTCCCGGTAAACAAGTGACTATGGTGGCTGGTGTCTCTATTTTCACGTTCTGTGTAATAGAATCGCCAATGACTAGGGCACTTTCAACAGGATACTCAGTGGGTGCTTCACTGAGAGGGGAGAACCTGTTTGATGTTCTAACCGGAACGGAAAAGCGGTTCTTTGGTCTGCGACTATGCTGCCTCACTGTTACCCAGTTTCCCTGCTGCGAGGGCCCTGCAGCCGGAACCGAAGAATGTACAGAGTTCACTAAGCTATTCGCATCCAAATCAGTGTCTAAAGCTGTTACATCCTCACTACTCTCAGATAAAGTATGGATGCGTGTTTCTAATTCTGAAATCTTCTCCGTCAGCCTAACTATCTCCTTACATTTATCACATGTGAAGCCCTCTTCGCTAGCGGAGAAGCCTATACTGAACATGCGACATGCAGTGCAGGTGATAATGACAGGAGAAGACATGACTTACCGTGTTTGTTGATTAATCCAATTTACAACTTACCACAATCGTTTGCTGGACACAATTTACTAATCCAAGTTATGAACTCAGAAAAAGGGAGACCCGGGTGCAGAGATAACAAGCTAACAGGCTAGCAAAATGCTAACGTGTGATGGTGATTTAGATTAAAAGCAAGCGATGTCAAATTTAACGTGATAGGCAATTTTTAAACAATGTACGGTGATGAGTAAGTTATATTTAGCAGAAGAAGAAAGAGGAAATATCAAAATAAATATTCAAACGTAAGCAAGGCTCTACAGAGCTACAGACGTGAGCTACAGAGCAACAGACACAGCAGGCAGACAGGAGCAATCGATCAGCCAGGAGCAAACATAAACAATGAGGCTTAACTTCTGACTTATATTGCCGACAAATCCCTTTCTCTGCAAAACTGAACACAATTGAGAGGCCAATATTTTACTATTTCAGACATAATTGCCCGCTTGAGGTCTGTCTATAATTAAACAGTTCTTGGTAAAACTGGGTTTTTGATCAACCAAGCTTGAAAGTATTGGGGACGTGTCCTAAACAAAGTAAAGAGTAGGAATGGGTATGATTAATCAATAATTGATCGTTAAGAATTTTTTTGATCACGTTCATTTGTTATCGATTAATGTAATGCATTTTTTTTATCTAATGCAGATTGCGTTGCGTAGTGTGAGTCTTGAAGCAATTAAATGAATTTCACCTGTGTGGTGAAGTTCACTGCAAACATTGCGATACCGTGTGTAAGTACAACACGGCCACGACTCTAATGATGTACCACTTAAACAAAGTGCATCCGTCCCTGGTTAATGTCGGTGGCGGTGCATCCTGCTCTCAGTCTCCACCTAGCATCAAGTCGGCGTTAGCACAGACTCGGAGCTGTGATGCACAACGAGCAGAGATAATTACCCAAGGGATCTGCAAGTTCATTGAGTTGGATATTCTGGCCTTAAGTATTGTTGAGGGCAATGGTTTTCGAGAACTGATACATTTATTGGAACCAGCATATCAAATTCCATCACGACGTACCATCACCAGACTGGTAGAAACTCACTACGAAGAGCGAAAGCAGCAGCTGTTAAAAGAATTGAGCAAAGCTGAGAGAGTTTCTCTAGTAATACAGACTGCTGGACCGCTTTAACAGCTGAGAGCTACATCACCATAACCTGCCACTACATCATTCGCCGCGTTTCCATTACAGATTTGCCCAAAACGTTTTCTTCTCGTGATAGTCATTCCAAAAATGATGCAATGTATGTTATGTTTATGTAGGCTATATCCCAGCCACCGCACGCCATTATTATTAATGGAAGGAGACGTGTGTGTTATCCAAGCATTGATGGCAAGGAAAGCCCCTTATACTACTTGAGCTTAATAAAGAACTGTCTCGTCTTCTGTCCAAACATACCATCATCTGTAAAGAATGATCGACTTTGACGCAGTGCCACATAAAGAGACTAGCAAAAAGTTTGAATCTTCATGATGATACCTCAAAGGTTTTTTATACCACTTCGTTATTTTGGCTCGGAATTTCGTTTGTTGGAAATATAAACTGAATTTAGAAATGCTTTTGAAATTAAAAACTTTGCGTTTAATAAATATATTTTTGAAATGAACAGCGATTGTAGTGGAGTGCAAAATAATCTGTTCCCAGAATCCACGGCCTTTGCCGTTATTGTGAGTGTACACAAATAAAAGTAGAGAGTTTACTGTTTATTATAATTATGTCTTGCACTTATCTGTAGTATGGCTAGACATTATGGAGAATTGTGATTTGTATCCACTGTCATAAAGGAAAAAATCCATCAGAAGGCGCCGACGACTTCGTTGGACAGAGGGTTAAAGAAAACGTAGCCTATTTAATTTCATATAGTTAGGCTATGTTTAAATATTATATTTTTTAAATTTCATATGTTGATTATGAAAAGTGAGCAAACTGAGTAAACATCGATGCGCATATTTCTGGGGACATGGATTTTGAGGACTTCGTTGAATTGTGTTTTCTAGAAAGTCTTTCTTTAATATTAGAAAAGTAGCTGAAACTATAGCGTCTTTCTGTTTCATTTCTTGAATATGTCCTAATTACAGTAGGCCTATAGATAGTTTTGATATTTGTGTCTGCACCGGGGTCTGTCATTAGCCTACTAGGTTAAAGTTACGCCACTGCCCTTATTATAAAATATATGTCGTTTTAAGAGCTCGTTATTACTTGAGTGGAAAAAATATGTGTGGGAGCAACGTGTGACCGTACCAGGTGACCTGAATACGAGAGAACTGTTTCCATTGCAGTTTTGCGAAAATTTCCTTTTTCGAATTGCCTGAAAACCCACCTCATGCGAGCGTAAAAACTTTTTTGTGATATATGGGAGTTTTTGCGAAATTGAATGGAAACACGGCTAGTGATGATTGGCAAATGAACTCATGGGTCCTGTTCACAGAAAGCCTGCCAGTTTTGACTGACAAAACCTGTCAGATCTAAGTATTATGTTTTTTGTTTAACATGATTCTTTTTTTATTATTATTATTTTGGAACAAATGCGGCCTCTGTTTAAGAACGCCGGCTCGCAGCTGCAGGTTCAGCTGCTTTAGAGCACACGCATTATATGTTCGGTTTGCCTAACTGAACGTAGTTTAACTGTCTTCCACAAGTTGATCTTGTAATAAAGGTCTAATCGAGGAAAAACACGTTGTATTTTTGTATTCATTGCATTTTTGAATTATAAAAGTTAAATGATTAATCAATCGTTAATTCTCCAGACGATCGACTAAGAAAATGTAATCGAATGCCCATCCCTAGTAAAGAGCCAGAAATATTGACACGGTTCTGAGATTACAGGTAACACCCTCAGTTGCTTAGTGGGTATAGGATTCAGCATGTCTTGATGTCTGTTGTTTTGTGTCATTAAACTGGGATTAACTGGTATTGTCTCTCTTCTCCTTAGACCTGGTGGTGTTGAAAGAGGAGAGTGAAGTACTGAGTGAAATGGAAGAGAAAGATCAATATGAGGAGCATGAGGATTTCTCAACTGGCGAAAAACAGACTGAAAAATCTCCCTCACAAGAAAGAGCCCAACAGACAGAAACAGTAAGTTATTTCATCTGCCCTCAGTGTGGAAAGAGTTTCCCTAAAAAAGGAACCCTCAAAGCCCACATGAACATTCACACCGGAGAGAAACCACACATCTGCCCTCAGTGTGGAAAGAGCTTCACTACAAAAGGAATCCTTAAAGGCCACATGATGGTCCACACCAAAGAGAAGCCCTTCACCTGCCCTCAGTGTGGAAACGGGTTCACTCAAAAAGGAAGCTTTAACAGACACATGAGAGTTCACACTGGAGAGAAGCCGTACATCTGCAAACTGTGTGACAAGAGTTTCACAACAGAACTAAACCTAAGGTATCACATGAACAGTCACACCGGAGCGAAGCCGTTCACATGTGATCAGTGTGGAAAGAGTTTCCGACATAAAGTAACCCTTAGGAAGCACCTGAGGACTCACTCAAGAGAGGACCGTTGTGCATGTCATCAGTGTGGAATGAGTTTCACAGACAGAAATCACCTTACGATGCACATCATAACTCACACCGGAGAGAAGCCTTTCATGTGCCATCACTGCGCAAAGACCTTCTCCAACAAAACAAACCTTGACGTTCACATGAGGATTCACACCGGAGAGAAGCCGTTCACCTGCCCTCAGTGTGGAAAGAGCTTCAGATTTAAAGGAAACCTTCAGACGCACATAAGAGTTCACACCGGAGAGAAGCCTTACACGTGTCTTCAGTGCGAGGTCTGTTTCACGTATCAAAGAGACCTGAAGCGTCACTTGCAAACTCATTCTGGAAATGGTGCAGTGTTCCTCAATGTGGCAAGACGTTTAGAAAAAGGAACAATTTAAGTCATTTGTGGACGGAAATGTACGGCTTTTTGTGTTTTTACTGTACTTCTGAAAGAATCTCCTGATAAAACACAGGCGAAGATGAAGCAGAAACAAGTGATGGCATAGGTTAAAAAAACACGATCACCAACATTAAACAGCTCTAGGACTGTGAAGCTTTGGGGGGTGTTGATGGACTCCATCTGTGTTTTCATCCCATCTGGATGTAGTCTTTGACAAAAAAGGCAATTTTTGCTCAAAATGTTGCTTTATTAAGAAACGTACCCACATTCAAGTGTTGATTAAAAAAAAGAATGCATGAAGCTACAATAAAACAATTATTTTTTTGTTTAAAAGCAGACGGTCTGTTCCTTCTTTTAATATATTATATGTTCAGATATTCATACAACAAAATATTCTGGGGGCCATGAAACTTTAGTGAAAATGATGAAAAATGCTGGCGGTGGTTTGCCATCACTTACAGATGAGTGAAAAATCATGCAGATACAGAGTTTTAAACGGCTTGACGATTTTTTTTACCAAATCGTATTTTCTACTCAAAAATAAACAATCAAATGGTTTGGCTGTTAACATGACTCTTTAAATGTGTCCCATGAACAGTTGACGCTTCTACACTCCAGCATGTCATTTACTTGTATCCGTCACTTTGCCTTGAGGCTTTTATTAGCTTTCGTCATGTATATGTGAATGCCCATGGCCACACCTGACCGTCTCCTTTGCTAAAGGTTTAAATATTGAGTAGTTGTGGGAGACGCCCTGTAATTTCTAAGGTTGTATTGAAGCATCCTCTTATATTTCATTCGGTTGAACACCTCAAAATCACAATACTAGATAAATAAACTTGTATCTTACTGTGAAATACAAAATAATAAAGAACACCAGATTTGTTGTGCCTACTTGTAGGGATGCACAATTTGGCCCAAAAAGGTATGATAATAACATTTCAGTAGAGAAAAATATATAGATTATTGTATGTTTACTTCAATTTTTTAAATATAAAATATATTTTTTCCCCAAAATTGGGTGTTGTGAGCATTATTGAGCATTAAAAACATGTTATGTATGTCATTCATCCTGAAAGCCAGAGGGCGCCCTCAAGCAGAAAGCACATAAATTCACACTGGTCTAAACCCTCTAATACTCATATTACTTTCATATTATTTATTATATTGTACTGTTTTATATATTAGGGCATAAAACATCCTTGTGTCGTACATTTATATTTATCTATCTTTGAAAAGTTTTCTATTTCACACATTTTCATATGGCAATAGTTCAATTAATCAAATGTGTACAGGTTTATGTAACAATAACATGTTAACTAATGTAAGTGAGAATAAATGACTTGCCTCCGCTGGATATCAATCGCATTCTGTCAAGCGATTACATGAATCGATTAATTAATTGGCGATTAATTAATTGCACATCAAATTTGGCTGAGAAATGATTCCCAAAAGATAATTTAAAGTCATTGTGTAAAAAAATAAATATCTAATAGACATTACAAAAATCTTCAGAAAGAAATATTTTTGGGCGATCTATACCTCAGGGCTCGACATTTAAGCTTGTTCACATGCTTGTCCTTCAGACAAGTAAATCTGTCATTCACTTGTCCGAGTAAAGCATTTGCTTGTCTGAATTTTTTATTTTTATTTTTTTTCTGTGTGTTGTAAATATAATCTATTCTGAAGCAATATTCTCACCAGTGTTCAATCAGCTTTGACATTTAAATCTGCATATTTGTGATATTTTTACCTTTTTATAAAGGGCATTTTTCCATAATCTTATTAAATATAGGTTATGCTTCATGTTTCATTTTATATTCTTGAATTGGATCTATAAATTAAATTAGAATAAGACACTATAGGCTGTTATCAATCAAATTAAATTATTTACACTGAAAAATTACAACTGCATTAAATAATGTTATGAGATTATTTTAAATATTTTTGAATATACAAATAAGAAATGTTGGAAAGAGATCCTGAACGGTGACGAGCGCATCGGAGCTGTCGTGCTGCACGCGGGAACGAACGACACCAGGCTGCGGCAGACGGAGGTTCTGGAGAAGGACTACAGGAGCCTGATCGAGACGGTGCGCAGAACATCGCCTGAAGCAACGATCATCGTTTCTGGACCGCTTCCCACATACCGACTAGGACATGAAAAGTTCAGTAGATTATTTGCTCTAAATGAATGGTTAATGTCATGGTGTAATGAACAGAAAATGAAATCTGTCATGTTGCGCCACGTTATCGACCAGGCAGAACAATCCTTCCAACCACTAGAGATAGATTCTCAAATAGCTTACCAGGGGCCTATACCATGAAGCCGGTTTAGCTGGCTAGCCAGATATGTTTAAGCTTAGTTTGTGGTAATCCTGGGTTTTAGGTACCATTAAAGTGGTTTGGCTTTTAGCTGTGTTCATCTCCATAGTAACTTACGCTCCACGGCTAACCTGCTCCAGGGCAGGTTGTGTTCTGGATAAGGGATCTCAAACTGAAATTGGACCAATCAACTGTGAGCAAAGTGACACGCCTCTGATGCAATAAAGTCACTCCCCCTGTTTCTACTCCAAATTAAAGGTCACTACATAGCAAATGGCTATTAAAGACTAAAGTGTCTGGATTTGAACAATGCTTATTTATAATAATAGTAATTTTGAATGATTTAGATATAATTTATGTAATTATTATACCCTTAATCAATTACACATCATTTTAGTTAATCAATCATTAATAGGCACTTAGTTGAAATTAATATAATTAGCCTATACAAATGTCTTACAAATAAGCTTTAAAATCAATACACAAAGCTATAAAAATTACTACATTACTCAATTCTCTATATATCAACTAAACCAACTTCATAACATTTACTTGCATTGACGTAGTGAATATTTTCTTTAAGTTGTACTCTTTTATAGACAGCTCTTTTCTTCTTGCTGTGTAAATTTGTTTAAATTCTTAATATTTTTCAATCATGAAATATTCTGTAGAAGAGAGAAATCAATCTCACTGCTTCTCTCGCGAGAAGTGAATCTCAGTTTCATTGATCCACAGCGTGTGATTGGCTGTTCACTGCTGATGTCACAGCTAAACTCCTAAACTCAGGATCAAAGCCTGAGTTGACAGAGAAAGCGGATAATCAGCATCATGGGACCAACAAAGTCTGAATAGATTGGTTTGGTTTTGTCAACTCTAAACTAATCCTGTAACCCTGAGTTTGTTAAACTACCATCATGGTACAGGCCCCTGATCTGTCTCAGCTGCTCAAACCCAAACAAACAGAAGAACTAGAGGAAAGAGTTGTTACCTGTAGTGGAAGAGCCTCTTCTCAATATTATTAACTCGTCTTTATCTTTAGCTCATGTTCCAAGAATATTCAAGTTGGCAGTCATAAAACCTCTCATTAAGAAGCCACAATTAGATCATAATAACCTAGCAAATTACAGACCAATTTCAAATCTTCCATTTATGTCTAAAATACTAGAAAAAGTTGTGTCCGCTCAATTGTGCGCTTTCTTGCAAGAAAATGATATCTATGAAAAATTTCAATCAGGATTCAGGCCGCATCATAGCACAGAAACTGCACTCGTTAAAATCACAAATGATTTACTTCTAGCTTCTGACCAAGGCTGTATCTCAATACTAGTTCTACTCGATCTTAGTGCTGCGTTCGATACTATAGATCATAAAATACTATTAGATCGACTTCAAAATTACACTGGTGTTCAGGGACAGGCATTAAACTGGTTTAGATCGTATTTATCAGACCGCTACCATTTTGTCTGTCTAAATGGGGAAAAATCAAAGATAACATCAGTAGACTATGGGGTGCCACAAGGATCCGTGTTAGGCCCTCTGCTATTCTCTATATATATGCTGCCACTTGGTAATATTATAAGAAAACATGGAATTAATTTCCACTGTTATGCTGATGACACTCAATTATATATTTCATCACGACCAGATGAAAACGCTAAATTATCTAAACTGACAGCTTGTGTTGAAGATATTAAATACTGGATGACGTGTAATTTTCTGCTATTAAAGGGTAACTAAACCCCTGCTCAGAGCTTAACTCCACCCACTGGCAATTTTCAAAAAATGCTGGAAAAGTGGGCAGAGCCCAGCGGACACAGAGGGGACGAACCGAGGGCGGGGCTGAGCGGAGGGCGTGCACCTGAGACCCGCAGGGACGGGTTGATTGACAGCTGTCAGACTCGCGAGTCGCAAAGATGGAGAATGACTGGAGTGACGCCAGCTTTGCAACAGAGCGGTCATTTCTCCTACCTTCACCTGAAGTGGAGGAGGGTGGATTGTCTGTAACAGACACAAACCCGGAGCCTTATCAATGCGAGCCGCTGCTCAAACTGCGTTAACTCCCGATGCCGACGATGCTAGTGAAGCAGCCGCGCAAGAGAACTGACCTAATCTATCTGCGTCCGCGGCAACCACTTGCGTGTCAGGGTTTGAAAGCGCGTCTCATGTATGAAAATTATCTGTACACATGACGGGCGGCAATAATATCGCAAGAAAAGCCTGACGTGTACTGACAACTGCATTATTTAACCGCATTTTCTTCAATACAATGTTAAAGCAAGTGTCAAGTGAGTTTCATTCATAATGTTTACTTCATGTAACATGACAGTTCATACTGGAGTGAAGCCGTTCTCATCATGTGATTGGGGGAAACATTTCTGAGGGCGTGGTGAGCTCGTACTAGGGGCGCGGATAGTGAGCCATTGGAGGTACCATCATACGTCACGATGTACCACAACGTCCAATAGGAAAATTCAACTGCAGTAGCCACCGTTCAACCTTAAGAGGGCAGCACTTTGGCGGTTTTACACCATATTTTATAGAATTAAAACACTTTATACTCAAATGTCAAAACATTTACTCGAATCAATGAACAGCATTAATAAAGCCCCAGTTTTACAGATCATTAACTAAAAAAAGTTGGTTTAGGGTTTAGTTACCCTTTAAATTCAGATAAAACGGAGGTATTACTTATTTGTCCAAAAAACTGCCCACAAAACCTCTCACAATACAATTTTACCTTGGAAGGATGTCCTGTCGCTTTATCCACTACAGTAAAAGACCTGGGTGTTATATTAGACCGCAACCTGACATTCGAAAATCATATTTCATATGTTACAAGAACGGCATTTTTCCACCTTAGAAACATTGCTAAGCTACGTAACATGCTATCTATTTCTGATGCAGAAAAGTTAGTTCATGCATTCATGACCTCGAGACTAGATTACTGTAATGCTTTATTAGCTGGTTGTCCTGCATCCTCAATAAACAAACAACAGTTAGTCCAAAACGCAGCTGCTAGAGTTCTTACTAGGTCAAGAAAATATGATCATATAACACCAATTCTATCATCTCTACACTGGTTACCTATTAAGTTCCGTATCAAGTATTGCTACTGACCTATAAAGCCCTAAATGGTTTAGCTCCAGTGTATTTAACGGATCTACTATCGCCCTACAATCCATCGCGCTCTTTAAGATCACTAAACTCTAGGCTTCTGGTCATTCCTAGGATATCTAAGTCCACTAAAGGAGGGAGGGCATTTTCACATTTTGCTCCTAAACTCTGGAATAGTCTTCCGGATATTGTTCGAGGTTCAGACTCACTGTCCCAGTTTAAAACTAGATTAAAGACGCATCTCTTTAGCCAAGCATTCACATTATAATTACCTTTTACGCTACATTTAAATCGGATCAAAAGCATTAATATTCTGAACAGCAGCTATGCTAATTATTTCCCATCTGCTTTTCTGTTGTTATCTCGGGACACTAGTCCCGAGGTAAATAGTTCATCAGCTCCAGTTTGTATCCAGCCTCTCATGGAGACTTCAGATGCCCCAACACCTGTGATGAGACGACTCGACGCCTGTGAAGAGACGACTCAACGCCAGCGTTGTTATGGCCTAAATTAATATATGATTGATTAACTTATTCTAACATTTTTCTTTAACATTCTCTTTCTAACATTTTTCAATGTACATTTATGAAATGCACTTTCTGTAAAACTGCTTTGAAACAATGTGTATTGTGAAAAGCGCTATACAAATAAATTTGAATTGAAATTTGAATTGAATATACGGGTAGAATAAAAGAGTATTAGAGAAGCCAAGCACGTTAAATTGGAGTGCTTAAGAAATAGAGGCTACACGCCAGTTCGTACATTTATTTTCAGTGTTTATTTAACAAACACATTTTTAATCCTACAATTTTAGAGTGTAAACTGTATATGACTGTGCTACTGATTTATTGTTAAAGTATTCAAGCATACACCACAGCAGTGACAATTATAAGTTCCAAAGTTGTTTTTATAGAACACAAAGAAGTAGGAAAATATAAGGGGGAATGCCACAAAATGCATTTGTGTTAATTTACTTAATAAGTATTAAAACAAGCTACACTTTTTTATTTTCAAAAACAAATTACTGTTAGACAGGGACAATAACACCATTTCCCTTTCAGGCATTCCACGCTCCGCCCCGCGGTGCGGGTATAAATAAGGAAGTGTAATGCTAGAATGCTTTCTACTTCGGAGCCGAACATTGAATATTTCCTGTTTCTACGAAGAGTGTTTACGAGTCTCGTGAGAGGAACTGCTTCCAGTGCGGATGTGACGGTGCGTCTCAGCAGGTGGTGCCTTTATACTGTGTGGTGCCGCGGTCATCTCCCTGAGTGCTTCAGCACATACAAAGAGCAGTTTCCTTTCTAAAAGAGCAACACGGTTTGACCCTGCGTCTTTTTCAAGATGTCATTCAAACCATGTGTTTCTGGATGCGGTCGATTTCTGTCCCCAGTTGACGGCCACGCTCGTTGTCTCACGTGTTTGGGCGTTCAGCACGCTGAGGCAGTGTTCGTGAATGACTCATGTTCCCACTGCGGGAACATGACCATCGTAGTTTTACGGTCCAGACTCCAATAGCTCGAAAGAGGTGGAGCGCCATCGCGCATCCCCCGATCTAGTGGTCCTCCCGCTGCAAAGCAGAGGGCTGCTACTTTGGCTGATGGCCTTGTAGGGTTCCGCTCAGGGTTCCGCTAAGCCGGCCGGCAAGCGCAAGGGTAAGCGGCCCTGAGACGGGCAGCCCAGGGAGAACAGGAGCTG
Organism: Gobio gobio; assembly: GCF_949357685.1. Classification (NCBI taxonomy): domain Eukaryota; kingdom Metazoa; phylum Chordata; class Actinopteri; order Cypriniformes; family Gobionidae; genus Gobio; species Gobio gobio. The sequence goes on along the minus strand of NC_137101.1, from coordinate 61,926,109 downwards.
CTCCGAGGGAGATGATGTCTGCATCCCACCCCCACTACCCACATTTTCTATAAAAGAGCAGTTTCCTCTCTCCCTGGCCCCCAAAAGGGCCAGGTTGGCAGTGTGCGACGCCCCCGGGCCTTTGTCACTCTTTTCTGCCAGGGGGCAGCAGTGTGGGGACCGAGGACGCCCCCGGGCCTTCTCACCCACACTCTGCCCCACCCTGGAATACTCAGACAACACTCCGGGCCGCCTCCGGGCCTCCCGAGTCGGGTCTGTCTATTCCGCCTCGCTGCCCCACCCCGGGTACGTCTCTGGGGGCTTGGCTACAGCTCCCCAGGCCGTCTCGCTGGCTCATCCGTAGCATCAGACTCGGCTACGCGATTCAGTTCGCTCACTGGCCTCCCAAGTACAAGGGCATCCTCTTCACCTCCGTGCGAAGCAGCGATGCTCAGGTCTTGTGGTCAGAGATCGATGTCCTACTGACGAAGGACGCGGTCGAGCCGGTTCCTCCAGCCGGTATGAAGGCGGGGTTCTACAGCCCCTACTTCATTGTACCCAAGACAGGTGGTGGGTTACGACCAATCTTGGACCTGCGTATCCTGAATCGGGCCCTGCACAAGCTCCCGTTCCAGATGCTAACGCAGAAACACATTTTCGAATGCATCCGTCCCCAAGATTGGTTTGCAGTGATCGACCTGAAGGATGCGTACTTTCATGTCTCTATCCTTCCTCGACACAGACCGTTCCTACGCTTTGCATTCGAGGGGAAGGCATATCAGTACAAAGTCCTGCCCTTCGGGCTGTCGCAGAGGCAGCTCAGAGAACGCGGCGTTCGCATCCTCAACTATCTCGACGACTGGCTCATACTCGCCCAGTCTCGGGAGCAGTTGTACACAGGGACATGGTGCTCAGTCACTGGACTGCGTGCCTTACGGAAGAGCGGGTCCGGTCGGTGTTGAACTGCTTGAATTCGTTCATATGAGACCGCTTCAACACTGGCTTCATGGCAGAGTCCCGAGGTGGGCGTGGCAGAGCGGCCAGTACCGGGTCCCAGTGACTCCTTACTGCCGCCAAACTTTCAGCCCATAGACCGTAAAAAAATATGGACGACGCGACTTCATTGACTTCCGCTGACCATAGTTGAACTTTCGTAGGCCCGCACACGGCGCTGACATCTTGGGACCGAGTCTGCGCAGTAGCAATCTCGGGACCGGAGTTGCGCAGTAGAGAGCAGGAAGTAGAGGCGCGATTATCAAAAGCCCGCCCACACTCTCACAGATGCAGAATAATTAATTATGTTGGTGTGAAATAAACAGGTATAGAAATGTAGAAATTAAAGCTAAAGCTCCAATCTCCTCCCTAAAATCCCGAAAAAAGTCCGTTAGTGCCTCAGTGACAACTTCACTCAGAGAAGCCATCAATCTCACCTGTTAATCATGACGTCACACCCCCCGTTTTTATAGCATCAAATATCTCACTAAAACTAAACCTATTTAAAAAACACTTGAAATTAAATCATCGTAATAAAAACTGCCTAAAATGACAGAAACCATCTCTAGGAAACAATTATTTGAAGTGTAATTGAATTGTTTAGTGTGTCTTGCATCCATTCTAATACATGGAGGGGTGGGGTTTAGGAGCTATACTGAGACCGGCCATCGGGGGGCGATCGAGGCGTGGAAGCTTCAGTTTCTGACAGGAGTGCTGCAGGCTTGTTTCAGCCCGTGGTCCGACGCTTCGTTTCTCAGGGCCGGGAGCTGTGCTCTTCACGGATGCCTCCTCCATGGGCTGGGGGGCCACGTACAACGGGCATGCAGTTTCAGGTCTGTGGATGGAACCTCAATTGCATTGGCATATCAATTGCCTCGAGTTGTTAGCAGTGCACTTGGCACTGCGCCTCAAGGAGCTCTCACGGCAGCTGACACCTCCGGGAGAGTGGCGACTTCATCCCCAGGCGGTCCAGCTGATATGGGACCTCTTCGGAGCCGCACAGGTAGACCTGTTTGCCTCTCCGGACTCGACCCATTGCCAGTGGTACTATTCCCTGACCGGGGGCACCCTCGGCACGGATGCACTGGCGCACAGCTGGCCTCGGGACCTGCGCAAATATGCGTTTACCCCAGTGAGCCTTCTTGCACAGACCCTGTGGAAGGTCAGGGAGGACGAGGAGCAGGTCTTGTTAGTTGCGCCCTATTGGCCCAACCAGACCTGGTTCCCAGAACTAACTCTCCTCGCGACAGCCCCTCCTTGGCCGATTCCCCTGAGGAGGGACCTTCTTTCTCAGGGACGGGGCACTCTATGGCACCCGCGTCCAGACCTCTGGAAACTCCATGTCTGGTCCCTGGACAGTACGGGGAGGTTCTAGGTGGTCTACCACAGGCAGTGGTGGACACCATCTCTTCTGCTAGAGCCCCCTCTACGAGGCGCCTCTACGCTTTGAAGTGGAACCTGTTCGTTGAATGGTGCTCTTCCCACCGGGAAGACCCCCGAAGGTGTTCGGTTAGTGTCGTGCTTTCTTTCCTGCAAGATGGGCTGGAGCGAAGGCTGTCTCCCTCCACCCTCAAAGTGTACGTCGCAGCAATAGCGGCGTATCACGATGCAGTCGAAGGTAAGTCCTTGGGGAAGCACGACCTAATCGTTAGGTTCCTCAGAGGTGCGAGGAGGCTAAATCATCCTCGTCCAAACTCGTTACCCTCTTCGGACTTGGCTCTAGTGCTCAGAGCACTTCAGAGCCCTCCCTTTGAGCCTTTGCAGTCTGTGGAGCTTAAAATCCTGTCAATGAAGACAGTGCTTCTGACGGCATTGGCCTCCATCAAGAGGGTAGGGGACCTGCATGCGCTTTTGGTCAACGAATCGTGCCTAGAATTCGGGCCGGACAACTCTCACGTTGTCCTGAGACCCCGGCCTGGATACCTGCCCAAGGTTCCTACCACTCCCTTCCGGGACCAGGTAGTGAACCTGCAAGCGCTGGCTTCGGAGGAGGCAGACCCAGCCCTGGCTTTATGTCCCGTCCGCGCTCTTCACGCTTATGTAGACCGGACTCAAAGCTTTCGGACCTCAGAGCAACTCTTTGTCTGTTACGGAGGCCAGCAGAAGGGAAAGGCTGTCTCCAAGCAGAGGTTAGCCCACTGGATAGTGGATGCTATCGTCTTGGCTTACCAGTCCCAAGACGTGCCTTGCCCGTTCGGGTTGCGAGCACACTCAACAAGGTGTGTTGCTACCTCCTGGGCGCTGGCTCAAGGCGCTTCGCTGACAGACATCGGTAGAGCTGCGGGCTGGGTGACATCTAACACGTTCGCTAGATTCTATAGCCTCCGTGTAGAGCCGGTATCTTCCCGCATCCTCGCCCCCAGTGGCCAGTAGAGCTAAGTACCCATTCTAAGTGTCGGCTTGCAACGCCACTCCCGCCCTCTGGGCCGGATACGTACGTCTATTCTGCTCCAGTCGTGTTCCCCGGAAAACGGCTAACCCTGTCGAGCTCCTCCGTCACCCCTGCGGTGCCAGACGTTGCGGCCGTCTGACGCCAGGCCTGCACCCGAATGCTTGTGAAGCGTGTGTGTAGGCAGGGTTCCATATGTAGCGGTCCCCTCACGGCTACCCCATATGTGTATTCTTCCACGGTACCTGCTAAACTACTCGGCTAGCCCCGTGTCTTTCCCTTGACAGAGCCCGCTCTGTCGTCTTTGGGCATGTTCTTTCCCCCCTGGAACCAGGCTGGAACCACCCCAGAGACTGCCATATGTTGCACTACCCTGCTCGGTTAGTCCTTTTGTGTTTCACCACCAATCCTTCCACTGAAGGACGTGGCTCCGCAGCGTACCATCTCCCGATGGAATGCGTGGATCGCATGCCAATCTCCATTGGCTCGTTTTTAACACTCGAAGTAGATTGGTCTCTGAGATCAGATCCAAATTCGTCGGTCAGTTCTGTAAGGATCGGTTTTGGTGCTAAGACAAAAGCTGAGATACACACCCCAGCAATTGAGCAATAAAAGTCACTAATCTTGAGAGAAGATCTCACAGAAACTGTGTGACAACACCCTGACAAACATTTCTCCCCCTTCCCCATTTTGCCCTCTCCTTGGTTGACTTTTCAAGTCACCAAATGCAGATATACCAGTGATGATGTATCTGTAAATCTATTGTTTTATCCCTTTCATGTTTGATGTCTTTTTAAAGGTCTCAGTGTGAATGGTAAAATGGTCTCAGTTTCACTGCAGTCACTAGTAGTATTAGAAAGATTGAAAACTAATGAGAATTCAGTTCTCCTTTTGAGGAATTTCTTCAAAGATATCTGATCCACTCCCCCAAAACCAGGTGGGGGTGTTGCAAATATTTACAATCCTTTTGTTCTAGTTGAAGTATTTAAGGCTGGATAATCTAACTCTCAGGGGGAACATTCTGTAGTCAGAACCCCCCGTGTGGTGCAAACTGCATGTATTGTGCCAGACATGATGACTCTTTTAAATTATTTTCATATTGCTTTGCAATTGTGTTTTATATTTTTACGCTGATCAGTTGTGTACCATAAATTCTTGTTTACTTATTTACTTTTCCTGTCTGGCCAAAATAAATGTTAATCTTGATTTATCTTGTATGATTCTGAAATCATTATTCTAGTATGGATCGATGTATACTCCTTTATTACCGCAAAATCTAGGGTTATGATAGATCACACCGATGACGCCATGACTGAAGCATGGGGCGCAGCGTGCACGATATTCTGATTCCTGACTATTGCTGGATTGGCAAGTTGCAGTTCGTAAATATTATTAAAATTACACTTTTTGTTGAGTAAGCATGTGCAACCACTTAAAGGTAAAATATTCACTCTGCATCCTCTGACTAATTACAGAAGTATACATTTTGTGCCCGTGAGCGCGCGGTCCGGACGCGTCTGTCTCTCTGCGATATTGGGTCTCTCGATGAACGAATATGAAAACTAGGAAGATACAAAGAAAATCAACGATCTAAATTAAATCGCAACTAATCTTAAAATCAGCTGATAAACTTTAAACGTAACACACTTTATGGAGTCACATAGAATTGGAGTCAGATAAAATTATTAATGGAGTCAGATTTAAAATGAGATATCAATAAATTAAGAGAACTTCACCGAAAGGCTGAAAAGGCTTACACGCAGAATTCCTTTTGACCAAGCCATTAGTATCCGGTTTTTGGGCTAAATGGATGGAAATTTACAGTGGTGACCTGTCCTCCGTGATCTCCCGGTGGCGAGTGTCTTTTCAGCTAAATATTGGGATTGCCACAAGCGAGAGGTTTGATCTTCTTCTATTTCTTCAGCTGTTATGGTAAGTCCATTCTTATTTGCCTTTTAGAAATGTTGGGAGTGTATAGTACTGAATACTGTATAAATCTGATGGGGCGTGAAAAGTAGACAACCATATTGCTTATCAGGGACATGAAAGCAACAGCGTAGAGTAGAAATGATATCCCTTGCTTAAAAATGCTCCTTGTTTGCATACGCAGCAAGAGAGGAAATTTTATTTCTGTATTCAAGAGAGCTCTGTAAATTAAAACCTTGAATTCTGAGGAAAAATGTCCAGTTACATTTGTTTATTTGCTTTGCTGCAACAACGCGACAAAGAAAAAGAACAAATGGTCACGTTAACTTGTGAATGAAATCTTGTGAGTAGATGAGCTAAAATATAATTGAAAAGATCTCACTGGAATCCTTTGTGTGTAAAATGTGAAGGTGGACAAAACTGGTTCAGGTCTGATGTCACAATTACAAATGTCTTATAAAATATTGCGTTTTACTATGGTCTTACTTCAGACTTTGCAATCGCTGCACTTTTGTGTGTTTATTAATGTCTCAGAAGAGACTGAGAAAATTAACAGACCAAAGATAATCTTTGTCTTTCTCCATCAGACCTGTGTTTGTCAAACCTTCCTTTTCATATGCAAATAGATTCTCCAAAGAATGCAATTGATAACTTCTCAGCCTAAAACAAGAAAATTGTGCCCAATTCTATATTGTGTAGTCACAAAAATCTTTGAATTGAGCAATGATTTGATCTGTGCTCTCAGTGTTTGCAGTTTATTGAATGTTCACAGCAACTAAGTTTATAACTGGCTTCCAGTTTGGTCTTGTTGCTGTGCACCCCAATGATCAGGCCAGCACAGCAGCAGCTGCAGGACCAATCTAAAGATCAGTGAGATGATAACAAATTATTATGGACAAATGACTCCTCTTGAGACCAGCAAATAAAATAATTATTTAATTCATACTATTTTAATATAATATGATTTATATTATGATTATAATGTAAATTATATTATAAATGCCAGAAATGGTTTTAATCTCAGGATAATTCAGCATTATTTAGAAGAGGAAAGAATGTTGGGAAAGTATTAGAAGGATTAGAAGGTAGAAAGAGGGGATATGCCAGTAGGGAAAAGCTTCTTGAATGGAAATAAGATGGCAAGAGCACTATTAGTGTTGAAACGATGGGAAGGGGAATATAAATGGTTAAAGAAAGAATTGTTAAGGAAGAAACTGAAGAGAAAAACTTAAAGAGAAAGAACTTCTGTACCTTCTATTTGTGCAAACATTTAAATGAGAAAAATTACAATGCCCAGTTAAATGAGTAACCTGATTGTTGTAACTTGAATAGGCTGAATTCAGGCAAGGCCTAATAATTTACATTTCATTGATCTCAACCCAATGAGAAAGGGGAGGTACAAGTTTTCCATTGCAAAGAAACTCACAAGTGTTAGCGAATTCCTCTCTGGGAGCAGCAGATTACATGGGACCTGATTGGGGAAGTAATTTTACTGGGAATGTAATGAAAGTTGTGTGTTATGTTAACTTAAGGCATTCACTCTACAGGGGTCACACAGAGATCCAAAGGGTCAAGAGTTCAAATGACACCATAAACACCTGGTGACCTGATGCTCTAAACACAGATCTGACTTGTATAAACAGCATCATTTAAAGAGATTGCCCCAGGGGACCTGGGTGTGATAATGATCACAATACAGCAGATTGTGTAAACACAACTGCAACAGCAACTTAAGGTGCAACTGGTCTGACTGCATTTACACACAGTCAGATCTGACCATTATAAATCAGTTTATCTGACCTTTTTCTTAACAGAAACATGATCATGATTATGATACATGTCTTTGTAAACTACAACAAATGTTCTCATAATGGCATAAAACCGTAACAGGTTAAAGCCATCTACAACAACTATCTGACTAAGACCAGTAAAGGAAAAATAAGATAGCACCATCCATCTTAATTAAATTTGTGTAAAGGGTCAATATTAAACTGTATTTCTCTCTGTGCTTGTTTTCCTTTCAGGTAAATGGCTGCCACCCTTCAGATCCAGATTCCACTGGGTCTGAAGTCAAGACACACACACACACACACAACTTAATATCTAGGAGATGAGAGTGAAGAGACTTCATGAAGCCATTCACACCTCACAGCACACATAGTTAAATGGTTTCCCAGTATAAAAACTGGAATAAAATTATACAACACAAATTATGGTAGGATAGACACCACCCATCTCCTATACACATACACACATACATACACAACACACATCCTTAATTCTATCACCGCACAACATATTTTTCCTGGCATAGATCATGGGACTATCCAGGCCAAAATCATTCACATAATGCAAATTTATCATACACTATTAATCTTCATACATACAGGACAAAATGAATTATTTTCATAATTCCCTTTTTATTTGGTTTGAACAATTTTACGGCTTACAGCCATGTCAACTTCATGTATGTAAACGCTGCAAGATGCATAAAACATGTGCATGGCTTTGTCACACAGTAATTGATGGACAATTAATTGATCAGTAAACTGATGGACAAAATGTTTAATATGTCCAGTCCTTAGCATTGTTGAAAACTGGAAGGGCCCCTAGTTTGCAACATATGACTAATGACAATAAAAATATATCTAAAAACTTAGATCTGGGATCTGACAGATGTAAATCTTGTGTATTCAGACATAGAGCAGTGATAATGGTGATTCGTGGATTTCCATAATTTAAGTAAACAATTCTCAGTCAGACCTGCATCATTGAGTGTGACTCCGCCTGTACAGCAAATGCGCAGAAGATGAGTGCCAAAGTTTAACTAAAGATTTTAAATCTATTTTTCTGTAAATCTCATTCTCTAAGTAATCTGATTGAAACATAAGAATTCAATAATGATTTGCATTTAAAACAACTGATGCAAACAATTTTATAATGGCAATTATCCAATTGTGTATTTCCATGTTTAATTATGTGATATATTTTAATTATGCATACTGCTGGTAAACCGTCTCGGTTACGTATGGTAACCCTCGTTCCCTGAAGGAGGGAACGGAGACGTACGTCGGACGTACCGACGAATTGGGATCACTTCTGGGAGCCCCTATCAGCTTCGAGCTATCTAGAACCGGCCAATGAACAATTGGCGTGCGAGATTTGCATCTCGCGCTCCGCCCCGCGCTGCGGGTATAAACAGGAAGCGAGAGCGAATGCACGCTGTTTTTCACTGAGGAGCCACACGTAGTGGCTCGACCTGCAGTGATGGTACAGCAACTGTGGCGACGGGACGTACGTCTCCGTTCCCTCCTTCAGGGAACGAGGGTTACCATACGTAACCGAGACGTTCCCATTCAGTCGGTCACGTTCGACGTACGTCGGACGTACCGACGAATTGGGATCCCCTATGGAAAACGCCATGGTTACTACCACTTCCAGCGCCCAGCGATGAGCCCCACAGACCCCGATCTGATGCGGGCGGGTAGGTTCACGCAGGGAGAGTCAAAGCTGCTGTTCCGCAAGACCCACTCAGCTGACTGTATTGGATAACGCTGGTAAGCGTACCTGTGAAGGCAGCTGCGGAAGCGACATCATGCCCAGAGGGAGTTAACATGTGGAGAATACACGTATGGGCTGGCCGTGGGCAGCACAACATACGGAAGTCCCAGGGGTGGCCCCGGCCAATTCGTGGAGGGGGAACAACACGTACCTGGGACGGCAGAGGAACTCTGCCGAGGGAAAGACACGGGCTCGCCGTAGGGAGCCGTACCGTGGAAGAATACACATATGGGACCGCCGTGGGGGTCACTACATACGGAACCCAGCCTAACACAAGTTCCACCAATGCATACGAGTGTTAGACCTGGCGTCGAACGCTCCGCCGCGTCCGACTGCCGCGGGTTGCGGAGGACTCAACAGGGTTCGCCGTTCCGGAGAACTCGACTGGAGCAGAATAAGCGCACGCATCCGTCTACCATAGGGGAGGGAATGGCGCAGCAAGCCGACACTAGAACGGGTACTTCGGTGTTACTGACTATGGGAAGTGAGCACACAGGAAGAGACCGGCTCTACACGGAGGCTATAGAATCTAGCGAACGTGTTAGGTGTCGCCCAGCCCGCAGCTCTACAAATATCTGTCAGCGAGGCGCCACGAGCCAGCGCCCAGGAAGAGGCAACACCCCTAGTGGAGTGGGCTCTTAACCCGAGCGGGCAGGGCAAGTCGTGGGACTGATAAGCCAAGACGATGGCGTCCACTATCCAGTGGGCCATCCTCTGCTTGGAGACAGCCTTTCCCTTCTGCTGTCCTCCGTAACAGACGAAGAGCTGCTCTGAGGTCCTGAAGCTTTGCGTTCTGTCCACGTAAGTCCGGAGAGCACGGACGGGACAAAGAAAGCTAGGGCTGGGTCTGCCTCCTCCGAAGGCAGCGCTTGCAGGCTCACCACTTGGTCCCGGAAGGGAGTGGGCACATATCCAGGCCGGGGTCTCATGATCACATGAGAGCACGATTCGTCGACCGAAAATGTCTGCAGGCCCCCTACCCTCTTGATGGAGGCCAACGCAATCAGGAGTATAGTCTTTGACGACAGGATTTTCAACTCGGCTGACTGCAGAGGCTCAAAGGGTTCTCTCTGTAGTGCAGTAAGCACCAGAGCTAAGTCCAAAGAGGGTATAGAGGGAGGACGAGGAGGATTTAATCTCCTCGCTCCCCTAAGGAACCTGACGATCAGATCGTGCTCACCTAGAGATTTTCCATCTACGAACTCATGATTAGCGGCGATAGCGGCGACATAGACCTTGAGGGTGGAGGGAGACAGCCTTCGCTCCAACCCATCCTGTAGAAAGGTAAGCACAGAAGCGATCGAACATCTTCGGGGGTCTTCTCGGCGGGAAGAGCACCAATCGACGAACAGGTTCCACTTCAACGCATAGAGGCGCCTCGTAGAGGGGGCTCTAGCGGAAGTGATGGTGTCAACTACCGCTTGTGGTAGGTCACCTAGAACCTCCGCGTCCCGTCCAGGGACCAGACATGGAGTTCCCAGAGGTCTGGACGCGGGTGCCATAGGGTGCCCCGTCTCTGAGTCAGGAGGTCCTGTCTCAGAGGAATGGGCCAGGGAGGTGCTGTCGCAAGGAGCACTAGTTCCGGGAACCAGGTCCGGTTGGGCCAATACGGAGCAACCAACAGGACCTGCTCCTCGTCCTCCCTGACTTTGCACAGTGTCTGCGCAAGAAGGCTCACTGGGGGAAACGCATACTTGCGTTCTTCCCGGGGCCAGCTGTGGGCCAGGGCATCCGACCCGAGGGTCCCCTCGGTCAAGGAATAAAACCACTGCCAGTGGGTCGTCTCTGGGGAGGCAAACAGGTCTACCTGTGCGGCCCCGAAACGACTCCAGATTAGCTGGACCGCCTGGGGATGGAGTCGCCATTCTCCCGGAAGTTCCTGCTGACGTGACAGCTCGTCGGCCGCACAATTGAGCAGGCCCGGAATGTGAACAGCACGAAGCGACCGCAGATGCTTCTGACTCCATAAGAGGAGATGGCGGGCGAGTTGCGACATGCGACGGGAGCGTAGACCACCCTGTTTGTTGATGTACGCTACGGCCGCAGTGTTGTCCGTCCGGACCAGAACGTGCTTGCCTCTGAGCGGCACTTTGGAGCGGCTGAGTGCAAGACGAACTGCTAACAACTCGAGGCAATTGATATGCCATTGCAGCTGAGGCCCCGTCCACAGACCTGAAGCTGCAAGCCCGTTGTACGTGGCACCCCAACCCGTGGATGAGGCATCCGTGGAGACAACGGCGTGCCTGGACACTTGCTCTAGGGGAACTCCCGCCTGGAGAAACAAAGGGTCCGACCACGGGCCGAAGGTTTGGCGGCATCTCGGAGTCACTTGGACACGGAGGGAACCGCTGTGCCACGCCCACCTCGGGACTCGATCGTGTAGCCAGCGTTGAAGCGGTCTCATATGAAGCAACCCGAGCGGCGTTACTGCGGCTGCGGATGCCATATGCCCCAGGAGCCTCTGAAAATGTTTCAGTGGTACCGCTGTCCTGCCTTTGAACGAATTCAAGCAGTTCAACACTGACTGGACGCGCTCCTCGGTGAGGCGCGCTGTCATGGCGACCGAGTCTATCTCCATACCGAGAAAAGAGATCCTCTGTGTGGGACAGAGTTTGCTCTTCTCCCAGTTGACCCGAAGTCCCAACTGGCTGAGGTGACTGAGCACCTTGTCCCTGTGTTCGCACAACTGCTCTCGCGACTGGGCAAGAATCAGCCAGTCGTCGAGGTAGTTGAGGATGCGAACGCCATGCTCTCTCATGGGAGCAATGGCCGCCTCCGCAACCTTCGTAAAGACGCGGGGCGACAGGGACAGGCCGAAGGGCAAGACGCGGTACTGACATGCCCGTCCCTCGAACGCGAAGCGCAGAAAGGGCCGGTCGAGGGGAAACGAGAATGAAAGCACGCGTCCTTCAGGTCGATCGCTGCAAACCAATCTTGGGGACGGACGCACCTGAAGATGTGCTTCTGCGTTAGCATTCTGAACGGCAGCCTGTGAAGGGACCGGTTCAAGAACCGCAGGTCCAAGACCGGCCATAACCCGCCGCCTTTCTTGGGTACAATGAAGTACGGGCTGTAGAACCCGGACCTCATATCGGCTGGAGGGACCGGCTCCATCGCGTCCTTCGCCAGTAGGACGCGATCTCCGCCCGGAGCACGGGGGCGTTCTCCTTCGCTACTGGGAAGTGAACGCCCCCAAACTTAGGGGGACGCCTGGCGAACTGAATCGCATAGCCGAGTCTGATGGTAGACAGACGTACCCGCAGCGGGGCAGCGACGCGGAATGCAGGGATCCGACTCGGACGGCATGGAGCGGCCCGAAGTGGGATCTGAGTGTGCTGTGCAACACTTACCTGCGTCCGCGGAGGGGGCGTGTGAATGTGGGGAGGCCGCTTGAGTGCGTTCCCACAGCCGGCGCCCCCTGCTGGCGAAGGGAGAGGCGTCTGAGGGTGGCGGGGCATGGGAGCGTCGACCACCGCCAAGCGCGCTCCCAAATGAAGGAGGGGCTGAGCGTGGCAAGGCTTTGTGGCGTTGCACACGGTCTGCCTCACCTCCTTCCTCAGCGGGGAACAAGAGTGGCGAGGCATAGCGTCGCGCACTGTTGTCCACGCACCGCTGAGAAGAGGGGAATGAGAGTGGCGAGGCTTTGTAGCGTCACACACTGCCATTCTCGCCCTCTTGTGGGGAGGGGAATGAAAGCGGCGAGGCTCTGTAGCGTCACACGCTGCCATTCCTGAACTCCCGAGACCCAGAGGTATTGGAACTGCTCTTTTTTTTTTTTTTTTTTTTTTTTTTTTGGGTACCACTGGCTGTTTTTAACATCAGTGGCGGAACAGAATTACTAATGGTTTTCCACCCGGCCCTCCTCCGGGGAAGAACAGTTCCAGACCAAATCCGGGTCAATTGTGCTTCTGGACCAGGGTGAACATCGTCTAGCCAAGGGCCAGCGCTGTGCGCAGCTCAACCTCAGCTCAGAACTACCCTCATGCACTAAGCAGGGCGGAGGTGGCCTGCCAGTGGCACTGCCACCCCACCGATGAGGGTAGTGAGAGAGAGGAAAACTTTATATAGATTATGGCCCTATTGGTGTTCCATATTCTGGCACCAATAGTTCCACAACGCCAAAGCCTTCCAATGCACATCCGAAAAAAGGCAAGGGGCAGGCAAGGCGATTTACGCGTTGCACTATGCCTCAGCCATCCGGGAAAGCATGGCTGTCAAGTATGAATCTGATTCAGCACGAGCGCCCACTATTACGGTGGGAATCTCAGCATCATCTTCATTTTCAACACATAACAGCCCTCTCTCCGATGCAGCGATTGACATCTGTCCTCTGCTAGAGCCCCAAATGAAATGCTAGGTCCCCTTTCAAGGACCAGCAATCCCATCTGTAAGCTACCAGCAGACACGTGAGACAGTGGGCGTGGCCGTGAGACGGCACACGGCGCGCTGAACACTCAAGCCCTTATGAAAAAGGCAAGACGAACAGCGCGCCGACGTGGCCATGCTCTCGTGAGAGAGCATAGACCACCCACGAACACAGTCTCAACATGCTTGCGATGCGATAGAGGAGTGAGGGGCCCACAGAGATGTACGCGGCGGGGAAGCCTCACTGTAATCCTCAGGCCACCCAGGCTTATCAGCCAAAATAGTCCCCCCTCTGGTGCACCAGAAAAGAGACTAGATCGGGGTATAAGCAAAGGGACTCAACCCCGTTTGAGGCATCATAGTCTCGACCGCGCATCGGAGGCGCCGAGTGACGCGCGCAGAGTTGCCGTGGCAACCCGCGCTGTCACCCGGCAGCCAGACGGCACACGGCGCGCTGAACACTCAAACCCTCACGCGGAAGGTGAGATGACCAGCGCGTCGACGTGATCCCGTTCCCCTGGGAGAACATGGATCACCCACGACACAGTCTCAACATATTTATGCGAGATGGATCGTGGCCGTCAGGACAGGAAACAACCGCATCCAGAAACGCACGAGTGGTAAGACATCTTGAAAAAGACGGCACGTCACCCGTGAAGCTCTTTTGTGAGGAAAACGCTCTGTGCTGAAGCACTCAGGGGGAAACGCGACAGCGCACGGGATTGTTAGTGCAGCCCGTGCCTGTACTCAGCAGGAAAACGCTCTACCCAGACCAACAGGTTGCTGTGATAACAGCAGTTTTTCTGCACTCAGAGGCAGCTCGATGAGTTCAGCGCGATCCCACTGAAAGGTGCCGTTTCTCCAACACGCGTCCTCCTCTGGCTTTCCGGTGTCTGTAGACAGTCTTGCTGATAGCAGCGAAAAATACTCGTCTTGATTGAAGAGAGTGAGTCCTTCATACGCCTGTGTGGCTCCGAAGTGAATGACAGCGTGCATTCGCTCTCGCTTCCTGTTTATACCCGCAGCGCGGGGCGGAGCGCGAGATGCAAATCTCGCACGCCAATTGTTCATTGGCCGGTTCTAGATAGCTCGAAGCTGATAGGGGCTCCCAGAAGTGATCCCAATTCGTCGGTACGTCCGACGTACGTCGAACGTGACCGACTGAATGGGAACTACTGTTCTATTGACGGTTTTGATACCCTTCCTTCAATTCATCCAGACCATGTTTAAATTCCGCTTCAATATCACTAGTGGTATTGAAGAATCTGGCGATCAAATGAGACTTGCTCACTAAATATATGACACTGAGAAATGAGACCGTTTTTACCACTCGCACTTCTGACAGGAGTTTATCATGTGTTGTTATTTTGATGTTCTTGTGATTATTCAACAACTCTCATTTCCATCTCACAATAACCAAAAGTTAATCAGTGTTCAATTATTGCATGGTTATTCAGAATTTGTTCAGGTGTCTAGCACACGATGGAGCATCATCAGTGAAATGATTCCTTCACCCATGGAGATCTGACCTGCCCGGCAAACCAAACCTTCTGCTTGAAGGTGACCGAGGATTTCTCTAAGGGTCAGCTATTGATAAGAATCCTGGGGAGGACACAGATGTTTCCTCAAAGTGTAAAGACTTTCCACTGACACTTTCTGCTCATGCTTACTAACGCAACTGACTTGGGACAACAAGTCAGTCTACAGACTGAAAACCCTCACAATCATCGGCAGGTGGAAACAAACCTGACCAACGGGATAACAGATATCCTGCCTAATTGCTACAGCATCCAATCAGCACAGTACGCCTACACCTAAAGGGACTGTGCCGCTGAGGTGTATTTCAGCAGTGTTTTCATCTTCATGTTCAGCCTGTCTTAATGTTGTTATTTCAGGTGACTGCTTGAATCCGGCACCCATTGATTTGTGCTGTTAACTCCAGGATCAGCACCATGAACACTTTGGAAAGGACATCCAAAATATGGAAACAAGGAATGTCCAAGTATGTCCCCTTGGGAACTACTCTGAATTTGTCCCAATGGGCCAGGGGCCGCCTGTAAGGATCAGTTTTGGTGCTAAGACAAAAGCTGAGATACACACCTCAGCAATTGAACAATAAAAGTCACTAATCTTGGGAGAAAGATCTCACAGAAACTGTGTGACAACACCCTGACAAGCATTCCTCCCCCCTCCCCATTTTGCCCTCTCTTTGCCCTGTTTTCAAGTCACCAAATCCAGATATACCAGTTATGATGTATCTTGTAAATCTATTGTTTTATCCCTTTCATGTTTGATGTCTTTTTAAAGGTCTCAGTGCGAATGGTAAAATGGTCTCAGTTTCACTGCAGTCACTAGTAGTATTAGAAAGATTGAAAACTAATGAGAATTCAGTTCTCCTTTGAGTAGTCGTTTCAAAGATATCTGATCCACTCCCCCAAAACCAGGTGGGGGTGTTGCAAATATTTACAACCCTTTTGTTCTAGTTGGAGTATTTAAGGCTGGATAATCTAACTCTCAGGGGGAATATTCTGTAGTCAGAACCCCCCGTGTGGTGCAAACTGCATGTAGTGTGCCAGACATGATGACTCTTAAATTATTTTCATATTGCTTTGCAATTGTCTTTTATGTTTTTACGCTGATCAGTTGTGTACCATGGATTCTTGTTTACTTATTTACTTTTCCTCTCTGGCCAAAATAAATGTTAATCTTGATTTATCTTGTATGATTCTGAAATCATTATTCTAGTATGGATCGATGTATACTCCTTTATTACCGCAAAATCTAGGGTTATGATAGATCACACCGATGACGGAACGACTGAAGCATGGAGCGCAGCGTGCGCGATATTCCGATTCCTGACTATTGCTGGATTGGCAAGTTGCAGTTCGTAAATATTATTAAAATTACACTTTTTGTTGAGTGAACATGTGCAACCACTTAAATGTAAAATATTCACTCTGCACCCTCTGACTAATTACAGAAGTATACATTTTGTGCCCGTGAGCGCGCGGTCCGGACGCGTCTGTCTCTCTGCGATATTGGGTCTCTCGATGAACGAATATGAAAACTAGGAAGATACAAAGAAAATCAACGATCTAAATTAAATCGCAACTAATCGTAAAATCAGCTGATAAACTCAAAACGTAACACACTTTATGGAGTCACTTAGAATTGGAGTCAGATAAAATTATTAATGGAGTCAGATTTAAAATGAGATATCAATAAATTAAGAGAACTTCACCAAAATGCTGAAAAGGCTTACACGCAGAATTCCTTTTGATCAAGCCATTAGTTTTCAGTTTTTGGGCTAAATGGATGGAAATTTACAGATGTAAGTAATTACCTTGACAAACTATACATAATTTAAAAGATCTAAGACTCAAGCTTCCATTTTTGACCTCTGTTTTATTCTCAAAGTCATATAGTGACCGTAATTTGTTAATATGTGTCAGGAGTTATGAATATGAAAACCGTCGGTACCTTCTAAAGATAGTAATACAAGCGTCAGCTGCTCTCATTCATAAAAAACTCTTCATACTTCATACTGGCAGCCGGAGGGCGCTCCGTGCACATGTAGTCCATATATAGCACGCATGAAGAAGATATCTTCTTCATGAGTTTTTTATGAATGAGAGCAGCAGACGCTCGTATTACAATCTTTAGAAGGTACCGATGGTTTTCATATTCATTGATCGATTTCTGGAAGCTGTTTATGTCAATGTCACATGGTATCACAGATACGATTTTGGCTGTATTATTTGTGTCCCCTTCAAAAATTGCTCTTGAGAAATTTCATGTTTATTGTCCCCCCTAACTGTTAGATGAAATTTACGCCCCTGGTCACATGGTATCACCATGTGACATTGACATAAACAGCTTCCAGAAATGCAGATAGACAAGTTTGAAGATAATAAACACACAATCGCGACAATATATTGCTTATCTGTGTTATTTATACCATGTTGGGTGTTTTCATAATAGATTATATTTATAATGCAATGCTACTCAAGCTTTTATAATTATGCAGAATATTGTAAAATATATTTTCTGTCTGATTTTTTGATCCAAAGCCAAATGAGATCACATAAGGTTATTTAAAAGAATTGGTGTAATAAATCATAAATTACAGTTTAATAAATAATAAATTGTTGTGGCAGAGTATATAGATCCTTTGCTCTGTTGCTCTCTGTCACATAGGCCTACCTGCAGCTCATTCATTATGCAGCTCATTAATGCGAGTCCTTTGTTATCTCAGGTGCTATCTCATCATTATTCATTAGATACCACGCCTCCTCGCATATTGGCTTTGTGAAGAGAAACTGTCTTACAAATTTTAAATCAGTGTATTGTTTTATGTGAATGAGTAGGCTCAGTGATTCTCACATCAGTATAAAGAAAAAACTCTATGCAAATACAGACAGGAGTCAAAAGTCTTGGGAACAGATTTCTATTGTGTGTTTTGAGGCCTTAATTTTAAAACAAATGTTTTAGTTTTTTCAAAATCTGTGCATAAACATTTTTCTCTCAAAAATACAAGCATGTACACACAAGTTGCTCACATATTATGGCAGCCCAGTTTGTGCTGAATACAGTGTGATTACACTTTTGCCATTAATGTGTTTATAAGCAACTGAAAAAACACAAATGTCAGAGCATGTCAAAACTTCTAAAGAGCCCCAAAACAGCTCAGACTCCTAGGGGTTAAATATTGTTACAGTGCGTCGCATCTCGCCACATCCAATGCAGAAAGCATTGCTTTCGTTTGAGGGTGCTCGTACCAGGTATAGACAAAAAGTTACCTGATTGTGACAGATGGCCGAATTCACATGACACATTATAAATTAGCATTATAGTCTGCCATAGCCTACCCTACAGTATCAAAAAGACCAAAGCCCTCTGATGCAGGGAAGATGAAAAATGGGGATAAAGACAGAGGTAAAGTGATGTAATGAATGAACAGTTTATCTAATTGCATAGTATTAATACTAGTAAATGAATGGCAGTTATTTTTACCTTAAACTTTATGCAAACAATTGTCCTGGGTTGTCTAGAGGCACCATTAGTAATAAATTAGTTATAATTATAAATTAGTAATAATAGGTTATTTATATAATAGCAACATTTTATGTCAAATGCAAATAAAAGATCTACTACTCAGTTTCATTCATAGTGAAAATATGAAATGTGCCACAGTTTAGTGGAAGATTGCTGCTAGAAAACAAACATTTTTGCTAGTGCTAATGAATAGTTTGTTATTAATCTAGCTATGTGTAGGGGGGTGTACTCATAAAGTTTCTTCAAGGTCGGCAGGTCTGCTACTGTATTGTGTGACATTATGTCATTCAAAGTATAGTGTACAATGTATAGCTAAGTAATAATACATTATATTGTTATTGACTACAAAGTGTTAATTTTTTTGTATTTAGGGAAGGTAAAGTAAATAAATAACCCTGAAAAAAATAATACATTCATAGTATATTGCTTGTGCCTTGTGTGTTTTGAAGACACACTTTATTAATTTGTAATGTACTTAAAACACAAATAAAGTATACTTGTAACACAAATAAATATACTTATAACACAAATAAATATACTTATAATACAAATAAAGTACACTTAGCACAAATAAAGTATACTTAAAGCACAAATAAATATACTTCTAATAAAAATAAAGCACATTTAATATCACTAATCAAGCATGTAATTATGCTGCCTTCACGTGCTATCGGAATTATCGTAAATACGAGTTTCCTAGGTAAAAATTGCACATGAACAATATAATGTATTATGTATTATTATAATGTATAATTACAATATAATGTATTATTACTGATGGGAAGTTTCGGAAATAATTTTGATGCCCCAATTCCCGAGATGGGCGTGTCATAAGCTTTAAACATGGTGGCGGGGAGAACTAGACTGCTGTGGCAGGTGTGGTTTTATTCGTTTTTTTTCCAAAACAGCTTGGTCGTCTTGAAATTAATGTAGTACATATTTACATGTATGAGTAACCATATGAAGCGTATTGTATGTTTGGGACACAGCGAAAATAGCCTGCATTTGACTGAAATTATTGAATCAGCAGAAAGCGGACTATCTGGAATGTTTATATGGGTGTCGGTGCATGGGAGACTACATATGATGTTGGTTTTAATAAGATTTTCCCAATAAATAGGCAAGAATAACCATGATTCCTGTTCACTCCGACAACAAAGCACTTGAATGCAACAAGCTAGCAATCACGACTTCTAAAGTGGGAATTAGGAAATTTCCGATAGCACGTGAAGGCAGCATTAGTCTCTATACTTAAAGCGTACTAAGTATACTTAAAGTTGTTCCAATTTAGCACATAAAAGTACACAAAATACACTTAAAGCTATGCTTTAATACAACTTATTTACAACTAAAATATACTTAGTACAAAATTAGTTGTTTCAAAATAGCACATTTCAAGTTATCTAATCATTAACACACTTCAAGTATACTGATCATTAGTCTTGCTGCAAGTATACTTAACATACTTTATTTTTCACTTGGGCACTCAGATGCTGATAAGAGATGTTGACAATTCCACTTTGGACAGAGTATATTTAAAGTTAAATCTCTTGTTAGATTGTGCCAGAATGTTAGATCGGATGGATCACCACGTCAGAAATATCAGATATAGATTCGACCCCGGACGCCGAATCCCTGCCAGAAGATTTAAGTCTTCTATCAGAGTTTGACTGAGAAAGCCAGAGAAGAGCAGAAGCAGGAGATGAAGTGATGCTAATAAAAGAGCAGAGTTTATTGAATAATCTTAGTTGTGTTTGTTTCAATGCTCAGACTTTGTCTAGATGTTACACTTCGTCTGACCAGTACAATTCCAACAAGTGTTGTTATACCAAGGGGAAAACAATGGAGAATGACTGCTTCACAACATCGTCCTGTGACGTTAAAAACCTTGAAATGGAGACATCCTCTCATCTCCTACACGTGAAGACAAACATCCCTTCAAACCACACAATCATAAGATTAAACAACAATAACAAGCATTGCAAGGAAATGAGTAATATAAAATCATATGAATAAATGATGTAAATCAAATAATATGAATAAGTGATAAATCAACAACATGATGACTAATGATGATAAATGATTATGAAATAAAGAAAATAAAACACACAGGCTGTTGTTGAAAACCCTTAGATCCTTCACATGTCATCATTACCTTTTATAAAGCATATCTCATAAAGTACACAAAGTTGTTGGTTAACAATCACAATGATGTTTTTATTGAGTCAGTTGGCTTGGCTGCCAAGCTGCTGATGACATGAAATTGCCCACCAATATCAAAATCAAACCTATGCCCTTGACCAATATTATTCATTCTGTGATTCATTACATTGAAAAGACTGAATTATTTACCCTTAACCTCTACAGGGAATGTGTGAATCAAACATTATGATTACAATAAGAGCTCAAAATGATTATTCTGATTAAAGCTAAGATTAACATTGATTGTAGATTATATGTAAGCTTCTTCTATAATTAATAACACAGACAGATGTAAATCTTGTGTATTCAGACATAGAGCAGTGATAATGGTGATTCGTGGTGATTAAATCTCCAGCAAAAGAAAGCAAAGCATCAGGATGATCAGAGAGGAAGCCGTTCTGCCACTGGAGCTGCACAATTTGCCCACACACTCGCTAAAAGAGGAGAGGTGGGAAGATAAACGGCATTAATGCAATAGAAAAATACTCATTTACAGATGTACATTTATAATGTGCAATATATCACTTCACAAAAAAACAGTGAGTCAGAAACACACAGTGCAACCAGTGTAGTCTGATTATGATGGGACGTCACTGTTTAAAATAATGTTGTAGACTTACCCCTCATTGGGTCCTGGAGTAGCTCCAGTGCTAGTTGATGTAGTTGTTGCTGTAGTTGGTGTACGTGTAGTTGTTGGTGTAGTCGTTGGTGCTGTAGTTGGTGCTGTAGTTGTTGGTGTAGTTGTTGGTGTAGTTGTTGGTGTAGTTGTTGCTGTAGTTGTTGGTGTAGTTGTTGGTGTAGTTGTTGCTGTAGTTGTTGCTGTAGTTGTTGGTGTAGTTGTTGGTGTAGCTGTTGGTGTAGTTGTTGGTGTAGTTGTTGCTGTAGTTGTTGGTGTAGTTGTTGGTGTAGTTGTTGGTGTAGTTGTTGCTGTAGTTGTTGGTGTAGTTGTTGGTGTAGTTGTTGTTGTAGTTGTTGTTGTAGTTATTGGTGTAGTTGTTGCTGTAGTTGTTGTTGTAGTTGTTGGTGTAGTTGTAGGTGTAGTTGTTGGTGTAGTTGTTGTTGTAGTTGTTGGTGTAGTTGTAGGTGTAGTTGTTGGTGTAGTTGTTGGTGTAGTTGTTGGTGTAGTTGTTGTTGTAGTTGTTGTTGTAGTTGTTGGTGTAGTTGTTGGTGTAGTTGTTGGTGTAGTTGTTGGTGTAGTTGTTGGTGTAGTTGTTGGTGTAGTTGTTGCTGTAGTTGTTGTTGTAGTTGTTGGTGTAGTTGTAGGTGTAGTTGTTGGTGTAGTTGTTGGTGTAGTTGTTGTTGTAGTTGTTGGTGTAGTTGTAGGTGTAGTTGTTGGTGTAGTTGTTGGTGTAGTTGTTGGTGTAGTTGTTGTTGTAGTTGTTGGTGTATTTGTAGGTGTAGTTGTTAAGATCGGTGGAGTTGAGGGAAGATCTCTAAGAAACACACAGAAATACTGTCAGGTTTTTATCATCAGATGCATCAGTTTCTCTCTGAACTCCTTCTGTCCAGTGTTTGATGGCATAATCTAATTTAGATCTTGATTCATAGCCTACTGTACATATAAGGGGAAAAGAGCTTTTTTGGCACTATTTTAAACTGTTCTTGGCATAAATTCAGTGTTGCTTGCATTCATTAATATTCACTGGTGTGTGTTTATACGAGTATCATTAAAATATTTGGATGTAAGTAGGTAACTTTCTTAAATTCCACATTTAAAAACATCTAAGAATGTTATGTCTCAATCATGATCATGTCTCAATATTTACTAATGCAAAACCTAAAAATAAGTAAGCAGTTATGACCTGCAATACTCATGAGCAAGCAGACTAGTGGATATATGTATATATATATATATATTTACATATATATTTATTAAAGAGCCATACAGGCACCTAGTGGGTAAACCATGAAATTACAAATGAAAATTAATATTTCTCCGCACCAAGGTTATTATGGTTTTGTATTTTTCACTAGTTTTTATTTCGTTGTGACTTTTTGTTTTCAAATTCAATTTAGTTTTAATTCGTTTTTAAAGTGGGTTTGCTAGTTTAGTTTATTTTTAATAGTGTTAGTTTTAGTCTTGTATTTAGTCTAGTATTGTGTAATAATAACTCAACAAAAACATTATACAATTTTAGAAAATATTCATTCAAAAATAAAACCAGTACATAAAATGTACATATGGGCACAAATACGTAAACAGTCTCAACACGCCGCAGTAAGTGCAAAATGTGTCAGTGACGTGTGCCAGTGTGACGTGTGACATTATTTCATATTTGAATCACAGCTGATCAGAGGTGTAACGTAACAAAGTAATAATACTTTGTTACAGTACTTTAGTATTTTTGGGGAGAATCTGTACTTTACTTGAGTTTTTATATTTCTGTCAACTTTTACTTTTACTCCACTACATTTCCTCAAAACATTTTCGATACTTACTACAAAATAAATTCGATAGACTGCAAGCAAACGTATAGCAAATTTTCCATTGCTATAGCGACTGACATGTGAGACTGCGCTGCTGCACAGAGCGGCACATTCTTAAACAGATTTAAAACATAGACAACAAAACTGTATGTTATACGCTACAGTACATGTTTTCCTGTCACTATAAAGTTATAAATCTGTTGACTAGATGCTGTATTAATGCCATCGAGGCTGAGAGGATGCTAACATTAGTACCTCAAGTGGTTAAAACAACGTGACAAAACACACGCAAGTCTGATCCAAATGTTTAATGTCACGTTCGTTACCATCTAGCCTATTTGCATTATTTTATATCCGCTTTTATGCAGTCGTTATGCAGCGAAGTGGCGTATTTGACATGAGAAATCAAACCGTATCCTCACAGAAACATATAAACAAATCAGAAACTCATTCGATTTCAGCTTTTTTATTATTACTGTTACATATTTAGAAAATAATCAAGTGTTCTAAAGTAGAAGCAAATAAAGTCTGAAATATACATATAATACACATATAACATTACTGTGTCTAATTTCAATGCTATGACTTGTGAAGATATGAAGATATGTTTGGATTTATATGATATGGTAACATTTTGTAATAAGAGTCCATTTTTAACATTAAGTAAGGTTGATTAAAACATTTAACATTTTAAAGTCGTCTCTTACATTAAGTCATATGTAGTCTTATCATATGAAAGGCGTCAGTGACGCGCATTGAGTACACAGCGCAAACAAAGACACAACAGCGCAGTAATCGAATGTAATCCAGTTTATTGTGGGGATAGCTGGCTAGCCTAGCCCGGATACCCTCACGCTTACCCCCCTTTTGCTTAATCTCGCGCCGCGTATGGCGCCTCCGCTGTGGGCCAGATGCAGTACTGGGGGTCGGTGATGTTGAAGGCCGAACGGTCAGTGCAGCCCGAGCTTCGTGCAGCGTGAGGTTTATCTCTAAAGATGTGGCTCTGCCGATGTTGAGCAGAAACTCACGACTGTATGCACATTTTAGAACAGATAGACGTACAAAAACACTGACTCACAAAATAGAAAACGTCTTGGTTACGTATGTAACCCTTGTTCCCTGAGGAGGGAACGGAGACGTAACTTCAGTGACTGATGAATGGGGGGTTTCGCTTAGAAGCCAATCATCTTCGAGATCTTAGAAAACGGCCAATGGCAGTGCCAATACCATGGGCATGCGGAATTTGCATGCGTAACTCCACCCCACCGCGTGGGTATATAAGGAAGTACACTGGCAATATCGCATTATATTTACCTGCTGAGGAGCCAGGACTGAACTCTCGGCCGTTTCAGCAGCACAGCGGATGTGGCAGAGGGACGTTATGTCTCCGTTCCCTCCTCAGGGAACGAGGGTTACATACGTAACCAAGATGTTCCCTTTTGTTCAGTCACTCCGACGTAACGTCAGTGACTAACGAATGGGGGTCCCAATATAATCACGCCACTCGGCTGTCTTCCAGTGCCCTGCGTAAGTGCGAGTGCCCTGTCATAAGACATAAGTACGGACGAAGGACTCCAACTTAACACAGGAATACCAAGGTACACTGGGAAGCATATTCCAGGTGGAGATATGCTAAGACGCCTACCCGTAGGGAGGACTTAGAGAGTACACATATGACGCGCTAAGGGCTGCATATGGGAAACGCTGGGGAACCCACCGAAGGAGGATTTTTAACCCCAGGGTGGCAAGGGCTTGCCAAGGGAAAGACACCTGCTCAAGGAGGCTTACTGTGGAAATACACGTGTGGGGGTCGCCCAGAAGGGAACCATGCACACGGAGGCACCTGGTCTGACACAAGGGTCTGGGCTCGAGAGGGCAGACTTACTGGTGTCGTCGTCGACAGTGCTGGAGGAGCTCAGGGCTTCCGGGAAAATATCACACGTATCCAGTCCGTGGTGTGGAATGGTGAGCAAGCGAAGACACCTGAGCCTGGTCCATTACCGGCCACTAGTAGAGGCGGGTACATAGTCGGACACAGGCTCCACCCAGAGATTGTAGAATCTGGCGAATGTGTTCGGTGTCGCCCAGCCTGCAGCTCTGCAGATGTCTGTTAGCGAGGCATGCGCTAGAGCCCAAGAGGAGGCAGAGTGGAGTTTGATCTGACCCCAAGGGGGCATGGACGGCCCTGCTGCTGGTAAGCCAAAACAATGGTGTCCACTATCCAGTGAGACAGCCTTTGCTTTGAGAGAGCCTTTCCCTTCCGCTCTCCATCATAACAGACAAAGAGCTGGTCTGAGGTCCTGAAACACTGCGTCCTGTCTACGTAAGCGCGGAGAGCGCGTACTGGACAGAGCAGTGCCAAGACTGGGTCTGCCCCCTCCAAGGACAGCGCTTGCAGGTTCACCACCTGGTCCCTGAACCTGGTGGTGGGAACTTTGGGCACATATCTGGGCAACTCGAGGCACGCTTCGTCAACCGAAAATGCCTGCAGGTCCCCTACCCTCTTGATGGAGGCCAATGTGGTCAGGAGCTCTGTCATCATCGACAAGAACTTAAGATCGACTGACCGCAAAGGCTCAAAGGGAGGCCTCTGCAGAGCATCTAAGACTACTGAGAGGTCCCACGAGGGTACGAGAGGAGAGCGAGGAGGATTCAGTCTCCTCGCTCCCCTCAGGAACCTGATGACCAGGTCATGCTGACTTACCTTTTTGTTCTCCAAGAGGTCATGGTGGGCAGATATTCCGGCCACATATACTTTAAGGGTGGAAGGAGACAGCCTTCGTTCCAACCCTTCCTGGGGAAACGAGAGCACAGACCTGATCGGTCATTTCCAGGGGTCTTCTTGGCGAGAACAACACCAGGTGACGAATAGGTTCCACTTCGATTTGAGACATATGGCGGGAGCGTAGACCAGCCTGGTGGTTGATATACGCTACTCCGTGTAGTCTGACCGGACTAATACATGTTGACCCTTCAGCAACGCTCGGAAGCGGTGCAGGGCGAACCGTACTGCCAATAACTCGAGGCAATTGACATGCAGAAGGCGCTGGGGTCCTGTCCAGGAGCCCGCGGCAGCACGTCCATTGCACATGGCACCCCAGCCCATGGTGGAGGCATCTGTTGATACAACAATTGGCCTGGAATCTCGTTCTAAGGGCACACCAGCCCGCAGAAACTGAGGTTTGACCACGGGGTGAGGGTCTGCAGGCAGGCCCGAGTCACTGGGACCCGGAGCATGCCCGAATGCCATGCCCATCTCGGGACTCGATCGCGAAGCCAGTGCTTAAGCGGTCTCATATGAAGCAATCCGAGCAGCGTTACCACGGCTGCAGATGCCATATGCCCCAGGAGCCTTTGAAATAACTTCAGTGGAACTGCACTCTTGCTCTCAATTTAACGGAGGCAAGTCAGCAGTGACTGCGCGTGCTCGGTGGTAAGCTGCACGCACATGGCGACCGAGTTGAAAACCATACTGAGAAAAGAGATCCTCTGCACGGGGCAGAGTTTGCTCTTCTCCCAGTTGATCCGAAGGCCCAGACGGCTAAGTGCTGGAGCACTAGGTCTCTGTGTTTGCACCCTGCTCTCAAGAGTGACTCAGTATGAGCCAGTCGTCGAGGTATTTCAGGATGTGAACCCCGTGCTGCCTGAGAGGCACAAGGGCTACCTCGACAGACTTCGTGAAGTCGCGAGGGGACAGAGCTAGCCCGAATGGGAGGACCGCATACTGGAATGCCCGCCCCTCGAAAAAAGACCGTAGGAATGGCCTTTGTCGAGGTAGGAAGGAGACATGGAAGTAGGCGTCCTTCGGGTCGACTGCTGCAAACCAATCTGCTGGACTAACACATTCGAGAAGGTGTTCGCTGCCAACATCCTGAACAGAAGCCTATGAAGGGATCGGCTCAGGATGGGCAGATCCAGGATTGGCCGTAACCCACCGGTTTTCTAGGGTACAATTAAGTAAGGGCTGAGGAAGCCGGAGTTGGAGGCTGGAGGGACAGGCTCGATCGCACCCTTCCCCAGTAGGGTGGCAACCTCCGCGCGAATGACAGGGGCATTGGCCCCAACCATGGTGTGGCGGACTCCCCAGAAGCGGGGAGGAGCCTGCGCGAACTGAATTGCGTAGACGAGCCTGATGGTCCTCGCGACCCAGCGGGACAGCCCCGGAAGCTGAAGCCAGGCTCCCAGAAACTGCACCAGCGGGGTCATTCGGACCACAGACGTACCCAGGGCGGGGCAGCGGGGCAGCGTTACCGGCCCAGACATGGGAGGCGTAGCGTTCCGGTGCGGGGGCATGGTTAACAGCTGCGTCCTGACAGAGGAGACCAGGTAAGGACGCACGTTCCACTGGGG
The DNA here is from genome assembly GCF_949357685.1 of Gobio gobio. Classification (NCBI taxonomy): domain Eukaryota; kingdom Metazoa; phylum Chordata; class Actinopteri; order Cypriniformes; family Gobionidae; genus Gobio; species Gobio gobio. Next base: position 61,898,862 of record NC_137101.1, on the reverse strand, counting down.
TCTGCTCTGAGAGTAGGCTGGCGACAGAGAGGGATGTGGGTGGCGGGGCCCGGGGGCGCACAGACGGGGACACAAGTTCTTTCCAAGCACCGCTAGCCCGAGGGCCAGCAGCGGAAGGATTTTCCCCCGGCCCTCCACCGGGGGAAGGAGAGGCCCTCCTGCCATCCCCTGGAAAGAACTGGAACCCATCTCTGAGTTGTCCACCTCCAGCCTGGCGTTAGTCAGGCTGTGGAGCGGACTGGACGTCATCTTGCAACCACCTCCATGGCAGCTGTCAGGTGCCGCCCCCAAAAACCAATCGCCCAACCACGAGCGCTCGTGACAGGGCGGAGTTCCACACCTGCCCGAGATAACATGGCTATCAACTCTAGGTCGGATCCGGCAACGCTGGCACACCCGAAGGCGGAGCAGAGCCAAATCGTCATCCCCAAAGGACTCTAGTCCACCTTGAGATGCAGCGATCCACATCTCGCTGCTATCTGGAGGGTGAACTAAATTAACGGGGTGTCAGAGACTGTCCCGCCGCTTCAGTCCAGCACTCGCGGGAAGCGATGTGCGAGAGGGGGGCTTGGCCCGAGGAATGATCGTCGAGGTTCTTAATACCACGGCACCGCCCTCAGGTCACCCTGGCCACCAGCCAAAGTACCACCTCTCTCGGAGACGGTAGATTGGGGAGTGGCAGAGGGAACTCTCTCTCCTCACGGAGGTCACTGAGTCTCAACCGCGACATTGCGATGGTCATGTTCCCGCAGTGGGAACATGACACATCCACAAACACTGCCCGAACGTGCTGAAGCCCAAAAACGTCGAGCAGTGAATGTGCCCATAGACAGCAACGGAGATTGATCGCACCCGGAAGTGCGCGGGCGAACCATCTTGAAAAAGACGTGCCACGCGCAAGCTCTTTTTGTGAGAGGCAATGTGAGATCGCTGGAACGCGCCGTCACACCAACACCCTGGAGAGCCGCTCGTCTCGAAGACTGAAGAGAGGACTTCAGAATTCAGGCTTGCAGGAGTGAAGAGATGCTCTTGGCTCCGAAGCAGAAACATATTGCGATATTGCCAGTGTACTTCCTTATATACCCACGCGGTGGGGCGGAGTTACGCATGCAAATTCCGCATGCCCATGGCACTGGCACTGCCATTGGGCATTTTCTAAGATCTCGAAGATGATTGGCTTCTAAGCGAAACCCCCCATTCATCAGTCACTGAAGTTACGTCGGAGTGACTGAATGAAAGGGAACACAAAAACACTGTTCTGTCGGGAGAGAGAGAAGCTGCAGCTTGTGCACAAATAATTAAGTTTAGATTAGATTCAAGTTTATTGTCATTACACATGTACAAGTACAATGCAATGAAATGAGTTAATGCAAGTTCTGTGTGAACTTGAATGATTAGCTACACATCAAAAATCACTGATCACAGATCAGAAGGAACTGAAAAAAAGACTTCTGTTTTCATTTGTACATCCAAACACTGAGAAACTACCAGCATTCACTCGTTCACAAGCCATGATCTCTCGAGGTCAAATATAGCGCTCGCATGGGCATGCCAAATTCTCTGGGCAGAGGAAAGGGAGGTAACAGTTCCTGTTATGACGACATAACAGGAAAATTAAAGATCAGCTCGTCTGAGCTGTCATTTTCTCAAAGGCAGAGAGAGACAGCCAGAACTCGGTTTACATCGATCAAAATTTCTAGCCACTTGGGGACAATATTCAGGCTAGGGGAACTCATATTAATGTTGAAAAACCTCATAAAATGAACATTTCATGCTATGGGACCTTTAAGTATGTTTAATATGAAAAAAATACTTTTGTTACCTAAGTACAATAAATATCACATACTTTAAAACTTTTACTCAAGTAATATTCTAAACACTGACTTTAACTTCTACCAAAGAAATTTTCTGGCAAGATATCTATACTTTTACTCAAGTCAGGCTTTTGAGTACTTTATACATCACTGCAGCTTATATCGTGTTTTGACATCGACAACCCAAGTGCATTTTACCTCAAACTTGCGACTAGTTAACTTTCTAAAGTAGCAATCACTTCTTGGGTCGACATTAACACACTGACAAAATTATATTCACAATTAAAAATATTATAACCTTGATCCGCACACAAAATGACTCTATTTTGTCTCTTTGTGTTGGAATTTAAACCCTTTTCTCCATTTTAATCTTAAATACTCATTCTAATATAAATAATTAAAATATTTGGGGGAAAATAGCCAATAATTATTGCACAAATAGTATTTAGTACCAAAAGATCTGCTCAAAATATTAAATGGATATTATTGAACTAAAATATGGAACATTTATTTAATTGTAAAGTAGTTGAGGTGTATGGTCACATCTGATACTCCTCAAGTGTGCGATTAGTAGGAATATCTGAGGGTTAATACAAGAGAACATTGACATTAAAGGGTTAGTTCACCCAAAAATGAAAATTCTGTCATTAATTAGTTATCCTCATGTCGTTCGACACCCGTCAGACCTCCGTTCATCTTCGGAACAGAAATTAAGATATTTTAAATGAAATCTGATGGCTCTGAAAGGCCTCCATTGGCTCAATGGCACTCTACACTCTCAAGACCCTTAAAAGGTACTAAAGACGTCGTTACAAAGTCCATCTCACTACAGTGGTTCTAAAATAACTTTATGAATCGGCGACAATAGTTTTTGTGCGCAAAAAAACCCTAAATAACGACTTACATAGTGATGACGATTTCAAAACAAAGCATCATGAAGCTTCGAAGCGTTATGAATCAGTGAGCCGAATCATGATTCGGATCGCGTGTCAAACCACCAAACTGCTGAAATTTGGCGATTCAAACCGCTGAATCGACTCAGTGATTCATGTCTGAAGATGAACGGAGGTCTGACGGGTGTCGAACGACATGAGGATAAGTAATTAATGACAGAATTTTCATTTTTGGGTGAACTAACCCTTTAATGTTGCCTCTCCAGAATAAAATAATACTGTAATTATCAAAGCACTCAATACTGCAAATACCTGTTAGTGAAGTTGTTGTCTATCCGCTTAAAGCCATTCAAATGTATTGGCAGAGCTGGTTTGTTCATGAACCATGTGACCGAGTAACGGCGAGATCAAATCATGTCACAACTCTGTTGTTCAGTGGCTCCGACTTTAACTGATGCGATACAGCGATCTGTCATGCCATATTATGACAAAACGGTATTTATTGTTTGAATTTCGTATTAAAACGTATAAAATTTGAAAGCTGAGACTTAGTTTCATATCAAAAGCAGGCGTGAGATTTCGTTGGGCAGAGCGAGAGCCACATGTGTGAGAGTTGGCAACCCAGTGTGTAAAGAAGAGGAGCTTAAGAGATAACAACAACTTTAATGGAGTCAGATTAATAACTGAATTATGAATGTCATGCTTCACCTTGTAGCAGCGTAAGCTCCCAGACTATATCCACACAGTATTGCATGTTCTCTCCTACATTAGTTCTTAAATATAGTGTGCATTAGTCACATGTACAGCAGAGGTTAAAGGACATTCACCTCGCAGGACATGGTCCCTGCTGGACACTTGCGTCAGGAGAAATGGGGAAGTTCTTCACTGTTGCTTTAGGGCAGGGTAGAGAGTCGCTCTGGAGCAGCCCTGAGATATCTGGATCAGTACAACATTCATAAAGATGAGAATATCATTCCTGCTCAATCATCATTCATAAAGATGAGAATATCATTCCTGCCCAATAATCATTCATAAAGATGAGAATATCATTCCTGCCCAATCATCATTCATAAAGATGAGAATATCATTCCAGCCCAATCATCATTCATAAAGATGAGAATATCATTCCTGCCCAATCATCATTCATAAAGATGAGAATATCATTCCTGCCCAATCATCATTCATAAAGATGAGAATATCATTCCTGCCCAATCAACATTCATAAAGATGAGAATATCATTCCTGCCCAATAATCATTCATAAAGATGAGAATATCATTCCTGCCCAATTAACATTCATAAAGATGAGAATATCATTCCTGCCCAATCATCATTCATAAAGATGAGAATATCATTCCTGCCCAATCATCATTCATAAAGATGAGAATATCATTCCTGCTCAATCATCACTCATAAAGATGAGAATATCATTCCTGCCCAATCATCATTTATGGAGCCGGATCTAAAATCTTTATACAAATATGTATATATCAAGTTTTTGAATTAATGTCCATGTCACTGTGACCCTGATATTACTACTAATAACATAAACAACAACAGACCACATCACATAATTGTTGTTATTAAATGAAATATCTGGACATTGAACACTTATTAATAACATTACAGACTGATCTGAATAAACAGGTGCAGCTTTGGTGTATAAGACAGCAGGCTAACCGCTAGCTGTATTTTGTGCTAACGATATAAATCATAATGTGATTTAGTAGAAACTGTAATCAGGTGCTGGAAAAAGAGTTTGCATTAAAATGTCTTTACATGAAGGACCCGATCATGGAGCAAAGCACAGGACAAGCGTTGAGCTTCTTGAGTCTGGTCAGTAAGGAGCGTTTTGATTGGAGGATTAAAAGCTCACCGCGATTGGCTAAACAGAACATCCTCAAAAAAAGATATTTATGAATCTTAACCTGACAAGAAAGTCTCAAAAATAACACACATTCAAAGCAAATGCAGATTCAACGATCCATAAATGTGTCTTCATTCATAAATGTGTGATGGACATTAAAGGGGTGGTAAACCACGATTTCACTATTCTAACTTTAGCTAACGTGTAATGTTGCTGCTTGAGCATAAACAACATCTGCAAAGTCACAACGTTCAAAGTTTAAAGCAAAGGGAGATATTTGCTTTTAAAGAAATCAGTTTCTAAGGACTACAGCAAACGGCCAGTAGGCGACTACACACATTCTTCCAGGTTTTGCTGACATCAGCAGGCCCAATATTTACATAAACCCCTCCTCCGAGAATATTAACTAAGGGGGGGTGAGGCCATTTTGTATCGCGGCGCTGTTGTGGTATAAGTTAGTTAGGCCGGAGTGTTGTTGCCGCGATGCCAAGGAAACGCTGTTATATTCATCCGGATTGCAGGTCTGGGGTACTTGCTCTGTTCAGCCTTCCTTGTGGGACGGGGGTGCGTTGCAGAGCGTTTAACATACAGCATGTTATATGCACGTGTGTTTGAGTCAGCGGGGAATCAGGCGCGCGCAGGGCTCTCTGCAGCACATCTGAGGAAAACATCCACCGTCTTCGCGATTTCAATGCCAGATTTGCACAACGTCAGCTGCGTGAAAAAAACACTGCCGGTGCCTGGATGCACGACGCGCGCGCTGCACATTTCACGGAGGACAACACAAACTTCGCGAGTTCAATACAGGATATGCACAACGGCTTGTCCTGAAAGCTGGATTTACAAACAGAAGCTGTTCACGGGCCACAACCTGTAAGTCTGATTTATTTTTCATCGATGTGTTTTCCTGTAATATGTTGTAGCAAGGAAGTAAACAGATGACAACACTGTTCTGCAAACCAGTCTGTTAAAAGCTCATTCATACTTAACGTTATCCGACGAACTCCTAACGTTACAAACACTAACGTTTAAATCTCAACAGCGAACCTGGCATTAGTGTAAATGATTCTTTGATTAGAGCTTTTATGTATTGTTTATCTACAGGCATGCTAAACATGGTTCTGTGATTTGGCTAACTTACTAGTTAAAGCCAGTGCTTAGTGTTCGTTTTGGGTTAGTTCTTGGGACAGATATTTGGCTATAATCGTTCTAAAAATACAAAAGTTAAAGTGCCATTCAGTAGCGATCATTATAGATCCGCAGTCTTTACTCTTGAGGACTGAACAGGTTCTGCTCGATCATCTTCACTCAAATGTTCTGGGTCTGATTCGGGCTCAGATTGGTATGGTTTTATTGACGCCGTTGTTTCTAACACTGACCAAAGAAAGCACAGTCTACCGGTGAAGGGAAGGGGCGTGACGTTTCCGACATACGTGCACTAGGCGTTTAGCGAATCACAACACACTGGGCCAGCTAACCAATCAGAGCCCACTGCGTATTTTTGAGGGACTGGCTTCATACAACCCGGAAAGCATCAGACCGTTTTACAAGGAGGGACAGAGCAGTGTAGAATAAAGGTCAAATATATGAAAAATAAGGCAATTTTTTTTTAAACGAAGCATGAACACATGTTACAGTGCACCCCACAAACACAGTCAAGCCTTCAAAAGAATGTGGTTTACCACCCCTTTAACTCAAGAACTTGATATAGACACATTTGTGTACAGATTTTACATTTATTTAGGGAAGATGCATTTGTGTAATATTTATGCTTTTATTTATGAACTGTGTTTTGTAAATGTATTATTTTTGAGGCTGATCCGGCTCCATATCATTCTAATAAGGCCCAGTTTGCTCTTAATACAGCAGATAAACCTGTTCTCTGAGCTCAAATCCTACCTTGCATGGTCAAGAGAAGTATGATGTCATCGCCCTTGATAAACTCTCTTCTAGTGAGATCATCTATTGTGAGGAGCCGAAAATAGGCTGATGCTATGAAAAATCCACCCCAAAATACAGACTCGCCGTCGATGTTGATTTGAAGTCCAAAGTTTCGAGGATTGTCCCAGTAATACTTGCCGCCTGTTAGAGCAAAACATGGCTTTTAAAATAACCCTGAAAGCTTCAGATAATAACTTTGATTCTCATCTAAGTGAAATGCTGCATATAAACACATGAATAATGAGAATAATAATATCAGATTGCATTAAAGATCTAACCTTCATTAGGGTCGGTGGTGATGCTTTGCTCAAAGGACATGCGCTTCTGTATGTGTGGATTCTGGTCAAGGATCTGGACGGTTATTTGTCTCCATGGACAAGGCCACTGCAGCTGCTCATCGTTTGCACCAGATACCAAAGAAACACTCATTGAAAGTTCATTCCCACCCAATAGTAACGCAGCCCTAAAGCGATAACCATCACTGGAGTAATACAGTGGACTCAAAAGGCCCAACCCACTGTCCAGTTTCTTCTTAAAGTCTCTTATCTGCCATGTGAAGGGACACTCGGTCTCTGAAACATTGATATCATCCAGTGAGAAGCCTCCACTGGAGTTTCCTGCTCCTTTACGGCCTTCAAACACAACTTGGAAAGATTTATTGGCGTTCAGTGGCACATGATGCAGCTTCCAGTAATTCCCAGGGTTTTCTGCAAGAAATGAAGCGGTCAGTCACACTGAGACACAGGCCTATATGAGTGTGTGAAGAAGAGACAGACCTGTGATCTGATCCATGAGTCTGAGAGTTCCTGTGCTGTCGGCTTCATTCTGGTACTCTCGGATCCAGATGTTGAGCTGGTCAGACTCATTCCCGCTGTGATAGTAGTAGAACTGCAGGCACTGGACTTTGCAGGCTCTTGTAGGGGTCAGTGTCTTGCTCTCCAATCTGGCTGCGTCCCCCTGGTTTCTGCCCTCAGTGCTGAAGTGCATGAACAAAGACGAGCCTGCGGGCATGAAGACAGGTGTGTAGCAGCTGTGGATGGAAGTGGAGCATTTCTACTGACTGACTGTAATAGATCTGACCGTTCTGCTCTCTGCCCAAGTACGTGTGGTCAGTCACACTGATGCCCTTCACTGAGTTCACTCTCTGCCAGCCATAATCAGCAGCAGAACAGACGCTCATCTGACACAGAGATTCATCATCAAAACTACAGTGGGCAAGGAAAGAGACGGACGAATCTGCAGTGCACACAAACACACACTGAGACTACAGCAATTCATCACCATTTCAGTTCATCACAATGGCCCTTGCTCTCCCTGGCATCAAATATTGCTCCGGGTGAGGTATTCAGAACGGTGACATGTTCGGTTCATTTAGTTTTGCTGTGGATAATTAGGTAAATAAACACACACTGAGATTTAATAAATGAAGTCTAACCAATTTTCTATTATTTCCATTTTTGTCTTGTAGTTTGCGCCGTGGGCTGTACCGCAGTAAATGCATCCTGTAAAAAAGGCCACCCTTCACAAATGGACTCTTCCAAACTGCCCCACCTCTGTTCGTGATTTGGACTGTTCCAAAACTTTCCCCGGAGTTGTGAACAAGATATCAGTGCGGGAGGCTGCACAGATGCGATTGTATATAGTTATTAGCATTTAAATTAGCCAGAAGTGGCATTAACAGTTTTTGTGGATTGTGTGTGCGTGCAACTGATTGTAAATATTTCGCGTCATTATTGATTATTGCCTGCAAGCGTGGCGTGAGCGTGGCGTTTCTGTTGTGTGTCAGCTGCGGCGTTTCTGTTGTGTGTCAGCTGTGGCGTTTCTGTTGTGTGTCAGCTGTGGCGTTTCTGTTGTGTGTCAGCTGCGGCGTTTCTGTTGTGTGTCAGCTGTGGCGTTTCTGTTGTGTGTCAGCTGTGGCGTTTCTGTTGTGTGTCAGCTGTGGCGTTTCTGTAGTGTGTCAGCTGTGGCGTTTCTGTTGTGTGTCAGCTGTGGCGTTTCTGTTGTGTGTCAGCTGTGGCGTTTCTGTTGTGTGTCAGCTGTGGCGTTTCTGTTGTGTGTCAGCTGTGGCGTTTCTGTTGTGTGTCAGCTGCGTGGCGTTTCTGTTGTGTGTCAGCTGCGTGGCGTTTCTGTTGTGTGTCAGCTGTGGCGTTTCTGTTGTGTGTCAGCTGTGGCGTTTCTGTTGTGTGTCAGCTGTGTGGCGTTTCTGTTGTGTGTCAGCTGTGTGGCGTTTCTGTTGTGTGTCAGCTGTGGCGTTTCTGTTGTGTGTCAGCTGTGGCGTTTCTGTTGTGTGTCAGCTGTGGCGTTTCTGTTGTGTGTCAGCTGTGGCGTTTCTGTTGTGTGTCAGCTGTGGCGTTTCTGTTGTGTGTCAGCTGTGGCGTTTCTGTTGTGTGTCAGCTGTGTGGCGTTTCTGTTGTGTGTCAGCTGCGGCGTTTCTGTTGTGTGTCAGCTGTGGCGTTTCTGTTGTGTGTCAGCTGTGGCGTTTCTGTTGTGTGTCAGCTGCGGCGTTTCTGTTGTGTGTCAGCTGTGGCGTTTCTGTTGTGTGTCAGCTGTGGCGTTTCTGTTGTGTGTCAGCTGCGGCGTTTCTGTTGTGTGTCAGCTGTGGCGTTTCTGTTGTGTGTCAGCTGTGGCGTTTCTGTTGTGTGTCAGCTGTGGCGTTTCTGTTGTGTGTCAGCTGTGTGGCGTTTCTGTTGTGTGTCAGCTGTGGCGTTTCTGTTGTGTGTCAGCTGTGGCGTTTCTGTTGTGTGTCAGCTGTGGCGTTTCTGTTGTGTGTCAGCTGTGGCGTTTCTGTTGTGTGTCAGCTGTGTGGCGTTTCTGTTGTCAGCTGTGGCGTTTCTGTTGTGTGTCAGCTGTGGCGTTTCTGTTGTGTGTCAGCTGTGGCGTTTCTGTTGTGTGTCAGCTGTGGCGTTTCTGTTGTGTGTCAGCTGTGGCGTTTCTGTTGTGTGTCGGCTGTGGCGTTTCTGTTGTGTGTCAGCTGTGGCGTTTCTGTTGTGTGTCAGCTGTGGCGTTTCTGTTGTGTGTCAGCTGTGTGGCGTTTCTGTTGTGTGTCAGCTGTGGCGTTTCTGTTGTGTGTCAGATGTGTGGCGTTTCTGTTGTCAGCTGTGGCGTTTCTGTTGTGTGTCAGCTGTGGCGTTTCTGTTGTGTGTCAGCTGTGGCGTTTCTGTTGTGTGTCAGCTGTGGCGTTTCTGTTGTGTGTCAGCTGCGTGGGGTTTCTGTTGTGTGTCAGCTGTGGTGTTTCTGTTGTGTGTCAGCTGTGGCGTTTCTGTTGTGTGTCAGCTGTGGCGTTTCTGTTGTGTGTCAGCTGTGTGGCGTTTCTGTTGTGTGTCAGCTGTGGCGTTTCTGTTGTGTGTCAGCTGTGGCGTTTCTGTTGTGTGTCAGCTGTGGCGTTTCTGTTGTGTGTCAGCTGTGGCGTTTCTGTTGTGTGTCGGCTGTGGCGTTTCTGTTGTGTGTCAGCTGTGGCGTTTCTGTTGTGTGTCAGCTGTGGCGTTTCTGTTGTGTGTCAGCTGTGGCGTTTCTGTTGTGTGTCAGCTGTGGCGTTTCTGTTGTGTGTCAGCTGTGGCGTTTCTGTTGTGTGTCAGCTGTGGCGTTTCTGTTGTGTGTCAGCTGTGTGGCGTTTCTGTTGTGTGTCAGCTGTGGCGTTTCTGTTGTGTGTCAGCTGTGTGGCGTTTCTGTTGTGTGTCAGCTGTGGCGTTTCTGTAGTGTGTCAGCTGTGGCGTTTCTGTTGTGTGTCAGCTGTGGCGTTTCTGTTGTGTGTCAGCTGTGTGGCGTTTCTGTTGTGTGTCAGCTGTGTGGCGTTTCTGTTGTGTGTCAGCTGTGGCGTTTCTGTTGTGTGTCAGCTGTGGCGTTTCTGTTGTGTGTCAGCTGTGTGGCGTTTCTGTTGTGTGTCAGCTGTGGCGTTTCTGTTGTGTGTCAGCTGTGGCGTTTCTGTTGTGTGTCAGCTGTGGCGTTTCTGTTGTGTGTCAGCTGTGGCGTTTCTGTTGTGTGTCAGCTGTGTGGCGTTTCTGTTGTGTGTCAGCTCTGGCGTTTCTGTTGTGTGTCAGCTGTGGCGTTTCTGTTGTGTGTCAGCTGTGGCGTTTCTGTTGTGTGTCAGCTGTGTGGCGTTTCTGTTGTGTGTCAGCTGTGTGGCGTTTCTGTTGTGTGTCAGCTGTGTGGCGTTTCTGTTGTGTGTCAGCTGTGTGGCGTTTCTGTAGTGTGTCAGCTGTGGCGTTTCTGTTGTGTGTCAGCTGTGGCGTTTCTGTTGTGTGTCAGCTGTGGCGTTTCTGTTGTGTTTCGGCTGTGGCGTTTCTGTAGTGTGTCAGCTGTGGCGTTTCTGTTGTGTGTCAGCTGCGTGGCGTTTCTGTTGTGTGTCAGCTGTGGCGTTTCTGTTGTGTGTCAGCTGTGGCGTTTCTGTTGTGTGTCAGCTGTGGCGTTTCTGTTGTGTGTCAGCTGTGGCGTTTCTGTTGTGTGTCAGCTGTGTGGCGTTTCTGTTGTGTGTCAGCTGTGGCGTTTCTGTTGTGTGTCAGCTGTGTGGCGTTTCTGTTGTGTGTCAGCTGTGTGGCGTTTCTGTTGTGTGTCAGCTGTGTGGCGTTTCTGTTGTGTGTCAGCTGTGTGGCGTTTCTGTTGTGTGTCAGCTGTGTGGCGTTTCTGTTGTGTGTCAGCTGTGGCGTTTCTATTGTGTGTCAGCTGTGGCGTTTCTGTTGTGTGTCAGCTGTGGCGTTTCTGTTGTGTGTCAGCTGTGGCGTTTCTGTTGTGTGTCAGCTGTGGCGTTTCTGTTGTGTGTCAGCTGTGGCGTTTCTGTTGTGTGTCAGCTGTGGCGTTTCTGTAGTGTGTCAGCTGTGGCGTTTCTGTTGTGTGTCAGCTGTGTGGCGTTTCTGTTGTGTGTCAGCTGTGGCGTTTCTGTAGTGTGTCAGCTGTAGTGTGTCAGCTTTTTTTTTTTTTTCAACGGGACATGAGAGACTGCAACATCTATTGTCTGTCCGAAACATGGCTCACGCCAGCGGTCCCGGATACAGCCGTGACGCCGTCCGAGAACTTCTCTGTTTTTCGGATGGACAGAACAGCCGAGGCCGGGAAATCTAAAGGCGGTGGAGTGTGTTTCATGATAAACAAGAAATGGTGCGATCCTAGGAACATCTCCATTCTTTCGCGATCCTGCTCGCCTCACTTGGAACATTTAACTCTCATGTGCCGGCCTTTCTACCTGCCGAGGGAGTTTTCCTCGGTCATCTCCACTGCCGTTTATATTCCACCACAAGCAGACACGGGGCTGGCTTTATCTGCCCTCCATGATGTGACCAGCGGCTTCATAAACAAACACCCCGACGCTGCTTTCATCGTCGCGGGTGATTTTAACAAAGCAAACCTAAAGAAAGTATTGCCAAACTTTCACCAGCATGTCTCCTGTCCCACACGAGGAGCAAACACACTGGATCATTGCTACTCTCCGTTTAAGAACGCCTACAAAGCTCGTTCACAGCCAGCTTTTGGCAAATCGGACCATGCCGCCATTTTCCTCACACCGGAATATAAACAAAGGCTCGTTCAAGAGCCCCCGGTGAGGAGGGAAGTCAAACGCTGGTCATCCCATTCAGAGATCACGCTACAGGCAGCTCTTGATGACGTCGACTGGGACATGTTCCGCGCGAGTTCTGAAGACGTCAGCGAGTTCACAGAAGTGGCGCTCTGCTTTATTAACACACTGACAGAGCAAGCCACACAAACATTAACTATAACGTCCTTCCCTAATCAGAAACCGTGGGTGGACAGTTCAATTCGCACTGCAGTAAACTCGCGCACCACCGCTTACAATGCCGGTCTCCTAACGGGGGATATGAGGGAGTACAAAGCTTCATGTTACGCTCTCCGGCGCGCCGTTAAAGCCGCAAAACTCCGCTATAAAGACCGAGTGGAATCTCATTTCCAACTCAACGACTCCCGGCGGATGTGGCAGGGACTGAGAACCATCTGTGCTTTTGGAACTAAATCCTCTGCAGAGGTGAGAGCTGATCCGTTACTGGTGAACGAGTTAAACTCTTTCTACGCTCGCTTTGATGGTAATCGCGGCAGCGCGACTCCGGCGAGTGACGCGTCAGAGAGAGTCCCTCAGAGCAGCAACGGTCACGTGATCTCTGTCACGGAGGACGAGGTTCGGAGGGCACTCAAACGTGTGGATGTCAGGAAAGCTGCTGGGCCGGATGGTATTTCAGGTCGTGTTCTGCGGTCCTGTGCTGATCAGCTCGCAGGGCTCTTTACATCCATATTTAACGAGTCCCTTGCTACATCTGTTGTCCCCACCTCCTTCAAACGATCCTCCATCATCCCTGTACCTAAGATCAGTAAACCCTCTTGCCTAAATGACTATCGTCCAGTGGCTCTCACATCTTTAGTCATGAAGGTCTTTGAGAGACTCATTAAAAACAACATTTGCTCCTCCATTCCTGACACTTTGGACCCTCTTCAGTTTGCCTATCGTCCCAATAGATCGACTGAAGATGCCATTTCTCACGTCCTTCACTCCTGCCTCACTCACATCGACAGCAAAAGTGGGAACTATGTCAGGCTGCTATTTATTGACTATAGCTCAGCCTTTAACACCATAGTTCCCATTAAGCTAACACACAAACTCCTGGATCTAGGCCTGAATTCTTCTCTCTGCCTCTGGATTGAAGATTTCCTCACTGGCAGACCCCAGGCGGTGAGAGTAGGCCAGTTCACCTCCACCTCCATCACCCTGAGTGTTGGAGCTCCACAGGGCTGTGTGCTGAGTCCCCTGCTCTACTCTCTCTACACCCATGACTGTTTGTCCACACACAGCTCCACCTCGATCATCAAGTTTGCTGATGATACTGTTGTCCTGGGTCTCATCTCCAACAACAATGAGACGGCATACTTGGACGAAGTGGAGCAACTGACATCATGGTGCCAGGACAACTGTCTCTCTCTGAATGTTAACAAGACCAAAGAACTGATTGTGGACTTCAGGAAGAGACAGCATCGGTCATACTCCCCTCTCATGATCAGCGGGACACCGGTAGAGAGAGTGAGCAGCTTCAAATACCTGGGTGTGAACATCTCCGAGGATCTGACCTGGACTACACACATCCAGACACAGGTGAAAAAAGCCAGGCAAAGACTGTACCACCTGCGCCAGCTGAGGAAATTCAGGGTTTCACCAGCCATCCTGAAAACTTTCTATCGAGGGGCGATAGAAAGTGTCCTGACTCAGTGCATCACAGCGTGGTACGGGAACAGCACCAGTCACGACTGCAAAGCCCTGCAAAGAGTGGTGCGCTTATCCGAGCGCATCTCAGGCTCAGCTCTCCCGTCTCTGCAGGACATCTACACCAAACGCTGCAGAGGTAGAGCTACTAAAATCATCAGAGACATTAATCACCCTGCAAACTCTCACTTCACCCTGCTGCCATCTGGTAAGCGCTTCCGTAGCCTGATGGCAAAGACTGAAAGACTCAGGAGGAGTTTCTTCCCCCAGGCCATCAGACTCCTGAACTCAGTCACGTGACTCACTTCACCCCCGCACACGCATAAACATACGGTCTTTCAACATTAACATCCACATACTGCAATTGCACTGCACTTTACTTTACGTCCCTATTGTTACTGCGTAACAACCTGTAATAAACCTTGCACATTATACTTCTTTATATATACATATTATATATTTTATGTTAACCACTTATTTTTAAGTCTACAGTTTATCTCACTTATCATCCACATATTTTTTATATTTTTATTTTTATCTTATTTCCTATTTTTATCTTTTACTTGATTTATTTATAATTCTACTTATGTTAATACTTTTTATTCTAACTTTATTCTATTTCTATTTAATTTCTTGTAACTGTTATTTGCACTGTCCATGGAGCGGACCTGTTTACATTTCACTGCCAGTTGTATATTGTGTATATAACTGTGTATGTGACAAATAAAACTCTTGAATCTTGAATCTTGAAGCTGTGGCGTTTCTGTTGTGTGTCAGCTGTGGCGTTTCTGTTGTGTGTCAGCTGTGTGGCGTTTCTGTTGTGTGTCAGCTGTGGCGTTTCTGTTGTGTGTCAGCTGTGGCGTTTCTGTTGTGTGTCAGCTGTGGCGTTTCTGTTGTGTGTCAGCTGTGGCGTTTCTGTTGTGTGTCAGCTGTGTGGCGTTTCTGTTGTGTGTCAGCTGTGGCGTTTCTGTTATGTGTCAGCTGTGGCGTTTCTGTTGTGTGTCAGCTGTGTGGCGTTTCTGTTGTGTGTCAGCTGTGGCGTTTCTGTTGTGTGTCAGCTGTGTGGCGTTTCTGTTGTGTGTCAGCTGTGGCGTTTCTGTTGTGTGTCAGCTGTGGCGTTTCTGTTGTGTGTCAGCTGTGGCGTTTCTGTTGTGTGTCAGCTGTGTGGCGTTTCTGTTGTGTGTCAGCTGTGGCGTTTCTGTTGTGTGTCAGCTGTGTGGCGTTTCTTTTGTGTGTCAGCTGTGGCGTTTCTGTTGTGTGTCAGCTGTGGCGTTTCTGTTGTGTGTCAGCTGTGGCGTTTCTGTTGTGTGTCAGCTGTGTGGCGTTTCTGTTGTGTGTCAGCTGTGTGGCGTTTCTGTTGTGTGTCAGCTGTGGCGTTTCTGTAGTGTGTCAGCTGTGGCGTTTCTGTTGTGTGTCAGCTGTGGCGTTTCTGTTGTGTGTCAGCTGTGGCGTTTCTGTTGTGTGTCAGCTGTGGCGTTTCTGTTGTGTGTCAGCTGTGTGGCGTTTCTGTTGTGTGTCAGCTGTGTGGCGTTTCTGTTGTGTGTCAGCTGTGGCGTTTCTGTAGTGTGTCAGCTGTGGCGTTTCTGTTGTGTGTCAGCTGTGGCGTTTCTGTTGTGTGTCAGCTGTGGCGTTTCTGTTGTGTGTCAGCTGTGGCGTTTCTGTTGTGTGTCAGCTGTGTGGCGTTTCTGTTGTGTGTCAGCTGTGGCATTTCTGTAGTGTGTCAGCTGTGGCGTTTCTGTTGTGTGTCAGCTGTGTGGCGTTTCTGTTGTGTGTCAGCTGTGGCGTTTCTGTTGTGTGTCAGCTGTGGCGTTTCTGTTGTGTGTCAGCTGTGGCGTTTCTGTTGTGTGTCAGCTGTGGCGTTTCTGTTGTGTGTCAGCTGTGTGGCGTTTCTGTTGTGTGTCAGCTGTGTGGCGTTTCTGTTGTGTGTCAGCTGTGGCGTTTCTGTAGTGTGTCAGCTGTGGCGTTTCTGTTGTGTGTCAGCTGTGGCGTTTCTGTTGTGTGTCAGCTGTGGCGTTTCTGTTGTGTGTCAGCTGTGGCGTTTCTGTTGTGTGTCAGCTGTGGCGTTTCTGTAGTGTGTCAGCTGTGGCGTTTCTGTTGTGTGTCAGCTGTGTGGCGTTTCTGTTGTGTGTCAGCTGTGTGGCGTTTCTGTTGTGTGTCAGCTGTGTGGCGTTTCTGTAGTGTGTCAGCTGTGTGGCGTTTCTGTTGTGTGTCAGCTGTGGCGTTTCTGTTGTGTGTCAGCTGTGGCGTTTCTGTTGTGTGTCAGCTGTGGCGTTTCTGTTGTGTGTCAGCTGTGGCGTTTCTGTTGTGTGTCAGCTGTGGCGTTTCTGTTGTGTGTCAGCTGTGGCGTTTCTGTTGTGTGTCAGCTGTGGCGTTTCTGTTGTGTGTCAGCTGTGGCGTTTCTGTTGTGTGTCAGCTGTGGCGTTTCTGTTGTGTGTCAGCTGTGGCGTTTCTGTTGTGTGTCGGCTGTGGCGTTTCTGTAGTGTGTCAGCTGTGGCGTTTCTGTTGTGTGTCAGCTGTGGCGTTTCTGTTGTGTGTCAGCTGTGGCGTTTCTGTAGTGTGTCAGCTGTGGCGTTTCTGTTGTGTGTCAGCTGTGGCGTTTCTGTTGTGTGTCAGCTGTGGCGTTTCTGTTGTGTGTCAGCTGTGTGGCGTTTCTGTTGTGTGTCAGCTGTGGCGTTTCTGTTGTGTGTCAGCTGTGGCGTTTCTGTTGTGTGTCAGCTGTGTGGCGTTTCTGTTGTGTGTCAGCTGTGGCGTTTCTGTTGTGTGTCAGCTGTGGCGTTTCTGTTGTGTGTCAGCTGTGGCGTTTCTGTTGTGTGTCAGCTGTGGCGTTTCTGTTGTGTGTCAGCTGTGGCGTTTCTGTTGTGTGTCAGCTGTGGCGTTTCTGTTGTGTGTCAGCTGTGGCGTTTCTGTAGTGTGTCAGCTGTGGCGTTTCTGTTGTGTGTCAGCTGTGGCGTTTCTGTTGTGTGTCAGCTGTGGCGTTTCTGTTGTGTGTCAGCTGTGGCGTTTCTGTTGTGTGTCAGCTGTGGCGTTTCTGTTGTGTGTCAGCTGTGTGGCGTTTCTGTTGTGTGTCAGCTGTAGTGTGTCAGCTGTGGCGTTTCTGTTGTGTGTCAGCTGTGGCGTTTCTGTTGTGTGTCAGCTGTGGCGTTTCTGTTGTGTGTCAGCTGTGGCGTTTCTGTTGTGTGTCGGCTGTGGTGTTTCTGTTGTGTGTCAGCTGTAGTGTGTCAGCTGTGGCGTTTCTGTTGTGTGTCAGCTGTGGCGTTTCTGTTGTGTGTCAGCTGTGGCGTTTCTGTTGTGTGTCAGCTGTGGCGTTTCTGTAGGTGATCCACTTGTCCGTGCAACTGTCGCGCCGCACTGCACTTTATTCGACTTTAACGCACCCGCAAAGCATTCTGGGAAGGCGGCGCTGCATTTTAACAAATGCCGCGCTTCTAAAAAGCTCAACTTTATGCAAATGAATCCGTTGAACGCGATGCAACTATCCAATAGAAGTAGAGCGCATGGAGACGGAGGGACGTCTATCGCCGGGCCTTTTTTTTTCATTCCCCGGTGGCTCAAACGCACGCCCATAGCGGTAAACTTGAGGAACGCCCCTCAACACACACATGAGGGGAAGCGTCACAACACCGCGCTTCAGTCGCGCCGCAAAAGTGGATCAGTATCGTCAGTCTTTGCACACCAGAAGCGTGTCTGACGCGGCGCTGCTGCTGCTGCTAGGTGGCGTAGTGGAAGGCCTATACTTCATGCTAAACCAGGGGCGGATGTCTTCAAAACAACCTGTCAAAATAGTAATCTCACAGCCTTTTAAATCCACTCACTCATTGCGTCTTTATTTATTATGATGATTATTATTATTATGCCTATTAAACCTATTAAAATTTTTACATATTAAAATTTCATTAAATAAAATGAAATATATAGATTATTTTTTATTTTTAATTAGGAGTTAAAATGATTATATTAATCTATATAATAGCCTATTATATTATGCGTGATGGTGCCTATAAACAGCATTCAAATTAGGTTTGCTCCCAATAAATTATAAAATAATATGTAAAAACATAAAATATTACTGGTCCACATGATTTTTTTTTTATCCATCCCATCTCACAGCCTTTTAAATCCATTCAAATATATCGCCTAATATGTTAAATTCCCGTAAAACTCCTGTGTGCCCACATAAATACAGTCATAAAGTCAAAACTTTACTGGCATGATCTGCAGTTACAGTATTTTCTAACATTTTCAACTAAATATCGAAATAAATCTAAATTAACCATATAAACTAAATTACTGATCTAATTCCCACACTGTCACTGTATGATAGTTGAAATGAACTGAGGACTTTTTTTTCCCCAGAATGGCTATACAGCTGAATAAAATTATACTGCATTATTTTCCTGTTTAACAATGTAAAGCTGCTTTGAAACAATATGTATTGTTAAAAGCGCTATATAAATAAAGTTGACTTGACTATTTATAAAATATATACTTTAAGTAACATAATATGCAGAGAGTTAATTAGGGTAAATATTAAATATAAAAATAAAAGGCCAGTAAATGGATTTAAAAGACTATTGGGTGGGATAGATAAACATGTTTTATAAGACATATTCTTTTAATATTTATTGATAAACTTCATTAATATAATCATTTCTTATTTACACACTTTTCTTAATTAAAATTATAGGTCTGTCCATTTCAACACTTGAACGGTTTAGAACAGTTCAGTCCGATTTGGTGAACTGGTTCACTAAAAATAACCCAAAGAACGATTCGTTCGCCAACCGGATATCACTAGTAAACATATTATATAAGACATTAATAACTATTCTTTTAACATTTATTGATCAACTTTATTCGAATGCTGTCTATAGGCACCATCGCTCACAAACACAATATTATTATAGGCCTTTCCATTTCTGATAATTCCAGGTTGCTGTGGTTGTTTATGCATTGAACTCGTGTCCATGAGAAATATATATAATCCCCTCAACATATGATCTCGAGGCCATGACATATTATCACGTTCCCTCAAACCGAACATGTCCCCTCCCGCTCACCGTAATTCAACAACCACCGCCACAAAATGAGTGGCTAAAAACCCAGGTGATAACGTGAGCTCCACTACTAAAGGAGTAGTATAGTACTGATAATATTTACACTATATTTACACTATAGTAGGCCTACTGATAATATTTACAATAATGCATTGAATTTGATAGGTGTCTGTCACATTGTCCCACAGCAACAATACAATAGTGTACATTAATGTACAGTGTTGTATAATAATCATTTATTCTATTTAGTGTCCAATTCATTCATTTAACATATTTAATATTGGGAGTTTTGAAAGTTTTGAAAAAAACATGACATTCATGTTACTTTCCCTGGTAATGAGTTACTTTTATGATGATGTAACTCAGTTACTAACTCAGTTACTATTTGTAATAAGTAACTAGTAACTATAATAGGGTTGGGTATCGTTTGGGTTTTTTTCGATTCCGGTGCCAAACCGATACTTTTAAAACGGTTCCGGTGCCTAAACGGTGCCTGAACCGATACTTTTTTTTTTTTTAAAAGGCCACCAAACGAGGTGGATGACATTAAATGGCTTTTTATTTATTTATTTATTATTTAAATTGAACCATTTATTAAAAGTTTAATGTATACTTAAATGTATGAATATAAATAAATACAAAACACAATTTACTTATTTACAAATTATAATTGACATATTTACAAATTCACAGTAAAACCTAAGCCACCTAACCCAACTACAACAAGCCTAATATAACTCTAAACAGTTACAGTAATAACAGCAGTCGTCTGTATTCTTGCTCTGCTACAAACCAGCTTCGAGCTTCAGCTTTATTTTGAAATATGATCATATTCTCTGGCTAAATATTTTTGAACGCATCGCCTTAATGTTTCCATGGTGACGCGTCATGTTTCTCACATGACACACAGCAGCCGCAATAGCGCTGACAGCTCAGCTGTATCGGGTTTATTTCGTTTTATTCAAAATATTCACAAACTTCTTAACTGTGTCACGAACTATCTGATGTTCAAATGTGTGAGTGAATGTGTGTTAGTTGATCTATAAAGCGCAATGGGCGGCGCCATGTTAGTTTGCGCCTCAGAATCGGATCTGTCGGATTTACAACACTTGAGTTCATTCTCGTCTCACGAAATACATGAAAGTAAGTGACCAGTGAACTGGAAGAAGAATAGAGTAAACTATATAGTTACTATATAATGTGCATGCATCTGATGTGAATAAAACACGTAACGTTAGTCAAATTATAACCGTCTGAAAGGATTGTCATTGCCGCTTTCATAGACATCAGTGTGTGTTTTTTGCTAGTAGCCTACTTATGAACATTTAAATGTCTGAAACCTGAAATAAACATGATGTCGTTGAAAACACTGAATAGTTGTCATGAGTTGTGATGTGACCAGCGCTGAGCGTCTGTCTCTGGCTCAGCCAAAGCGCGAAAGCACGTTTGAATTTTGGCACCGAAATGAGGAACCGAAATCTGCGTTCTGATTCGGTCCGGTACATACCGGTTATATAAGTACCGGTGCCATATTGGAACCGGATTTCGGTACCCAACCCTAAACTATAACTAATTACTTTTTTAAAGTAGCGTGCCCAACACTGGCGGTCAAATACTCACTGCATTTATAGAGTTTGTTGAGCTCAATCACATCATATTCACTCATTTCCATTAGTTGTCCGATCACATCCTGGAACTCAGGACTCTTGGTAATGATCGTGGGTCCTCCTTTGCTGAAGGCGTTTTTATCAAAATGCATCACAGAGTAATAATCATACGGGGTGCCTTGGGTGACGGACACGTTATCACTGGATTTACTGAGATAACTCTCATAGCCTGAAAATAAAGACTATAGCAGTTATTAATGTGATGGTTCATAAGGAATGGCTTTTTCTCTAAGCGCTCTTTAGTAATAATGACACTCGGTATGTAAAGCTAATTGATAATAAAATGATGTGGCAACCTTTGGTGATGTTTCCATAGTTTATGGTCACATGATCATCTCTGTCATATCTTGTGTGCTGGTGGGAGAATCCCAGTGCATGGAGAAACTGGTGCTCAACAATGGCTTTTCTTCCACAGTCATCTCCAATGGAAAGAGTCTGACCTCCAGGAGACGAGCGTCCGATAGATGACCAGCACCTGCCAATCCAGTCAGAGATACCAGCACATTCATATAAAACTATATCGCCCACATCTCATAACAACAACAATAATACAAACTGTGCTTTTCATTTCCAGACACAATGGCCCTCATTTATCAATCTTGCGTAGAAACGGGTGTATATGCTGGCGTAAGATTATGCTTACACTCCTCTCACCACCTGATTTATGAAGCTGTGCGCACCTCTGAAATCCAGGCGTACGCAAAACCTGCCCTTGATAAATGCCGCGGCTGAAAACGATCGTCATTAGAATAACACGCCCCTATATATTCAAGTCTCCGCCTCCCCCACGCCCTCATTTTACACCATGGACACTCGGAAGACGGCAAAGAAGCGAAACTTCTCTGACGTGGAGATCGAGACCATCACCAGGGAAGTGGAAAAAAACAAAATTGTTTTATTTGGTAGTTTAAATAATGGGATTAAAGGCGCCCACAAAAACAAAATATGGTGTACGGTGGAAATCCAGTTTAAATAGCTGTTTGGATGAGAAATTACCTCACAATTCATTATTTTACAGCACGTGTTTTGAAATAATTAGCATTTAATTTCGTATCACGTCACATGTATTGGGGTGTACAATAGTGATGATGATGTGATGTGGAGTACCATTCATTCACATTAATAATTGCATGACAATTTGTAAGATTCTTATTATTATTATGATTTGTAGCTATTATTAATGACGCTTATTGTTATTTAGAAGAAGAATGTCGTTATTATTATTATTTATTTTATTATTATTTAAAAGAAGAAGACTGTCATTTTTATTATTTTGTCAGTGTGAATTATTTTCAGTCTCAGTCCGTGCGCAGCTGCCGGGCCTAACCTTGAACCGTCAGGTAAAGCGCACAGGCTCGCAACTGGAGGAATACATATGCCTACAAATCAAATGCTTTGGTAAAGTCACACAAATTAAACCTTGAAGTCCATGTTGCTCAAAAATAAACACAAAAGTTTAGAATTACTATAGCCCTATTGGCACGGGATTAGTAGCCTATTAGGCCTATGTGGGGACCTCTGGTGATTTGTAATAATTGCAGAGAATGTCTGTGATCTTAATCCTGTGCGAATCGGCCATGTCTGTAATATGTAAAGTAAAAATTCCCCCGCAAATGACCTACCATATTTCACCAAACACAGGTCCTGTGATAACATTAGTCCCGTGCGAATCGGCATCTCTATTTGGCCAGGATTAGGCGGATCGTATATAATTTTTGCAAGGTTTTTGTTTCCTGTGCGCGTTTCTATCTTTATCTTTCACGAAGAATGGAGCTAGGCTGCATATAATGCGCACCGTTATGAAGTCCTGTGCGGCCGCGCAGATACTTTCACTTTAGAATGAGCACCAATTTGGGAGTAAATTGCTTGAATGGTGTGTTTAATATTATTCTTAATGAAAAACACAAAAACAGAACAGGACAATGACAAACTCGCTTAAATGGGCGCTTTTACTTTTAGCGTTGAAACAGAATCTTCCGTCGTATATTGTTATTATATTGCTCAGTTACGTTTTTAATTGTGTCTGTTCTCTAACTGAACAAAATTATTTGTATTACTATAAAACAATCAAAATGATATCGATACGACTGTTTATAATTTCATACAGCTATATCTATAACGAAAAAACATTTTCAAGTCATATCCGGGAGATAAGTCAGTAAATTCGAGTAAAATCACAGGCTTGCTTATCCCGTGCGAATGCGCCACGCAAAATTCAGATGTGGGGGAGTCATTTCTAAATCACACAAGGTCCCCAGATAATAGCCTACTTATCCCGTGCGAATAGAGCTTTAGTTGCTGTTGTAGTTGTTGTTGTTGTTGTTGTTTTACAGTGGGTCATAATATAGCATATCTTTGTCAGTGCGTTTTGTGGTATTAGGAATTGTTTTTCTGCGAATTTTCGCACTAACTCAAAACGTGCGTACACCACCTCCTGAGCTGGTGTAGGATTTGAGCGTGCCGTATGCCAACGTCCATATTGAATATTCCATATTCCATAAATCTCAAAGTCACCGTGGTTTTGGGTGTACGCTGGAATTTTGGTGTACGCACTTTTGATAAATGAGGGCCAATATGTGCTTAAATATCTTATATCTTAATCTTTTGACTGGTCAATAATTAAGTCAGATATTTGCCTCTACACATTCAGCACAGCACAGGCTACATCAGATCAGTCTATAATAATATATGACTAATATTGTTGATTAGTAACTGTAATCATACTGTACCCTTCACGACTCTCCACAGAGATGTAAAACTCTTCTGCGGCTCTGGGCTTAAAGTCAATACATGATTTCAGTCTGAACTGCTCAAAGGCTCTCAGAATGACTCCTCTACGGTTCATACCTAGAAACACAAACTAAACTGAGTGGAAAACAATATGAAAGTTACATTAAGTGTTTAAAAGTAGATGGAAGCGTAAGTGAGAAATCAGAAATCTTACTGAGATTGGCACTCAGCTTATAGGGGACGGGAATATCCCACAGATTCCCTGGAATGACGCTCCCTTGCCTAGGCTTTAAAGCAGATCATTCATCACGTCTCCTGATCTTATATATATATATATATATATATATAGACTTTCCTCCATTTATATGAACAGACTTACCTCCATGATGTCTCCTTCTCTGAGATTTAACCCTAATGCTACAAGAGTGTTCAGATCACAGTAAATATGCTCCAATAAAACATGAGGAAAAGTGATAGTCCATAAAAAAAATTGATCAAAGTTATCTCACTGCTTATATAAATGTATTTGTGTTCTTGAGATTATATAATAGTTTTACCTGTGTTTATATCCGGAATGGCCTTCCATTTCTCATAAATACCTGTGAGGAAATTATATTGAAGACAACAAAAGACACAGAGAGGGAATGAGCATTGAGTGCTTTGAGTGATTGACCAAATGTGACTTTAGTGAAACCGTATAAAAGTAAGATGATGAATGATCAATCTCCTCATCAGACAGTAATGAGCAGTTAAAACAGGATATTTCATCCTGCACGCTGGAAACATATTACAGTAACTTTACAGCAGATTAATGAGACTGTGCTGTACTCACCGTATGGCTCCTGAGAACATGAGATATGAAAACAAGACATAAGGAAATAGATTTAGTGTAAAATATCAGCAGCTGTACATGGCTTCAACAATAGCCTTATTCTGACGGTGAGTGTTTCTCATGTGGACGTCTGTAAGAATAAATGTGCACCTTAGTGACTAAACTCACATGATTGTCTGCTGTACATCAAATGTCATACGCTTGGAATAATACATTCACATTTAATTTAATAGTAGGAAAAGTATATCCTATTTATTATATGATTATCTAGATATCCTGTTTAATAGGAAGAGACACGCTATAGTTGAAACGGTCCGTCTTACATTTGACCTCAAAATGACCGATTTCACTTTAAAACTGTGGAAATAAGTTAATGCAGACTCTTATTTACATGACGTAAACATAAAGCTGTTTGGTTTATATATTTAATGTATTTAATTTGTATTGATCTCTTCTTGTAAACTCAGAGATGTGGGGACCCACTTTATATTAGGTGGCCTTAACTACTATGTACTAACATTTTAATCATTTAATCATTTGATACAATGCACTTATTGTGTACATACATGTTTTTACATTGTACTTACATTTTAAAAAATACCTGCATGTAATTACATCTGTAATTAATTTCTGTAGTTACATTTGTAATTACACTGTTGACACTTCCCTTACACCTAACCCTACCCTTAATCTTACCCACACCACCACACCTGTCCCTAACTCTACCCTTAAACTTACCCACACCACCACACCTGTCCCTAACCCTACCCTTAAACTTACCCACACCACCACACCTGTCCCTAACTCTACCCTTAAACTTACCCATACCACCACACCTGTCCCTAACCCTACCCTTAAACTTACCCATACCACCACACCTGTCCCTAACCCTACCCTTAAACTTACCCATACCACCACACCTGTCCCTAACCCTACCCTTAAACTTACCCATACCACCACACCTGTCCCTAACCCTACCCTTAAACTTACCCATACCACCACACCTGTCCCTAACCCTACCCTTAAACTTACCCATACCACCACACCTGTCCCTAACCCTACCCGTATCCCACCTCAATATCAGCAAAGGTGTTTTGCAATACAATTTGAACACAGTAAGTACATTGTACTTATTTTTTGATGTAAGTACATAGTAGTTAAGGCCACCTAATATAAAGTGGGGCCGATGTGGATTCAGACAGCAATTACCACACAACCTCGGTGTTGTCAAAAAACAGCATGTCATGATCCTGGCTCTTTCCTTTCTTTCTTTTCTCTTTTCTCCCTCTTCTGGTCACACTCATTATTACATTCTGTTACGCACACACATTAGCATTCATTTACTCAATCGTTTTCAGCTGTCTCTCATCACCTCATTCCTTACGTACTCACAGTCTTGTTCATTATCTCTATCGTTCTCATCTGTTGCCCACTTTCTCTGATTGGCTTCTCTATTTCTTGTCCTTCCTTTCTCTTGTTCTTCGTCGGATTATTGCCTTAATGTTACGTACCTATTTTTCTATCACTGTCCCGTCTTAGTCCCGTCTGGTGCATGTTCATTCCTGACTGATTTGTTATCACCTCGTATCTGCTCTATGCGAAGTCTCCAGCTACGTGAGTGGTTTACGGCTTGGCATTCCTTGCTCTCTTCGGACCCAGCCTGTCTCTCTGCCGCCGAGGATTTCCCATTGCCGTTCCTGACCGGGCGGCTCTGTTCCTTACGTTTGATGAACTTTCTGTTGGATTTAAATGCCTTGTAGCTTCCTGAGTAATTCTGCCCTGAACTGAATTAAAACTTTGTCAAATCACCTTCTGCTTTTGGGTCCTCATCTCCTGTACGTGACAGAATAATCCGACCAAGAGGAATGGACCCAGCGAAGGAGAGTCATCTTCAAGCAGCGCTCGAACTTCAGGGAGCTTTTCTGGGCCGTCATGAGGAGGAGCTGGCTGCTGCTCGTGAGGCCATGGATTCCCTTGCAGCTCGCATGACCGAGATTGCGCAACAGCTTCATCACCTCCGTGTTGAGTTTTCTTCTTCCAGTGGTCAGGGTGTTCCAGAGCCCAGAGTCAACAACCCGCCGTGTTATTCCGGTGAGCCAAGGGAATGCCGATCATTTTTGACCCAATGTGAGGTGGTTTTTTCTCTGCAGCCTTCCTCGTACGCGTCCGAGGGCTCTCGCATCGCCTTTGTCATCTCACTGCTGACTGGCCGCGCCCGGGAGTGGGGAACAGCGGTATGGAATTCTGAGGCCAACTGCCTTAGTCGTTATATCAGCTTCAAGGAAGAGATGCTGCGGGTCTTTGACCGCTCCGCGTTCGGAGCAGAGGCTTCCCAGCTCCTGTCCACGCTTCGCCAGGGGAGAGGTTCAGCAGCCGATTTCTCAATTGAATTCCGCACCTTATCTGCCTCCTGTGACTGGAACGAGTCAGCCCTGGTAGCTCGTTTTCTCGAGGGGCTTAATGGCGAGATTAAGGATGAGATTCTTGCTCATGGACTACCGACTCGACTGGATCCTCTTATTGACTCTGCCATTCGCATTGAGAAGCGTTTTGAGATTCGTCGCCGCAGTCGCACTCTGGATGGATCACTTATTTCCTCTCCGGTGCTTTCATCTCCACCATCTCCTTCGGCTGATAAGTCCGAGCCAATGCAACGGGGTGGTTTGCGAATCTCTGCTGCTGAGCGCCAGCGCCGCATCTTGGGACGCCTATGTATGTACTGTGGGTCTGCATCTCATCGAGTCGCCACCTGCCCGGTAAAAGCCAGAGCTCACCCGTAGAGAGAGGGTTACTGGTGAGCGCTTCTACTTTAGACCCTCCGCCACGCACACGCACTACCTTCTCCGCTCTCATCCGCTGGTTGGGAGATTCCGTTTCCTGCCCGGTGTTGATCGATTCGGGAGCCGAGGGAAGTTTTGTTGATGAGACTTGGGCTCGTGAACAGGGGATTCCCCTCATTGAACTTAAAGACTCCACCCCTGTACACGC
The DNA here is from genome assembly GCF_949357685.1 of Gobio gobio. Taxonomy (NCBI): domain Eukaryota; kingdom Metazoa; phylum Chordata; class Actinopteri; order Cypriniformes; family Gobionidae; genus Gobio; species Gobio gobio. The sequence goes on along the minus strand of NC_137101.1, from coordinate 61,871,882 downwards.
TCTTGATGGTAGTATCATCTCTAGAGTGCGCTTTGCCACAGTTCCGGTGAGTCTCACCATATCAGGCAATCATCAAGAGACAATTTCTTTTCTTGTTTTCCATTCTCCTTATTACCCTGTTGTTTTAGGACATCCCTGGTTAGTAAAGCATAACCCTCAGATTGACTGGTCCAGAGATTCCATTCTTTCTTGGAATTTGTCTTGTCATGTTAACTGTTTGTCGTCTGCTGTTTCTCCTGTCTCTTCTATTTCTGTTTTCCAGGAGGAGCCGGGTGATTTGTCTGGGGTCCCGGAGGAGTACCATGATCTTCGGGCGGTTTTCAGTCGTTCCAGGGCCACTTCTCTTCCTCCGCATCGACCTTATGACTGTAGTATCGACCTTCTTCCGGGTACCACTCCCCCTCGTGGGAGACTTTATTCTCTGTCCGCCCCCGAGCGCGAAGCACTTGAGAGATATTTATCTGACTCGCTTAACGCCGGTACCATTGTACCTTCCTCCTCTCCTGCCGGTGCGGGTTTTTTCTTTGTTAAAAAGAAGGATGGTTCATTGCGTCCCTGCATTGATTATCGAGGCTTGAATGACATCACGGTCAAGAATCGCTATCCCTTGCCGCTGATGTCATCTGCCTTCGAGATCCTGCAGGGGGCCAAGATTTTTTCTAAGTTAGATCTCCGCAATGCTTACCACCTTGTACGCATAAGGGAGGGGGACGAGTGGAAGACAGCGTTTAATACTCCGCTAGGGCATTTCGAATATCGCGTTCTTCCGTTCGGGTTGGTTAACGCCCCTGCCGTGTTCCAGGCGTTAATTAACGACGTTCTTAGAGACATGCTGAACATTTTTGTTTTTGTTTATCTCGACGATATTTTGATTTTCTCACCCTCTCTCCAAGTACATACTCAGCATGTTCGTCAAGTTCTTCAACGTCTCCTAGAGAATCGATTGTTTGTTAAAGCAGAGAAGTGTACTTTCCACGCTCAGTCTATTTCTTTTCTCGGTTCTGTGATTTCCTCGGAGGGGGTTAGCATGGACCCTTCCAAGGTTCGTGCTGCCACTGATTGGCCGGTACCCGACTCGCGTGTCGCCCTTCAACGTTTTTTGGGTTTTGCTAATTTTTACCGTCGGTTTATCCGCAATTTTAGTCAGATCGCCGCCCCTCTCTCGGCGCTCACATCCGTCAGGGTCCGTTTCTCCTGGACTGATGTGGCTCAGACTGCTTTCGATCGCCTCAAATCCCTTTTTACGACGGCGCCTATTTTAAGAACTCCAGACGTCTCCAGACAATTCATAGTTGAGGTCGATGCGTCAGAGGTGGGCGTGGGGGCCGTTCTTTCCCAGCGCTCATCCTCTGACGAGAAGGTTCACCCTTGCGCTTACTTTTCACATCGTCTCTCTCCCGCCGAACGCAATTATGATGTGGGTAACCGCGAATTATTGGCTATCCGTCTCGCTCTCGGTGAGTGGCGTCACTGGCTTGAGGGTGCTTCGATTCCGTTCATTGTCTGGACTGATCATAGAAATTTGGAGTACATTCATTCTGCTAAGAGACTCAATGCCCGTCAGGCTCGGTGGGCACTTTTCTTTACACGTTTTGATTTCTCCATCTCCTACCGTCCTGGTTCTAAGAACCTTAAGCCAGATGCTCTCTCGCGACAGTTCGATTCTCCAGAGGTTGTTCCTACTAACGAGGAGATTCTTCCTCAGGGTATGGTGGTGGGCGCAGCTGTCTGGGGAATAGAACGTTTGGTTAAGCGATCTTTGGCTCATGCCATTACTCCTCGTCTCTGTCCAAGAGGTCTTCTGTACGTTCCTCCATCTACTCGTCTCGCGGTTCTTCAATGGGGTCACTCTTCCAAATTATTCGCTCATCCTGGTGTTAGGGGCACCGTCGCTGCCATCCGCCAGAGGTTCTGGTGGCCCTCTCGTGAACGCGACATACGGCGTTACGTCGCTTCGTGTGCTGTCTGCGCTCAGACTAAGTCTGGTAATGCACCTCCGGCGGGATTGCTGCGTCCTCTTCCGTTACCGTCTCGCCCATGGTCGCACATCGCCATGGATTTTATCACGGGTCTTCCTGCCTCTGAGGGGAACACCGTGATACTCACTGTCGTGGACCGTTTTTCCAAAGCTGCTCACTTTGTCCCCTTACCAAAACTTCCGTCCGCTAGAGAGACCGCACAAGTAGTCGTCGACAAGATTTTTAAGATTCATGGTCTTCCCTCCGATATCGTGTCCGATAGAGGTCCCCAATTCTCTTCTTTGTTTTGGAAGGAGTTTTGTCGTCTCATTGGGGCTTCGGCTAGTCTCTCCTCCGGTTTTCATCCTCAAACCAATGGCCAGGCCGAACGAGCCAATCAAATAGTCGGGCGCATCCTTCGTAGTCTAGCTTTTCGCAATCCGGCTTCCTGGTCAGAACAGCTTCCCTGGGCAGAGTACGCGCATAATTCCGCCCCGTCCTCTGCGACGGGTTTATCACCTTTTCAGTGTTGCCTTGGTTACCAACCTCCGCTTTTTCCCTCACAAGAGACGGACGCTAGGATGCCGTCTGTTGAGGTCTTTATTCGACGTGCTAAGCGTACTTGGAGAGCGGTCAGGTCTTCCCTTTGCAAGTCTCGTTCTCGTACACAGCGCGCCGCTAATAGGCGTCGAGTTAAGAGTCCTCGGTATTCTGTTGGGCAGAGGGTTTGGTTGTCCACCCTTAACCTACCTCTTCAGTCCACTTCGCGTAAACTGGCACCTAAATTTATTGGACCATTTCGGGTCCTTAAGATCCTCAGTCCTGTCTCTGTCAGACTCAAATTGTCTGCCAATCTCCGACGCATTCACCCTGTCTTTCACGTGTCATGTATTAAGCCCGTTACCCGTATTCCTCCTCGTTCGCTTTCTTCTCCGGTTCGTGTTGAGGGCGCTCCCACCTATAGGGTTCGTAGACTTCTCGATGTTCGCCCTCGGGGTCGTGGTCATCAATTCCTGGTCGATTGGGAGGGATACGGTCCGGAGGAGAGGAGTTGGATTCCGTCCCGGGACGTCCTGGACCGCTCGCTGATCGAGGACTTCTACCGCTCCCGCCAGTCCTCCTCTGTTGCGCCAGGAGGCGCTTCTTGAGGAGAGGGTACTGTCATGATCCTGGCTCTTTCCTTTCTTTCTTTTCTCTTTTCTCCCTCTTCTGGTCACACTCATTATTACATTCTGTTACGCACACACATTAGCATTCATTTACTCAATCGTTTTCAGCTGTCTCTCATCACCTCATTCCTTACGTACTCACAGTCTTGTTCATTATCTCTATCGTTCTCATCTGTTGCCCACTTTCTCTGATTGGCTTCTCTATTTCTTGTCCTTCCTTTCTCTTGTTCTTCGTCGGATTATTGCCTTAATGTTACGTACCTATTTTTCTATCACTGTCCCGTCTTAGTCCCGTCTGGTGCATGTTCATTCCTGACTGATTTGTTATCACCTCGTATCTGCTCTATGCGAAGTCTCCAGCTACGTGAGTGGTTTACGGCTTGGCATTCCTTGCTCTCTTCGGACCCAGCCTGTCTCTCTGCCGCCGAGGATTTCCCATTGCCGTTCCTGACCGGGCGGCTCTGTTCCTTACGTTTGATGAACTTTCTGTTGGATTTAAATGCCTTGTAGCTTCCTGAGTAATTCTGCCCTGAACTGAATTAAAACTTTGTCAAATCACCTTCTGCTTTTGGGTCCTCATCTCCTGTACGTGACACAGCAGGTAATTCAGCCGGGGATTTTTACGCAGGTGGTGTGAGAGAAACACTGACACTCTGGATTCAGACAGCAATAAAATCACAGATTAACCCCTGTAAATGATGAGAATACCTCACGACCCCATGAGAAACAGTTACCGTCTGAACAGGACTAATGACAACATGTACAATGACTGAACACTATAACTTACCAGAGGTAATGCATGACCAAGAGCCAAAGCCAAGCTCAGCAGAAGAAAAGCACATAAATGCATCATCACTGGAAATCATAATGACCACATCAGATTAATAAATTTCATATTAACCTGCAAGCAATTTTATATATATTAGAAGACCATTAGCTCAGGAACTAAAGAGCGATACATACCAGTCTCCCGTCACTGAAGTTGTGTGCTCAAATGTGGAGACTCGAGAGTTATTTAACCGTCATTCGCCCCGCAGCACTGCTTAAACCCACCCTGAAACTGAGTGGAAAACCGGCTAGATTGCAAATTTAACATAACAGAAGTGCCTGAATGTTTGCTCATTTTGGTCTTTACGTAAAGATTTCAGCAGTGATATATAGTATTTTGATATTTTAGCTGTTATTAAATCACTGTAAAGTGCATTTGGCAGATGCTTTTATACAAAATAACTTACATTTTTCTTGTGCTTATAATATATTTCTGCTCATACTGTGATCAGATTGCACTTGCTGGTGTGTGAAAAGTGAGTTTTGATCTGAGAAAATGGTTTAAACTCAAAGTCATGAAACTCTAGATTAGGGGACAAACAAGGCAGGTAATGGGGAACAACAGGTGGGGCAAATTAATCAATAGTCAGATAACAAGAGGGGTGGGGTCGAGACTGAGGACAGGAACGCACATGACACAGAAATAAATCAAAACACCACATGCTACACAAGACAAGACAGACAGGTGACACTTAGATCCTACGTCCTTAGCAGTGATGCGCGGGTCAATGTATAAACAACCCGCACCCGACCGACGTTTTCAACTAACCCGCCCGCAACTCGGACCGCAAAAAAAAGAGAAGAAAATATTGTACCCGACCCGCTTCCTGACCCGCATTTTTTAAAAGTAGTAAATGCTCATCGTAGCTCATTGGGCCATTGAGAAAATGTTTCAGGTCCTGACGTGGTGTGCTCAGAGGTGCAGCAGCGAGAGCAGGCCGTTCTTGTGGCGGCCCATCATTTTCCATTTCAGCTCCAGATGCATATTATTGATGAACGCGATGTTTATGTTTCGACCCGGCTTGAAGAATTCATCAGCCCACATTTGGAAAACATTTGGAAAAGTGTGAAAGCCCTTAGGAGCGCAAACTGTTATTTTTCTGAATGCTGTATGATATAGCCTAGTGTTATGTAATACAGGCTTGATTTATTCATTTATTTCGTTTAATTTTCTTAACAATTAAGATGCTGCATGTGTTTATCCAGTCTAATCGAAGTGTGCGTCTCTCCCCCGACTTTCCCAACAAAAATCCCGCCCCCTCTCAGAAAATACATAAAACTGACTTTAAATGCGTTTAAAAGTAGCCTATTAAAATGGTACAATGGCATTGCTCAGTTCAACGTTTTGGGAAATCGGGCATTTTGTCCCGCGTCAGCATTTATTCAAAAGTTAATAACGCTCAACATTCAAAAGGTAAATAAGGATTTATTGGGGACCGTGACCCGAATATCATTAAAAATATTTTTGGATGACTCGTAACCGCGGGTAACCGCGGGTGGCCGCGGGCACCCGCTCATTTTGGATCAACCCGCGCATCACTGGTCCTTAGTTATTTGAAAAACATTCAGACATTCATAACATTTTCAAAATTATAGAACGGAATGTTCCTCTAACGAACAGAAGTTGCTACCCTTTCCTCATTCCCTGCGTTCCTGCTGGAGATAGACGAGATAGATGTGGGAGTTTGCCATGAATGTGTGCCAAGAAGCCTTAGGGCAGTATTCGTAAAGCTCTAGAATATGACCTGTGTGCTGAATTTAATCAAGGGTGTGTATTCATTTGCATAACTTCTAAAAGTGTTTTACTGATGTTTTATTTAAGTAGATGTTGTTGAATAGAAACATATCTTTATGTACGGAGGTGGTGTACTCATTTATGCCGTCTGCAGTATCTCTGATCAAGATACAGTGGGTAACGGCAGAAGTGGCCGTCCAGTCTCTGCATCATGTTCCTGTATCACAACTGAACTCATTTAGTATGTTGAGTGCTGTGATAAACACAATATCCTGTAGGTGGAATAGCCTAATGAAGTGGCATTGCTCTCGTCACATGTGTGTTGGATAAACTATTAAACAATATGGAAAATATATAAAATTGTCATGATTATTTTGTGCGTGCTGTTTGCAAACTCTCTTAGGGAAAACTTGTGCAATGTGGTTTTCAGAGATTTTTTTCATTCCCTTGCAGTACAGATGAAAGGAAAGACAGTGGAAAGAATTCAGACCTGCCCAGCAGCATCATATGTGGTTATGCCGAAGGCCTTTTACTCTACAAAACATCTCACGAAAAACACACCTTTAGAGTGTGATGAATAGACCCTGTGAGTTTCGTATTTCCATTGTAGTGGTAAGTGATTTTTACGTTGAACTACGTGAGTTGAGAGAATTAGTAGCCCAACTAAAGATAGATAATGAAAGATTGCGACAGGAGCAAGTGCCAGTTGCACAGCCTGGTCCATCTAGTGCTCCCATCCCAGCAGCTGTGGACCCTCCACCCACTGGTCCCAGTGCAATGAAGCAATTTCTTTTTGTTCCTTGTGAAAGAAAGTGCCAAAAATTTAATGGTAGGTCCGGCATTTTCATTGATGAATGGGTGGAAGAGGCCGAGGTCTGCATGCAGGGGATGAGAGGGAGGATCCCCAAAAGATTATTCAGGCATTGCGTGACTTTCACAAAATCGTATGATGTTCTCCAAGAGTCGTTTTTTTTCCAGGAGACAACAGGATGGGAGAGCTTAGTGGAGTTCTCCCTGGCTCTGATGCATCTTCTGGAAAAAGTAAAATGTCAATCACCTTATGGTATGCCTGATGCGGAAGCTTTGCTGTGCGATTAATTCGTTGAATATGTTAGTGATGGTGCTCTCCGACGTGAATTAAAACAGCTAGTCTGTCGCCAACCCACTGCTACGTTGATGGACGTTCGCAGCGAAGCTATTCACTGGGAACAGGCGGGAATACCTCGGGGAACACGCGGTTGAAGCCAGTCTGTTCCTTCTGCTTATGGTATTCAGTAAGGTGTACAGGGACATCAGCACACAGGGAGTAACACCGTCTCAACAACATCTGAATTGAGAATTACGAGAAATGCTTAAAAAGCAGCAGCAACAATTAAATCAATTGACCCAAAGTATGGCTCATTTTCAAAATCCTCAACTGCGTATGCGATCATCCCGGCCTAATCAGATTATTTGTAGAAGGTGTCAACAACCTGGTCATTTTGCCAGGGATGGTGATGGGGAGCAGAGACCTTCTTGTTTTCCACCAGCATGTGCAGATCCAGGCAACCGTCGGAAAACTAATTCCTACCGAGCTGCAGGGCCACAGCTTGGTTGGGGAAAATACAGGCTCGGGTGTTCTGATTGTTTCAGATTTTATCTTTGTCTTGTTTTATGTCGACTTGTCCTCAACTCGTCGTGTGTACGGGTGGAGTCAAGGTACCTTGCCTGGTGGACAACAGCTCCATGGTGTCCACCATTACGGAGAGTTGTTACTTGACAAATTTTTAATCTTTGGGTAAGAAACAGCTTCGGTCGTGCCATTGGTTACAGCTCTGGGCCACAAATGGCCTCTCAATTCTGTACATCGGCTATCTTGAACTAGATGTTGAGCTTTGCGGGGTCGGTTTAAGTGCGTGGACATCGGGCGTGTCGCATCCCAGGAGGCACCATGAAATGGTTGCCGTGACTTGCTCTGTACAGTACTCGAGTGGTACAGTGCTGTTTGAGCCACCAGATTCTGGTCTTCGAGCAGGTTTGTTGCAGCCGCCCATCGCTTATGGTATGGGGGGCTAGGGGCGGTTCTCTCACAGGAGCAGCAAGGGAAGGTCCGTCCCATCGCTTATGGTATGGGGGGCTAGGGGCGGTTCTCTCACAGGAGCAGCAAGGTAAGGTGCGTCCCATCGCTTATGGTATTGGGGGCTAGGGGCGGTTCTCTCACAGGAGCAGCAAGGTAAGGTCCGTCCCATCACTTATGGTATGGGGGGCTAGGGGCGGTTCTCTCACAGGAGCAGCAAGGTAAGGTGCGTCCCATCGCTTATGGTAGCTGGAGTCTTAGGCCCACTGAGCGCAATACATCTAACTACAGTTCTATGAAACTGGAGTTTCTCGCGCTCAAGTGGGCCATGACTGAAAAGTTCCGGGAGTACCTACTGGGGCAAAAGTGTATAGTTTATACCGATAATGACCCTCTTAGCTACCTGACCTCTGCTAAGTTAGGTGCCATGGAACAGTGTTGGGCAGCTCAGTTGGCAGCCTTTGACTTTGAGATCAAATATAGATCAGGAAAGAGAAACCACAATGCTGATGCCTTGTCGTGGCAAAATCTTCCAGTGGTGGAAGGTCAGGATTTGAGCTTAGGTGCAGCGATTTTTCGCCCGGATGGTTCTCCAAGTGCTAATGCCGGCGGCCATGAAGTCTGAAGTACTGACCCAACTTCACCAACAGCACGGGCACCAGGGTGTGGAGCTGTAGCGAATTAGCTCAGAGGGGAAATATTAATAATTATTCATACCTCATTATGAAAAACATAAAACATACATACAAAAAACATACATGGCAAGAGGCAAAGTTAAACTGGTTGGAAGAACCGGGTCAGAACAGATGGATGAAGTTATGCAAGTTATGTAGTCTAAACTGGGAGAACCATCCCTGAGAACCATGTCTGAGTAAAGGAGTTTACAGTTTTACTAACTACAGTGATTTGTATTTCTTAGTACATTACTTGCGTTTGCCCGGAAAGGCGTCCAGATATACAGTCGCAGGAGAAAGTCTTGATGGTTCCGTCCGATGGTTTTGCAGTTACGATCGTTTCCTTCCGTGTTGAGCGAAGGAACGACAGTGAACTTGGTTGAGGAAGTTGCTCTTTGTTTCGAGCAAGATTCAATGGGCCTGTGCCTCATTGAACCTCAGCTCTGTAAGTTTGTGCAGTCTGTTTTGTGTTTTTGTGAGTTGTGCAAATATTAGTTATGTAAAGTGTTGTGTATTTGTCTTTTTGTTATTTTTGTTTGTTTGAAACCATTGTCAGCCATGCACCTCAAGCCGTCAGACGCTGCCTTGTATAACGATTGCTATTTTAATGTGATTTTTCTTCTTTCTTTAAATTAAATTTTGTATTAATAAAATGTTGTACTTTTTTATGATACCCACATTTCTGCCTACCTTCTTGTGAGTCGAACCTGTGTGACCTAATAACAATCTTTTAGGTGTCATTTATATTTCCCTAGGTGAAATTCCTAGAATGGCATAGTCGAAATTCCTTGTGTCTGAAACCTCCGTCACACTCTCAGTAACACAGTCCACAACACACTCTGTTACAGTATGTTATGGATCTGCAGTCAGGGCATGAAACATTAAATAATTAATTGTAAGAAACATGTTGTGGTTTCGTTGGGAAATAAAGCAGCAGCTTTTAACCTCTTTCCAACACAAGGTGGTGATTAGCCTGAGGAATGAATGTGTAACATTTAAAGCATGCTGCAGTTATTACGCAACAGGTGACATACCACACATTCTTGCTTTTCCTCAGGTGGTACAACGAAGGCCTGAGGTGTCGGCAAAGGCTGTGTCAAATAGACTCTCCCCTGTGAAGGCCTCCTTCCCTTTCCCTCTGTACAGATAAAAACGCATATGCGTTTGGGCATATGCATATGGGAAGTGTCATGGCGTCAGGTAGAGGCTGCAGGTTGGCAGGTCCTTAATACGTTCTGAGGAGTCGCCATTTACAACAGTGGACCTGATGCTGAATTACAGTTGCCTTATCTGAGAAAAAGTGGGCGGCTAAATACAAATCAGTATGTGATTATCGCCTTGTATGTGCTTGCCGTGGTTTTACTGTCAACCTGGAGTGACTGGCAAGCTCTTTGTTGCCGGTTGTATTACAACGCGACACGCCACATACTACCACCTTTCAACACATGGAGCAAACACGCCGTTTATACGTCTGTTTTAAAACACGGACGCGCAGTTGTGTCTTTATCGATCAGCTCCGGTTTTGATAAGCGCCGCCGAGGATCAGCTGTTTCAATCTTGCTGTGCACTTTACTCTTACTGTGCGGGGATATACATCTAAACCCCGGTCCTGGCGGCGGGGAAGAACTAACGGGAGCAAATGGCGTTTTACCTGTGTGTGGATCTACATTCACAATTGCAGTGAGTTACTCTTACGAGCACACACAAACAAACGGACAAAATTGCTTGCCATCAACATTGTGCACGGCGGAGGAAAGATCTGGAACTTTGCAGGTTTCTCCTGCTATAAAGTTAGATGCGCTTTCACCAGAGGGTACCGAGACATTGCGTAAGAAGAACTTGTCGGGTGCTTTGGCACAGACACTATGCACAGATAAATCTTGTCCGGATACTGGGGTAAACAAACGAAATGGCGCTGTGGAGAAAGTAGGAGCAGCATGTGAATCGGTGCACTCGTCTCATCTATCCACACCGTGTCTTTCAAACGCTGTCACCAAACAACAGAGATACAGACTATTTCAGACTGTTAACCATGCCAAAGTACTCTGGGACCCAAAGTTTAAACCTAAAGGTGTATTTGGGGGACACCTAAATATGAGAAGCGCTGTCCCGAAATCTGAACAACTTGAACAGCTGCTAACACATTCCAACCTTGACTTTTTGTGTCTTTCTGAGACTTGGCTAAAACCCACCACTTCAAATAGTGATGTTTATATTCCAAGCTATAACATCTACAGGCGTGACCGTGGTCATGGCAAAGGGGGCGGATTAATGATCTATGTTAAGGACAGTTTTCAGTGTGTACACATGGAATCAGTAGGAGATGTTTTGGAATGTGTGGGGATAAAAATTAGGCTGTCTCCGGAAATGTAATTTGCTGTTCTTGTTTTGTATAGGCCTCCGACAGCAAATAATATATTTTTTGATCACCTAACTGACATTCTTAAAAAATGTGATGCGAAAGAAAGACTTCTCATGGGGGATTTTAATATAAATTGGATCGATAAAAAAGGTAGAAAACAACTAAAGGAGATTACTCAAAAATGTAACCTTACACAAATGATTGAAAAAGCAACTCGGATTACTAAGACATCTCAAACACTTATTGATCTAGTCTTTACTAACAAAGATGATCGTATCGGTAAAGTCTATAATTTAATAACAGGTCTTTCTGATCATAATTTAACATTAGTTGCAAGGAAACTGTCTAAAGTGCGTTACCGAAATTTAAATAAAATTGATATAATGAATCTGTACTCTATATCCCCAGGAAAGATGTTGAGAATTTTGATAATGAAATAAGAAAGGTAAATTGGTTTGAAACGGTAAATGATAAAGACAGTGATGCAGCTTCTAGTGAGTTGATAAAGATGTTTTAACAGCTTGTTTTTAAATATTTAAAAAAGGTAAAGCCTAAAGTCAAAATCCCTTTACCTTGGTTAAATGATAATCTTTGGAAATTGATGAAAACTCGAGATTCAGCATTAAAAAAGTCCCATAAAACGGGACTCATAACTGATCACCTGATCTATAATGGACTTCGAAATAAAGTCACTCAACAGCTAAGACAAGGAAAAGCAATATTTTTATCTGAATATAATTAAACAAGCAAAGGGCAATTCAAAACAACTTTGGCAAACTATAGACAAATTAACTGGAAAGATGCAAATTAAGAGTGGAAAAAAAAGCTGAAAATAGATGATGAAAATTACAAGGATGGTCTAATAGTTTCAAACTATTTTAATAATTATTTTATTGATTCAGTGAATTAAATTATCCAACATGACTGGATTGCCTCATTCTTGCTCATCACCTCAGCTCTCCATTTATGATCATGAGGCTCTGTGTTTTAAACACATTGATTATTCTAAAACATAAAATAATACAATCCTTATCAAACTCAAAAGTTAAGGATTTCTGGGGACTTCATAGCTCTCTCATTAAAAAACATAGGGAGATTTTAACACCAGCTATCACATATATTGTGAATAAATCTATTGATGAAAGTATCTTCCCCAGTGTCTTTAAAAGAGAAGTTATAACCCCAATTTATAAATCTGGAAGCAAAAATGAAATAAGCAACTACAGGCCTATTAGTATATTGCCTGTAGCATCTAACATTCTTGAGAAAGCCATCATAGAGCAGCTAACCGATCACTTAGATTGTAATAATTTGTTGCACTCCATGCAGTTCGGTTTTAGACGTAACCATTCCACCGACGCAGCCTGCTGCTATCTGATAGAAAACATAAAGGCCAACTTGGACAGAGGGGGCACGGTGGGTGCCGTGTTTCTGGACTTGCGAAAAGCCTTTGACATGGTAAAACACTGTGTCCTCCTGTCTAAGCTCTCTAAGTATAATCTGTCTATGGAGATATTGCATTGGATACAATCATATCTTTCAAATCGGATGCATGTGTGAGGGTAAAAGATTCATTGTCCTCTCTGAAGTCCTGCACAACTGGGGTCCTGCAAGGATCAATTCTGGGACCCTTGTTGTTCAGTATTTACATCAATGATCTACCAGCTGTGTGCAAGGGCGTAGAGATCATCATGTACGCAGATGATGCCGTCATCTATGTACATGAGCGGGATATGGAGCAAGTAGCCACTAAACTGTCCTCAGCCATGGACGAAAAAAGTAATTGGCTGAAATCTTCTTGCTTAACACTAAATATTGAAAAAACTGTTGGAATGTATTTCACTTAGTCCAATAAAGTTAAAGATATGCCTAACATTTATTTTAATGGACAAAAAATTAACATTGTGTAGGTGACTCTAAGTTTTAAAAAACATATTGAAAAAGAATGTGCAATTCTATTAAATTTAATATCTCTATTTTTAGACATATTAGGAATAGTTTGACAATTGAAGCATCTTTTATGTATTTTAATGCCATGATCTCTCCACACATCACCTACTGTTTGTCCTGATGGTCTCAAGCCATCGAGACTTAGATCGGTCTATAATCAGGCGTTAAAGGTACTTGACAGAAAAGCTACTTGCTGTCATCATTGCAATATTCTTAGTAAATATAAAATATTAAGTTTTGACTCCCTAATTCGATACAAATTTAAGAACTGTTTTCAAAATTGTTAATAATATTGCTCCACCCTCAAGTGCAGCTGTGCACCTGCCCGGGGACAGCAGATGGAAACTAGCATTAGCTAATTCTGGTATAAAACATCTTTTCGTAAGATTAATGTATTTTGTACATTGTCCCTGACAAATAAACAAATTAAATAAATAAATAAATTTATAAGCTTGCCTATAGGTTGAACACATACTGCTTACGTACATGCCATCACCGTTTTCACGGATTGGCCTTTTTTGTGCGGGGATGATGGTATAGTTTCAAAACTATCTCAAACCTATTTTATGGTTTGCGTTCTCAGGCCACCAAATGCTGTTGCTGTGCGGATGGGGTCCGGAACGCATTGGGGGTTTTCTGTTTTAATTGAAGATGGTGTTGTTTAAATGACACCAAATTAAATAACTAATCAGTTTTTACAACATGAATTAATCAATCAAAAACTTAGTTGTTTTTCTTCTAAAACAAAAATATTTTTGTATTATCACTGTAAAGCTGCTTTGAAGCAATCTGTGTTGTAAAAAGCGCTATATAAATGAAGGTGACTTGACTTGACTTACCTGTGTACTTTGACAGTTTGATTGGGACACTATACTGTAACAAGCACCGTCCTTCGGATGAGACGTTAAACCGAGGTCTCTGTGGTCATTAAAAATCCCAGGATGTCCTTCGATAAAGAGTAGGGGTGTAAGCCCGGCATCCTGGCCAAATTTGCCCATTGGCCCCTCTCCATCATGGCCTCCTAATCATCCCTATATATACAGATTGGCTTCATCACGGTTTCCTCTCCACCAATCAGCTGGTGTGTGGTGGGCGTTCTGGTGCAATATGGCTGCCGTCGCATCATCCAGGTGGATGCTGCACATTGGTGGTGGTTGAGGAGATTCCCCCTTCTATATGTAAAGCGCTTTGAGTGCCTAGAAAAAGCGCTATATAAATGTAACAAATTATTATTATTATTATTAGTAGTAGTCCGACTCCAAGGAAATTTACAAATTTTAAATTCCAATTTTAGCAATTCTCACTCTTTTTCTCATGGTGCATCACAGAAATGTAGTGTTATGATGCCTCCAGGTTTGATGCTAAGTATCCAAATTCCCTAAAACTGAGTATCATACATTACAGTACAGATACAGTATCTCCCCCTTGAAGATGTACACCTAATAATGTCTCGGTTACGCATGTAACCCTCGTTCCCTGAAGGAGGGAACGGAGACACCACGTCGGAGACTGACGAATAGGAATCTTGCTAGAGAAGCCAATCGAATTTGAGTGTAACTAAACGAACCAATGCACATTGGCATGCAATGATTGCACCACCTGTTCTGCTTCGCAGCATGGGTATATAATGAGTAGCAGGTGCGATGCAATACTAAGTTTTCGCTGAGGAGCCGAGCAGGCGGACAGCCGCCCAGTGGGGTCTGGCATTTGTGAGCGACGGGACGTGGCCTCTCTTTTCCCTCCTTCAGGGAACGAGGGTTACATACGTAACCGAGACATTCCCATTCAGTCGGTCACTCTCTATGGAACATCAAAGACCGATGAATAGGAATCCCTACCAAAGCGCCATGAGCGCCGTCGCCTTCCAGTGCACTGAGTGAGCCTCCTGAACTCTCTTACCTGACGAGACAGGGCTGACACAGAGAATGTCCATCGCTGCTGTTCCGCATGACCCAATCAGTGACTAATGGAAACACTGGGAAAGCCTGCCTTTTCTACTGGAAAAGGAACACTGCGGAACCCACATCCTACCCCAGAGGAGTTATGTGGAGTATATCTGGCTAATCCGATTTGGCCGGAATTCAAAGGAGATTTTTAGGGGTGGCTCCAGCCTTACCAGAAAAGGGGGCTCTCCAACGGGAAAGACAGGCTTCCGTTTAGGAGCAACCATGGTAGATGCACATATGGGATCCCCACAGGGTCACACATATGGTACCCAGCCTAGAACCAGTTCTACCAGAAAGACTCGGGAGATAGAATGATGAACGAAGCATACATTTATTGACAGCCCAGCAAGCATAATAAAGTTTTGGCATAGGCCCCGTCCATAGTTTATAATCCGAGGGTAGCGGATCAGCATATTCCTGCCTGAAGATGAAGGCAGGGGCGCAGCCGACCCCCCTTTTGAGGTATGGACGGAACCATCCTGGTGGTGGTGGGGAGGGTGGAGGTTGTCGCATCGGCATCTGCGAACTCAAACATGTGTAAGTACGACCTTTATACAGAAAATATGAAGACGTGATTGGATAGAGATGAAGTTAATGAGTGACGAAGTGATTAAGTCTTCCTGGCAGAACTTAAGCTGAAGCTTCCATTTCTACCAGAAAGACTCGGGAGATAGAATGATGAACGAAGCATACATTTATTGACAGCCCAGCAAGCATAATAAAGTTTTGGCATAGGCCCCGTCCATAGTTTATAATCCGAGGGTAGCGGATCAGCATATTCCTGCCTGAAGATGAAGGCAGGGGCGCAGCCGACCCCCAAAAGTAGGTGGATTGTAGATCCACCGGACGGGGCCAGCCTTCCCCCAAAATGAAAAGAATGCGTGCCGGACGTGATCCTGAGGTTCCTGAAAGATAGGAAAAATAGGGGTTACTATGACGGTTTAATAAAATTGGTTTTATTTCAATTGTTGTTTTTTTTTTTTTTTTTTTAATAGCGCTACTGCTTTAGCCTTATATAGCCAGATATAGACTGATCCTTGATAGACTGAACAGATATAGCCACGTTAGGCCAGACATAGACAGACTTCGATAGGCCAACAGATATAGCCACATAAGGCCGACATAGACAAGCCTCGATAGGCCGACAGATATAGCCACGTTAGGCCAGACATAGACAGACTTCGATAGCCCAACAGATATAGCCACATAAGGCCGACATAGACAAGCCTCGATAGGCCGACAGATATAGCCACGTTAGGCCAGACATGGACAAGCCGACAGATATAGCCACGTTAGGCCAGACGTAGACAGGCCTCGATAGACCGACAGATATAGCCACGTTAGGCCAGACATAGACAGGCCTCGATAGGCCGACAGATATAGCCACGTTAGGCCAGACATAGACAGGCCTCGATAGGCCGACAGATATAGCCACGTTAGGCCAGACATAGACAGGCCTCGATAGGCCGACAGATATAGCCACGTTAGGCCAGACATAGACAGGCCTCGATAGACCGGACAGATATAGCCACGTAAGGCCAGACATAGACAGGCCTCGATAGACCGGACAGATATAGCCACGTTAGGCCAGACATAGACAGGCCTCGATAGACCAGACAGATATAGCCACGTTAGGCCAGACATAGACAAGCCTCGATAGGCCGACAGATATAGCCACGTTAGGCCAGACATAGACAGGCCTCGATAGGCCGACAGATATAGCCACGTTAGGCCAGACATAGACAGGCCTCGATAGGCCGACAGATATAGCCACGTTAGGCCAGACGTAGACAGGCCTCGATAGACCGACAGATATAGCCACGTTAGGCCAGACATAGACAGGCCTCGATAGGCCGACAGATATAGCCACGTTAGACCAGACATAGACGGCCTCGATAGACCGGACAGATATAGCCACGTTAGGCCAGACATAGACAGGCCTCGATAGGCCGACAGATATAGCCACGTTAGGCCAGACATAGACAGGCCTCGATAGACCGGACAGATATAGCCACGTTAGGCCAGACATAGACGGGCCTCGATAGACCGGACAGATATAGCCACGTTAGGCCAGACATAGACAGGCCTCGATAGGCCGACAGATATAGCCACGTTAGGCCAGACATAGACAGGCCTCGATAGACCGGACAGATTAGTCCGGTGGTCACGCAAGTCCATTACCGCCGTAAAACCACCACCAGTAATTGCATGAATGTACCTGATTGTTATTGAAGAGCTTGCTGAGCTTCGAGAATGGTTTTTGAATCGGGTCTGATGTATGATTCAAATGCTGAGGAAGACCATCTGCCCATGATCTTAATTGCTGATGTAGAGATTCCTCGTTCAGCAGCTGTTGTAGCTGCCCCGATCCTGAATGAATGGCCGGTATAGAGAGAAGGGGATAGACTGCAGCTTTTGATAACAGTGGTTAAGTGAGTTCTGAAACAAACCTTGAGACAAGGCCGCCGGGCCACAAGGCCTGATAGACCACAGAGACAAGGCCGCCGGGCCACAAGGTCTGTTAGACCACAGAAACAAGGCCGCAGGGCCACAAAGACAAGGCCGCAGGGCCACAGAGACAAGGCCGCAGGGCCACAGAGACAAGGCCGCAGGCCACACGGCCTAATAGACCACGGAGACAAGGTCGCCGGGCCACACGGTCTGTTAGACCACAGAGACAAGGCCGCAGGGCCACATACATTTTTTTTTATTTTTTTATTTAATAAACCACCACCAGTAGTTGCATAGGAATTACCTGAACCATTACTGGAGAGCTTGCGGAGCTTCAAGGATGATTTAAGAATTTGTCTTATATAAGACTCGAATGCAGAAGAACACGGTCTCCCCCTTAGCTTGAATGCTGGCCTAGAAGTTCCACGGTCGTAGCTGTAGGAAAATCCATTACGAAGAGAAGGAGGTAGACTGCAGCTTTTAAGGTCAGTATAAAAGTGGGTCTGAACCAGTCCTTAGAGAGAGGTGCTCCGATAGAAAAAATAAAAAAAATAGGGGGGAGTGGTCGGAAGTCTTAGAGGAACGTGAAGATATTTACCGTGGAAGTGCAGGGACAGAGATTCTTCATCTTAGAATTGTTAATGTGATACCTGAACCTTTAGAGTCATTCTAGAATGCTTAAGTAAAGAGTAAATAAATTGAGTGAGAAGTGAAGATCAGAATAGGAAAGACAGTAAATCAAACTGATTAGTTTCTAAAGTGAATTTCCCTGGACACATGAAGCCGAAAGCTGATAACATGGCTTCTAGCAGAATATCGGTGGAAGTGGAAGATCAACCTTAAAAGCTTTGAATTTACCTGATGTTTGTTAAGACGAGTAGGTAATCTTAGTTTTACCTTTGAAATTATGGGAGAGTTTACTGAACATGCCTGATGGCTTGAGCATTGCTGAAGAAAACCATATTGACCATCGTGGAATCCCACATCCATGGATGCCAACTCCGTGCGTTGAGCTATGTTCGTAGCAACACCAATCTGAAAGAATGGCCCATGCACAGGTGAGTTGGAAATCACATTTCTTTCCATCTGCAGTTAGGAGGATTCTAAACCCCTGGCGTAGCTCCCGCTCACATCTTGATAGAACACCATCTAACCGTCAACCTGCTGAGAGAACCCCCCAAAAGAAATTAAACCAGACAGTATGACGAATACATAACATGTGCATGTGATTGAGAACACCGGACGATGCCCTTGCAAAAGAAAGTTTTATAAGGTTTAGCTTTACTAGCTAATAAAACCATAACTAGCTATATAGGACCCGACACAGCTACTGAACCTATGAAAGAGTTCAAAAACGAGATTCATCATTTGATAACCTAAGCCAGGATAATACTGTGATTTTTTTTTTTTTTTTTTTTTTTAATAGTTAGTTTGACTTGTTCCCCAACGCCATGATAAAATTTTGGCCTGAATAATTTCGCTAAGTAAATGGATTGATGTAAAACTCCGGACAAGTCCTTGTGCGTCTGATTAACATACAGGCTGCTGTAATGCACTGAGATCCCACAGTTAGCATCAGGATCGCAGTCTGAAAAGCAACAAAACGCAATGACTCTAAGTGCACCGTGTGCCAGCTTTAGTGAAGAGAAAAAGCTTACTGCGAGAGACCTTGCCGTTTGCGGTGCAGCCAGGAATCAATACGCCTGTGCAGACTGTGTGAACAGTCAACACTATTAACTCCCTTGAATATTTTGTTAGTCACAATAGGATCCGATGCAAGTGTAGCTGATCACAGACATGTCTTTTCAGTAGCTCAAACGCAGCGCGGCATCAGCAACGGCGAGCCATGGCTCGACTCCCAGGAAAAGCAAGACCCGGAAAACGCGAAATGTGCACCCCGAATGCAACTGAAGGTGCCCCGGACAAAAGCGTCCGCCGAATGCACAAATGTAATGTAAAATCTGTTGAGCACTCGAATGCAATCCCCAATTGGCACGCCACACAACGCAGAAACACTCAATCAGGATTGAATGGCCCGGAGCTTATCACTCAACTCTGCCTTCCAGCGCATATGCTCTACTAACGAATAGTAGAACATGCAATAGATTCATGATTCGGTGTAGTCAGATTGACCACAGCAGTTTCCACTGAGTTTCTGAACTGAAGCATTTGACAGTTTCATGCGTTTATAAAGGGAGTGCACTCTGCTCACTGTATTCGTAAAAGATTTGAATAATTGTTTTCAAATCAATAATTGTAATGTAGATGCTGTACGATGCAATCTTTATGTAAACAGGTCAGATTGAGTACTGAATCAATTTAGTGCTGCTATAGAATGTCAAGTCAGACCTTGTTTTGTATGCAACCTTACCCGACATATGGTGCTGAGAGTACAAGCAAGATACACATTTGTTTTATCATAATGTAGCCATGGCGTCCTAGCCGGAAGGATCAAGTAAGACGTAACGCTACAATCTAAGTTTCTCAAAATATAAGAGGTATCCAGATATCAGTAGCTGAATAAAAAACTAAGAGTCAAATTAACTGGAGTAAAGCGAAGACAAATGCACACAATTACTAATATATATGACGTGTTTGTTTTGATTAACCAATTTAATAATATGTTGCGCATTTTTATAATACAGTAAGCAAAGCACCTTAATGTGAGCACAGAACGCTGCAGTTCTTCCTCATAGGGAAGGAGGCCATATCGAATCACGAAAGGAAGCCATTCCAACACTTGGCGCCCCATATGTTTGAGCAAATATGTACTCTGCTGAATGCAGGCCAAACACTTCTAGCTTGAACTGTTACGTCAGTGAAATTGCATATGTGACGAACTCACAGCGCTTGGAAGATGAATCTAACGCCATTGAATAAGAACTGAAAGCACTGATGTCGGTCCTGCACCTAAATATGCTAATTTGCTCAGCATATTTTTTTTTTTTTTTTTTTTTTTTTTTTTTTTTAATTCAGCGATCTGATAACACTGAACCAATCGCGATTTCAGCTTGACTTCAGTTCAACATGAAGCCCCGATTAAAAAGGTGCATGTTGCTTTAAAACCTGTGTTGTTTCCTTGCATTCGTAGGGAGAATGATAGAGTATAAATATGCTGTGCATATCTGTTCTGTTTCAGTTTTTCCTAACAAAATACTATCTATAACGGTAACCGGTGTCATGCGAATCATTTACGAGCACTATGGACACAAGCGAGTCACAACGAGCGATCACGTTGCACAAGCAGACCGGCAAACACCTGTGCGCGACTCACACGATGCATGTGTGTGCTCTATACAGACATACTTGCGACAAAGTTGAAAAGAGTAAGATACTACACCCAATCGCCATCGGAATGCATAACCATATGCATATCACTGTGATAAATGCTGATGTAGTGATGTCGCCAGAATGGTGATGAAAACCGCAGCCGTGTCTTTGATAACATGCCCAGATAGTCCTCCATGAAAGCGATTGATCTGAGTCTGACATGAGACTTGCTTTTGTTAGTGAAGCACTCGCGTCTGTTACTGTGGTAACCCATTGAACAGAATGATAGGCTGACGTGGACTAGAACGCTACTGTATGAACATTATTAGTTATCATAGAACCAACGATCGACCGCTACGAAACGCCCGGATCGTCAACTGATTTGTCGCATCGGCATGCGCGTGTTGTCGCATCGGCATCTGCGAACTCAAACATGTGTAAGTACGACCTTTATACAGAAAATATGAAGACGTGATTGGATAGAGATGAAGTTAATGAGTGACGAAGTGATTAAGTCTTCCTGGCAGAACTTAAGCTGAAGCTTCTATTTCTCTGGAATACGCTCCCTCACGTCCGGCACCGAGGATGATTGAGGACTCTGCAGGTTTTAAGCTCAGAAGAATATAATCACCACAGTTCAGGGATACTGGGTCTACACAAAGGCAATCAAATCAGAGCAAAGCCAGGGTTGGGTCTGCCTCCTCCGGGGAGGAATGGGCCAGTGAGGTGCTGTCGCGAGGAGCATTAGTTCTAGGAAACAGGTCTGGTTGGGCCAGCAGAGTGCAACTAGCAAGACCTGCTCCTCGTCCTCCCTGACTTTGCACAGGGTCTGTGCAAGTAGGCTCACTGGGGGAAACTCATATTTGCGAAGTTCGTTTGTGAGGCGTGCTGTCTGTTCGACCGATTCCAACTCCATACTGAAAAAAAGAGATCCTCTGCAAAGAGTTTGCACTGAAGACCCAACTGGCTGAGGTGACTGAGCACCAGGTCGCTGTGTTTGTACAACTGATCCCTGGACTGTGCTAGTATGAGCACGTCCAATAATGGCCATAACCCACTGCTTTTCTTGGGTACAATGAAGTAGGGGCTGTAAAACCCTGTCTTCATATCGACTGGAGGGACGGCTGTATTGCGTCCTTTGCCAGTAGGACAGGGGCGTCAACAGCATTTACTGAAGTGAACTGGACGCCCCTGAATTTGGGGGGACGTGGGGCGAACTGAATTGCATAGCCGAGCCTGATAGTCCAAATGAGCCAGCGAGACGGACTGGGTAGCACTAGTCAAGCTCCCAGAGACCGTGTAAGCAGGATCAAAGGGACCACAGGTAATCAGACCTCTTTGGTTACCTCAGCCTGCCACTGACTGCGGATAACTACTGGGCCTAGCTCTCGACATTGTCGCCAAAAAGGCCACCTTGTGAGATGTGAGCATAAAGTAAGCATACTATGACGACCACTCGCACCTCAGCAAGGCAAGCGTGGCGGGGGGTATGGGGGGGGGGGGGGGGGGGCGAAGGCCTGCGCTGTGACTTGGATCATGGTCAGTCAACATGCGCAGCTCAACCCTGGCTCAGAACTACCCTCGTGCATTAAAAGTGCCTTGGCCTCACATGCTCTAACGAACAGAAGATGCTACCCTTTAACTAATAGTTATATATTGAAAATAAGCAGCACCACCACTATTCTAACTTCTGTGGGCCTGGCTATTGACCCCAAAGAAGCCCAGCGGAGTCACAATCAAGCCCCAGAAGTGAGCGTGGAAATGGGACTGGCTCTGGCATGTACTAGCATTCTCACTTTTGGCTCAACAACAGAAATGTGGCAATGGACCCTTTTTATAGACTCTCATGATGCTTTTGCACAGTTATTGGTAAAAGTAAATCTGGAACAACTTTACTTTAAGTTTTTTCTTTAAGGTGCATGAAATAAATCAATTAAGAGGCATACAGCAGCTCTTTTGGCGAAGGGAACTTCAAAACTTTGATATATACCACTCGTCATTGTTTTTGTTACCTAGTCAGTCGTTTTGGATCTAACAGCAGCTGTGGGGGACTTTATCGCTGGTGGCAAGAAGTCACACGTAATACACAAAGAAACAGAAGTCGCTACCCTTTCCTCATTCCCTGCATTCCTGCTGGAGATAGACGAGATAGATGTGGCAGTTTGCCATGAATGTGTGTGTGACAGAATTAGTTAAGTGATTGACAGTTGTGGTGTCCTATCGGGGAAGAGTATGGTTTATTTAACGCTGGGTGGCTGTACTCTGAGCTGCGTCACGCCTCGTCCCCCTCTGGTGGCGTCATCCACTAGTGCCTCAGGTATGTGTTGGTAGCGGTTGGATTAAATCATGTGTTGAGAATACTACTGATGTGTCGTCAACTCTTTAAACTGTAGCGTTCACACTAGTACTTTTCCGACGGTGCACTTCATCTGCTCAGAGTGGGTGTCTGCTCACCCATCAGGTATGTAAACTGTCTTTGTTTTGAGTGGTGTTTATGATGGCGCGCGGAATAGGAGGTCGCTATGTTACTATTGTGTTGCTTTCTGTTCCCCAGCTAATTGGCAGCTTTGATAATTGCTGTAAACCGTAGCCTGTGGAAATTAACATTTCGCTTCCTTTAAGGCGTTAATCCTCTCTCTCGTCCTCTGGACTGTTTTTCTTCTGGTTTCGGCACGACCTCCCTTTCACTCTGTGTGGATTGTGCGTCTTATGAATTGAGGTCCATCCTGATAACATTGTGCTCGTGGGTCATCCGCATCGCTGGAATGCGCCACGGCCAGCAGACACGTGAACGGGATTTGTATCGTCTACTTCCTTATTTTTCTATCTCTCTCTGTTTTTTTATATAGTGTTGGGAACAGTAATAACCTGATGGTCAGTGGTACGAAAATCAGTGTGTTTGTTGCATCAATGCTATTTTCTGTTATTCTTTTGTTTAGTTCAGCCGTGGGGCTTTTTGTTTAGGATTTGTTTTGTTATTTAAGGGTGTGCGTCGCCGCCGACCCTAATTACTGTATATTTCTATTGTGACTGGGGTAATTTTGTTATTGTGGGGTTGTCTTAAAACTCAGCTGCTTATTTGTCTTTTTCCCCCAGGTACTGAGGAGGCCAGGCGGAAGGATCTTCCGTTACATTGTGTTGGTGTGCTGCAGTGGGTGACACAGTTGGAGTGCCTGTGGGTGTGATCCAAGTGCACGGTGACGTGTGTGTGTGTGTGTGTGAGTAGGATTGTGCTTTGGAGAAGCCATTAAGTGGTCCTTCCGCCGGTAGACTCAACCTGGCTGTTCAAGATTTATTTTGTCTGTTCTGAGTTAGACACCACCGATTCTCCCGAACCTCTTCCTACCCTTGTGGGTGGAGGACTGTGTTGAGGTTATCATCTTATAATATCTTTTGTGATTGCCTCTTCTGCCAATTGCCATAAATTGTACCTGTTGCGCTGTGCGCCTTGTCTTTTAGAGAATATACTATTTTAACTATCTTTTGTACATCAATAAAGATTATTTGTCAATTATGTATACTTGTGTCTCTGACCTTCCTGACACACACAAACCTGTGACCTAGTGTCATTCGCTAGCTTACTTTGATATTCCCTGATTGAGTCAGGGTGGCGTATTTGACAATTATCACCACAAATTAGGTTATTTATTAGAGTCCTTTACCGCTTCGTCACATGTGCAGTCAAGGCCAAGAAGCCTCAGAGCATTATTCGTAAAGCTTTAGAATATGACCTGTGTGCTGAATTTAATCAAGGGTGTGTATTCATTTGCATAACTTCTAAAAGTGTTTTACTGATGTTTTATTTAAGTAGATGTTGTCGAATAGAAACATATCTTTATGTACGGAGGTGGTGTACTCATTTATGCCGTCTGCAGTATCTCTGATCAAGATGCAGTGGGTAAAAGCAGAAGTGGCCGTCCAGTCTCTGCATCATGTTCCTGTATCACAACTGAACTCATTTAGTATGTTGAGTGCTGTGATAAATACAATATCCTGAAAGATAAGACGTTAGAATTCAGACCTGCCGAGCAGCATCATATGTGGTTATGCCGAAGGCCTTTTCCTCTACAAAACATCTCCTGAAAAACACACACCTTAAGAGTGTTTACACTGTAGGTATAAAGAAGATTGTGTTCAGATTTATAGAGTTCACTGACCTCCAGTACCCGAGAGCTGATTAAAAGTTTAAGCAAAATCATGACCAATAAGACACACTTTGCAGATGGCATTTACAATTGCATTGCTTACTCTTTTTTTTCTTGTGTAGAAAGAAGTTTCCATGTTTATCCTTGTGTTATTTTACAAAATGGTCAGAATTTACAGATGAAGTGATAAAGAAATTGCAGATGGAAGTAATCTCAACCTTACAATGTAAAATCTCAAGTACAGTATCAGTTTCAAGAGCTTTTTAAAGTTTTTCTCTTGATATCAAATCATATATACTGTACATAAACCTGTGAAATGCTCCATATATGATATGAATGCACAGAGCATTGATAGGAGACCAAATGTGTCAACTTTGAATAAACTTTTAACCTCTTTCCAACACAAGATGGTGTTTAGCCTGAGAAATTAATGTGTAACATTAAAAGCATGCTGCAGTTATTGAGTAACAGACGACATACCACACATTCATGCTTTTCCTCAGGTGTTACTTATGACAGTAGTCTGACAAGTGTAAAATTCAAATTTTCAAATTCCAAGTATCCAAATTCCCTAAAACTGAATATCATACATTACAGTACAGATACAGACACAGTATCTAATCTTGAACAATAACACAAGAGTGTTTTCAAGACTGTGGTTTAAAAATAATTTGATATTATTAAATTTGGATCTGCATCATATTCTTGCGCATGCGTCGTGGTGCTTCGTGAGTTCACGTCCGAGGCCTCCACGGAAGACAAGAACTTGTGGAATAAAGTCGTTATTTTGATTTTTTTCTGTGCCCAAAAACTATTGTTGTCGCTTCGTAAAATTATTGTAGAGCCACTGTAGTGAGATGGACTTTGTAACGACGTTTTTAGTGCCTTTTATGGGTCTTGTGAGTGTGAATGTACTGAATGCCAATGGAGGCCTATCTGAGGCCTTTCCCAGCCATCAGCTTTCAACAAAAATTTCTTCATTTGTGTTCCGAAGATGAACGGAGGTCTTACGGGTGTCGAACGACATGAGGGTGAGTAATTAATGACAGAATTTTCATTTTTGGGTGAACTAACCCTTTAAAGGGGTCATAGAATGACATTTTTGTACAAGTTAATATGATTCTTTAGTGTCTAAATGAAAAGTTTGTAATATACTTTAATTAAAAATTCTCATTAGTATTGTAAGAAAACGTCTCGGTTACGTATGTAACCCTCGTTCCCTGAAGGAGGGAACGGAGACGTACGTCGGAACTGACCGACGAATTGGGATCTGTTTCAGAGACCAATCTACTTCGAGTGTATTAAAAACGAGCCAATGGACATTGGCATGCGGTGCCCGCATTCCACGCACCGCCCCGCATTGCGGGTATAAATACGGAAGTGGAAGTACCGCATATTGTTTTCAACTGAGGAGCCGAGAAGAGTGGCTCGGGCCTTCAGCTGAAGCACAGCACCTGGCGACGGGACGTACGTCTCCGTTCCCTCCTTCAGGGAACGAGGGTTACATACGTAACCGAGACGTTCCCTTTCAGTCGGTCACGTTCGACGTACGTCGGAACTGACCGACGAATTGGGATCCCTACCAAAACGCCAGGGATGCTGGCCCTTCCAGCGCCCTGCCTGAGCTCGCTGGACCACTCCTAAGTTGGAGTGGGAGACAGGGCTCCCGGCAGGGAAGGACAGTCACTGCTGTTCCTGCAAGACCCACTCAGCGTGACTATTGGATAACGCTGGGAAAGCGTGCCCATCTCGGGAGATGGTACGCTGCGGAGCCACATCCTTCAATGGAAGGAGAGGTGGAAATACGCATCAGGACTAACCTAACCTAGGGTAGTGCAACTATGGAAAATCTCTGGGGTGGACCCAACCTGATCCCAGGGGGGGAAGAACACAGCCCAGAGATGACAGAGCGGGCTCTGTCGAGGGAAAGACACGGGGCTAACCGAGCAGGGTAGCAGATACCGTGGAGAATACACATATGGGGTAGCCGTGAGGGGACCGCAACATATGGAACCCAGCCTACACACACGTTCCACAAGCATACGGGTGCAGGCCTGGCGCCAGACGGCCGCAACGTCTGGCACCGCAGGGGTGACGGAGGAACTCACAGGGTTAGCCGTTTCCGGGGAACACAACTGGAGCAAGAATAGACGCACGTATCCGGCCCGGAGGCGGGAGTGGCGTTGCAAGCCGACACTAGAACGGGTACTTAGCGCTACTGGCCCTGGGGGGCGAGGATGCGGGAAGATACCGGCTCTACACGGAGGCTATAAAATCTAGCGAACGTGTTAGGTGTCGCCCAGCCCGCAGCTCTACAAATGTCTGTCAGCGAGGCACCTTGAGCCAGCGCCCAGGATGAAGCAACACTCCTTGTTGAGTGTGCTCGCACCCCGAACGGGCAAGGTACGTCTTGGGACTGGTAAGCCAAGACAATGGCATCCACTATCCAGTGGGCCAACCTCTGCTTGGAGACAGCCTTTCCCTTCTGCTGACCTCCGTAACAGACGAAGAGCTGCTGTGAGGATCTGAAGCTTTGAGTCCGGTCAACGTAAGCGCGAAGAGCGCGGACGGGACAAGCAAAGCTAGGGCTGGGTCTGCCTCCTCCGAAGGCAGCGCTTGCAGGTTCACTACCTGGTCCCGGAAGGGAGTGGTAGGAACCTTGGGCACATATCCAGGCCGGGGTCTCAGGACAACGTGAGAGTTGGCCGGCCCGAATTCTAGGCACGATTCGTCGACCGAAAGCGCATGCAGGTCCCCCACCCTCTTGATTGAAGCCAATGCGGTCAGGAGGACTGTCTTCATGGACAGGATTTTTAGCTCGACTGACCGCAAAGGTTCAAATGGAGGACCCTGGAGTGCTCTAAGCACCAGGGCTAAGTCCCAAGAGGGTAACGAGGTAGAACGAGGAGGATTTAGTCTCCTCGCACCTCTGAGGAACCTGACGATCAAGTCGTGCTTACCAACGGATTTACCGTCTACTGCATCGTGATACGCCGCTATTGCAGCGACGTACACTTTGAGGGTGGAGGGTGACAGCCGCCGCTCCAACCCATCCTGCAGGAAGGAAAGCACAACATTAATCGAACACTTTCGGGGGTCTTCCTGGCGGGAAGAGCACCAAACGACGAACAGGTTCCACTTCAGAGCATAGAGGCGCCTCGTAGAGGGGGCTCTAGCTGAAGCGATGGTATCTACCACTGCTTGTGGTAGGCCATCTAGAACCTCCGCGTCCCGTCCAGGGACCAGACATGGAGTTTCCAGAGGTCTGGACGCGGGTGCCATAGAGTGCCCCGTCCCTGAGAAAGAAGGTCCTTCCTCAGGGGAATCGGCCAGGGAGGGGCTGTCGCGAGGAGTGAGTTCGGGGAACCAGGTCCGGTTGGGCCAATAGGGCGCAACTAACAAGACCTGCTCCTCGTCCTCCCTGACCTTGCACAGGGTCTGTGCAAGAAGGCTCACTGGGGGAAACGCATATTTGCGTAGGTCCCGGGGCCAGCTGTGCGCCAGTGCATCTATGCCTAAGGTACCTCCGGTCAGGGAGTAGTACCACTGGCAATGGGTCGACTCCGGGGAAGCAAACAGGACTACCTGCGCAACCCCAAAGTGGTCCCATATCAGCTGGACGCTCCGGGGGTGGAGTCGCCATTCGTCCGGAGGTGTCGACTGGCCAGAGAGCTCGTCGGCTGTCTGGTTCAGCGCACCTGGAAAGTGAATAGCACGAAGTGACCTCACAAACTTCTGACTCCACAGGAGGAGATGGCGGGCGAGCCGGAGCATGCAACGGGAGCGTAGACCACCCTGACGGTTGATGTACGCAACGGCCGCAGTGCTGTCCGAACGGACCAGTATGTGTGTGCCCTGGAGCGGTTTCTTGAACCGGGCCAGGGCAAGACGTACCGCCAGAAGCTCTAGGCAATTGATATGCCAACGTAGTTGGGGTCCCGTCCACAGTCCCGAACCTACGTGCCCGTTGTACGTGGCCCCCCAACCCGTGGAAGAGGCATCCGTGAAGACCACAGCATGCCTCGACACCTGTTCTAAGGACACACCGGCCCGGAGAAACGAGGGGTCAGACCACGGGTTGAAGGTTTGGCGACAGTAAGGAGTCACTGGGACCCGGTACTGACCGCTGTGCCACGCCCATCTCAGGACTCGGTCGTGTAACCAGCGTTGAAGCGGCCTCATATGAAGCCATCCGAGCGGCGTTACCGCGGCTGCGGATGCCATATGCCCCAGGAGCCTCTGAAAAAGTTTCAGTGGGGCCGCTGTCCTGCCATTGAACGTATTCAAGCAGTTCAACACTGACCGGACGCGCTCCGGAGTGAGGCGCGCCGTCCGGCTGACCGAATCCAGCTCCATACCGAGACAAGAGATCCTCTGCGTGGGACAGAGTTTGCTCTTCTCTCGGTTGACCCGAAGTCCCAACAGGCTGAGGTGACTGAGCACCATGTCCCTGTGTTCGCACAACTGCTCCCGAGACTGGGCGAGAATAAGCCAGTCGTCAAGATAGTTGAGTAAGCGAACGCCGCGTTCTCTAAGCGGAACAATGGCTGCCTCTACGCCTTTCGTGGAGACGCGAGGCGACAGGGACAGCCCGAAGGGCTTCAGGTCGATCGCTGCGAACCAATCTTGGGGACGGATGCACTGAAAATTGCGTTTCTGCATTAACATCTTGAACGGGAGCTTGTGCAGGGCCCGATTCAAAATGCGCAGGTCCAAGATTGGTCTTAACCCACCACCTTTCTTGGGTACAATGAAGTAGGGGCTGTAGAACCCCGACCTCATATCGGCTGGAGGAACCGGCTCGATCGCGCCCTTCGCCAGCAGGACATCGATCTCTGACCGCAAGACATGGGCATCCGAGCTCCACACTGAGGTGAAGAGGATGCCCCTGTACTTGGGAGGCCGGCGTGCGACGAATCGCATAGCCGAGTCTGATGGTACAGATGAGCCAGCATGACGGTCCGGGGAGGCCTTTTAGCCAGGCCCCCAGAGACCAAACAAGCGGGATCATCGGCACCACAGACGTACCCGGGGTGAGGCAGCGAGGTGGAGCACTCAGACCCGACTCGGGAGGCCCGGAGGCGGCCCGGAGTGTTGTCTGAGTACTCCAGGTGGGGCAGAGTGTGGGTGAGAAGGCCCGGGGGCGTCCTCGGTGCCCACACTGCTGCCCCCTGGCGAAGGGGGAGAGGGGAGGAAAGGAGTGGCAAGGCCCGGGGGCGTCGCACACTGCCAACCTGACCCTCTCAGAGCCCAGGGAGGGAGGAAACTGCTCTGAGAATGTGGGTACCGCTGGACTCCGGAGAGCCAGCGGCAGGACCGAACCGAAAAAATATTCTCCCCCCGGTCCTCCTCCGGGGGAGGGAGGGGTGCGGACACCTTCTCCCCGAGCAGCTTGCCATCTCGCTGGGCTGCCCGTTCCAGGGCCGCTCGCCCATGTGCTTGCTAGCGGACTCGCGGTATCCTGGACGGGTTGGGCACATCCCCTGCGCCCGGCCACCTGCTGCCCGGGTGGAGGCTGCTGCTTGGCTTAGCAGGGGCGGAGGCGGACGCAGGGGGGGCACCCTCGGCGACAAGCAGATGGAGGTGCTGCAGCCGACGACTGGGTGGAGGCAGCAGCTAGTCGTCGGGGCAGGATGTTTTATATATATTTTTTTTTTTTTTTAAACCTCCATCCACTTCTGGGCCACCGAGAACTGCTGGGCGAGTTCTCGACAGCGTCGCCGAAGAGGCTAGCCTGACAGACAGGGGCGTTGAGGAACCGAACTCTGTCAGGCTCACGCATATCTGCCAGGTCTAGCCCCAGCTTCCTGGACCACTAACGTGGACATCGCCTGACCCAGGGAGCGTGCAGTGACTTCTGTCACCCGGAGAGCGAGGTCCATCACTGCACGCAGTTCCTGCATAACCCCTGAGTCAAGACTACCCTCGTGCATGCAGGAAAGAGGGTAGTGAGAGAGCGAAAAAATTCATACAGATTATGGCCCTTTTGGCGTTCCATATTTTGACACCAAAAGCTCCACACTGCTAAATTCTTCCAATGCACATCCAGGCAGCCACCCTGGAAGGCATGGCTGTCAACACTGAATCTGATTCAGCATGAGCACACACTATTATAGTGGGAAACTCAGCGTCATCATCTCCAGCGCATAACAGCCCTCTCTCCGATGCAGCAATTGACATCTGTCCTCTGCCAGAGCCACAAATGAAATGCTGGGTCCCCTTTTTTTTTTTTTTTTTTAAAAAGGACCAGCAATCCCATCTGGGCTACCAGCAGGCATGAGAGACAGTGGGCGTGGCCGCCAGACTCGACGGCACACGGCACGCTGAACGCTCAAGCCCCTATTAAAGGGGCAGGACGAACAACGCGCCGACGTGGCCATGTCCCCATGAGAGAACATGAACCACCCACGAACAAAGTCTCAACATGCTCATGATGCGATAGAGGAGTGGGGGCCCGAAGAGATGTACCCGGCGGGGATGCCCCACTGTAATCCTCAGGTCACCAAGGCTTATTAACCAAAATAATCCTTTTCTGGAGCACCAGAAAAGAAACTAGATCAGGGAATAAGCAAAGGGACTCAACCCCGTTTGAGGTTTCATAGTCTGGACCGCGCATCTAGAGAGCGCCGAGTGACGCGCTGGGTTGCCGTGGCAACCCCCGCTGTCAGCCGGCGCTCGACGGCACACGGCGCGCTGAACGCTCAAGCCCTTACGAGAAAGGGGAGACGAACAACGCGCCGACGTGACTATGCTCTCCTGAGAGAGCATGAATCACCCACGAAAGCAATCTCACATGTTTATATGTGAGAGAGATCGTGGCCGTCAAATGAGGACAGGAAACAACCGCATCCAGAAACACACGGTTTGAATGACATCTTGAAAAAGACGCAGGGTCAAACCGTGTTGCTCTTTTAGTGATAGAGAGAAGAGAGAACCGCTCCAACAAGTGCCGAGGCACACAGGGGAATAGCCGCGGCTCACAGTGGTTTAAAGGTGCAAGCCCACTGTAAGCACTCAGAGGAAACGCCCAGCGAACCGACAGATTTCTTCTGCTCGCGACCACCGCTGTAAAGCGCCGTCACACCGACACTGGAACAGGTAAGCTGATCTTCTCGTAGAGACTCGTTTAGTTTGTGTAAACACACTCTTCGTAGGAACATGTAATGCTCGGCTCCGAAGTTGAAAGCAATATGCGGTACTTCCACTTCCGTATTTATACCCGCAATGCGGGGCGGTGCGTGGAATGCGGGCACCGCATGCCAATGTCCATTGGCTCGTTTTTAATACACTCGAAGTAGATTGGTCTCTGAAACAGATCCCAATTCGTCGGTCAGTTCCGACGTACGTCGAACGTGACCGACTGAAAGGGAACACTCATTTTACCTGGTCAAAACCAGCTTAGTTTTCAGCAAGTCATTTCAGTGTATGTGACTTTAAATGATAATGAGCTTTGCTCACCCCGCCCCTCTGCTCTGTGGGGCGTTCGGTTCGACCCGACACAACACCACAACACACGTGGAGTGTTGCCTTGACAACATTTGAGGGTATATTTTCGAGAAATAATGGCAACGGGAGTCTCTGAGGACACATCTGAGCAACCTTATCATTTTGAACCGGAGTCGGACCAGGAACAGATGACGAACGTTTCTGAATGGTTGGTTAACGTCATGTCACTTTGGTCTATCTTTGTACTGGCAGAGTAGCGTAGTTGCTATGTGTTTACTGATGTGTTAGTTCATTGACAGATTGATGTTATGTTGTAAGATTTTTTTTTTACATTACTTCTTAATCAGTAACAGACACCGTTATAAACCATGTACAAAAGTAAGCTTAGTGTAGTGTTACCACGTTAACTTTATCACCCGAGTAACTTACACAGTTTGTAATAACAAACATAACGCGTTGTTCATTATAAACGTGGGATTATGAATTATATTGAGAACGTCATACACAGAAAGCATGCCGTAATGTAACTTACCCTGTAAACTTTAGCCTCATTCATCGTGAAGCGTGCAAGCGATTTGCAAAGATTAATATAATGGTTAATCAAACGTTACACTCACATCTTCCTGAGGTGCAGCAGGAACACGATCCTTTTTTCAAGAGCAGCTTCTTAGCAAAACCTGCTTTATACTGACGCTCGTTTATAAAGCAGTCTGCTGAGAAATGATTCGCGCAAACATTGACGTTGATCGGGGGGAATATTCCCTTCTAAAACAAAACTCAGCAGCCACTGGGTCTTACGCGGTTCGGATTTAGGAACATCAAAATGACTGCTGTGTTCGTTATTACACCCAACAACACAACACCACAATCGCTTAGACGCCATTCTGCTCCAGCGTATCAACAATGGCGGACTGATGACAGCTCGCTCAGGGCGGGTCTGTGTTGAAACGCTGCTGTCAATCAACAATCTTAGGAGGGGCATACACCGTGTAACGTCACACGATCAGACGGCTCGATTTGAGACAGGGGAAAATATATAAGGAGATTAAAAAAAAACACTGGATGTATTTTTATCATTATAGGATGGTTGTGTACAGGCACTGCCAACACACATTTCCGTATAATCAACTTGTAAAAGTGCATGTACCATTCTATGACCCCTTTAACATAATGACGGCACCTCTAAAGACTTGGATTCTCGTGCTAAACATGGCCAAAGTTTCAAAAATAAGTTAGACGTTTGATGGAGTATTTCTGTGCCAAAAATACTCCTTCCGGTTTCTCACAAGTCTTGGAAAGTTTTTTTCGAGTATGGGCCTATGTGACATCAACAAGGGTGGAATTTCCTTGTACGGTCTCTTCTCTTCAAACGTCGACCAGAGCGAGAGAGCAAAAGCACTCGCATCAACCCGCTGTCAACACAACCAAACACACATCTAAAGAGAATTGAGCCAGTGAATCCATGAACCGTGACACCTGCTTTGCTCGGTTTTAGGGAAGTCATCGGCGGTGCTGCACAGGTCACAGGACTTCAAGAAATCAACAATGTCACCAAAGAAGTGTATTTTTGGTTGTCAGGGCAAGACAACCCTGTTCAGCTTCCCAAAGAACCCAGTGTTGAGGGGACAGTGGATGGAATTTGTTTTTCCGGAGCAGCAACGGAGTTGCGCAAGTGTTTATAAACAAGGACCAGTTCAACTCTGGATTTGCAGATCGTCTAATGCTGAAAGATGGAGCGGTCCCAACGGTTCACGGTCATGCGTTGGAACCGCGGGCGCTGAGTAAAGCTGCTTTAAATGTCTGTGTGCTGTTGGTTATCGGCGCGTAAGTGCACATCAAGTAAACAACATGAACGTATAGTTAATTTATCAATGGAGCATGCGATGTATGGTGTGTGTTTACATACATTTGTTTAACTGACCACTATAGGTGTCTTTTTGTTTATTGTAAAACCACTCCAAACAACAATACACAAAGAGTGGGAAAATATGTTGAACTAAATGAATTATTTCATATTAAACCCAAGTTGCCGTTCACACAGTACATACCACATAGAGACGTCCTGCTGTAGTCGTTGTTGCTGCTCCTCCTCTTCATTTTCAGCCTCTGGATCTGATTCTGGATCATATATGTGTGGTTGAATCTGATTGATAGGACCATGTTTTCTAAGGATGTCGCAGCTTTCAGACGCTGCGTGCGCTGGTGACTCTTTAGCTCCTCCCACACGATAAGCCTCCAGCTGCTCTGTTTTTTTTTCTCGGAAAGACTCGGTACAGCGTATCTTTCTTTTATAAATGTGATAAAACTAAAGACTTTTCGCAGATATGAAGGATGCAGTACGACTCTATATGTACTCAAGATTGACAGAAACTGTGTGTGATACCACCCCTTCAATCATCTGTGTATTTAGGTTCCTGCTTATTTTCAGTTCATTGTCCGGTATTGTTTGCACACTGTTGGCTTGTTATTTGAATTTTATTATCAAACCCTGTGTTATCTTCATCTTCATAGAACCTGAGCGTTACAACATGGAGGTATAAATAATATAATATATAAAATTATGATGTATGAGTCTTGTCTGGTTGTGTAGTGTTTCTTTGTTTCATGTTTTGGATTTTGTTCATAGTTTGTTTCAACTTTTTGGATTTTCGGACTTTCACTGTAAATAATCTGCACACAGTCTGCACTAATGCTAGTATTCAGTGCGTTCATGTAATGCTTTAAGTGTTTTGTAACAGAATCAGAGCTCTACTGCCATCTGCTGTTGTTTGTGACGTATGTGTTGTATTTGCCATTTGGCAGGTTTTCTAGCTTTATATGTAATAAAGAGAAGAAACTGGTGTAGCTTCAGTCACTGTTTACTCAAGCCTCATGTTTTTCACACACAAGGTTTTTCAACCATCCGGTAGTCTCGCGATAATGACGTCACACATACATCGTACTCAGTGTAACTGAGGCATTAATAACATCAGGATGTTACATCTCCCTCTTTAAAGAAACATGGCATGATCTCTAAGTGTGTAGATTGAGCTTAAATGGGTAGCTACCCAGGTGAAAAAGAAATATATTTCAATTGTGCTTTTTTTGGACATATTATTATATTTAAATTATACTATACTAAATGCATATTAAATGTATTATTTTGAAACAACTTTAAGTATATTAAGTGCATTTTAAGATATGCTTAAGATCAATTTTAAGCTATTTGCAATATATTTTAATATATTAAATTGTGCTAAAATGGAACAACTTTAAGTACATTTAGTGCAAGTTAAATGTATTTCTTTAAAATTAATTTAAAATATATTTTTAATAATTCATTTTAATGCACTTCAAGAACATTTTAATAGCATTTTTAGTACATTAGAAATGCATTAGTATTACACTACTAGTATATTATAAAGCTGTTTTTTCAGTATTCAAAATGGTATAAAAAGGTGCAAAATTATTAAATATAAATGTTAAGACACATACACACTTTGAAATCTAGAACACTCTAATGTACTATATCATTATATACACACATTACAAAATAAATACTTTGAGTACATTAAAAAAGTACAGCAGCATACATAATCTCTTGAAAAATACATTATAATAAATGAAAGATCAGTGAAATGCTATGGCAGAGCTATTTTCATCCACTTGTAGAACATTTAAGTTATACCTATATTACTGAAAAGCACACTATGAATATGACATTGAATAAAAGTCAGAAACAAAGCCCAGGTGAAAAAGACATCCTATTAAATGTATTAGAAATGCAATTGAAATTCAGGTAGTATGTGTAAATTATATTTGAATTGTACTAAAAACATACAAGTACATTTTTAATACATTTAATAGTGTCTTTTTCATCTGGGACTTTTTTTTTTATTTAACAAACAAGCCTGCAAAAGGCTGAACCAAACAAAGAAACAGAAGAATTTAAATGCCACATCATCTTCAAGTGGACGCTCACTTCGGAGTACGACTTGCATTTTCTGCAACTGAGGGCTTGCGATTCAGACACCGTAATGTTTGAAGACTTCTTTATCACAGGATCTGTGAAAGGGAAAAAATAATTTATATAAAATTAATCAATGATTAACAGTTATGCATCCATGTTTGAATATAATATTTAATATATAATTTACATAGATATGCATTACAATTTCGTGACTTCTCAGTTAACCTTTCAAATCTTTGACTTTATCTTCATCAAGCTTGTCCATTTGTGTCCTCTTGTCTGTCGTCACTATACAGCACTCTATGAGTTACAATGAACATAAGATTAGAAGAAGAGAAATACCTGAGCCTGGTATATAACCTGAAATACACAGGTTGCATTATTGCTTCAAATAACAATATCAGTGACTGATGAATCTCTACTCACTGATATTGTTATTTGAAGCAATAATTCAACCTGTGTATTTCAGATTATATACCAGGTTGGGGTATTTCAACATATATAAATGCAGTCCAATTACCATTTACATCACTTTGTAGGCCAAAACACGGAATAAATAATAAGGTCTGTGGTGAACACAAGCTCAAGACACTTTCACGTTTTATTCTACGACATAAAACACATCAGTATTACCCCTGCGCCACTTTATTGTGGTTTATTTTAACCTATATTTCCAATTAATGTGTCTATTGTGGTCATGATAACATGCATTCTTCACCTCTGTTGCAGATATTTAAGGAAATAAGAAGTAGTGCAAAATGGCATGCCAGGACGACTATGAAAAGTGACCTGGGGCTTTACCGAAAAACAAAAACAATTAAATAACAGACAGATTTTTACATGAATGACTCAAAGGAAGCACAGAAATGAGCCATTTGGAGCCAGTTGTGATATAAATTTCCTATCAAGACTGACCGAATCACCCTCCATTAGGCATGATTCAAAATCTGTACAACAGAGGTGATACGAGATTAAATGATACTTACTTCTCTCTTCTTTGCTTGTCTCTGCACTCTGTCTTCTATAGCAGCTGATCTAAAGGGAAAAACAAATTAATTAATATTTCACAAAAAACAGGCAGACAAATGATGATGAATGATTTGTTTTCTTTTTAAGAATGACGTGAGTACAATGAATGTACCTGGTGGGTAATATAACCAAAACCCTTCACAGCCTCAGCAGTTTCAGATGTACACTCTCTTAAGCATTCCTTTTTACAATTTAATCTTTGTACATATCTGAAATTAAAAATATATTTTAGAAAATAAACAAAAAGGCAGGATGTCAAGCTTGAACAAATGTAAACACCAATCAACGTTGCCATAGTTGGCTGGTCAGCTCAAGACAAAGTAAATGTATGTTCATATAACATGGTTATTTCAAACTTGGTAACACTTTACAATAAGGTTAATTAGTTTTGACATGCTGGTAATGTATATAATGTTATTACGGCTGCGTGTCGTTTTCGGTGTCTTTGCACACCAGAAGCGTGTCTTGACTTCAAGGCAACCCGTCAAAATAAAAGTTTGGACAGTGTAGCGTAGATGCCTTAAGGTAATAATTTTAACAGTATAGGCTAAGCCTAAACCTCTGTTGTGTAGCACTTTGAATGTACAAAAATGAAAGGATTCGTTTCATTTTAAATTGAAATAAAAGATTAATGTTGTATGCCTTCATTTGATTACCAGAAACATTTAAATAGGCTACATAAAACAAATAAATATATATTTCGTTAAACTTTTTAATAAATTGCTGTTATAGGATAAGATGCTGCGCTTATATTGTATAGACTTTAAACTGTCTCGGGGAACATGTACGAGCATGTTATTCATACAAGTTAGACGCATGCGCTGTTAACGCCACGTGCAATAGGCTGGCGGTGCGATAGCATAATTGTATCGGGTCTGTAATGCTTATATTTGGGTTTATAGCTATTTCTTTAATGTGCAATTTAATATGCTGCTTAAAAATAATAGTGAAGAGCTTCTTTATAGTTAAGTATTGTTCATAGATCAGTAATTGTGCTTTTATGTTTATTTATTTGTATATTGCTTGTTTACAGAACCACACACACTCCCATGACAAAACCGAATAAATCTTCTTGAAGTACAGACTGGTGTGAGACATAATGTTCTGACCGGACATCCGCAACTTCATTTCAGTCTTACAGAGAGTCCACAAAAGACATTAAAGCCTCAAATGAAAGCGGTCAAATACTCACTGCATTTATAGAGTGTGTTGAGCTCAATCACATCATATTCACTCATTTCCATTAGTTGTCCGATCCCCTCCTGGAACTCAGGACTCTTGGTAATGATCGTGGGTCCATGACCGTTGCTGAAGGCGTTTTTATCAAAATGCATCACAGAGTAATAATCATACGGGGTGCCTTGGGTGATGGACACGTTCCCACTGGATTTACTGAGATAACTCTCATAGCCTGAAAATAAAGACTAGAGCAGTTATTGATGTGATGGTTCATAAGGAATGGCTTATTTTCTCTAAGCGCTCTTTAGTAATAATGACACTCGGTATGTAAAGCTAATTAATAGAGATATTCTTAATGTTACCCAGAAAACAGGTCAAAGGTTTAATTCGTTTGAAGTACTAGTGCTAAATGTTACGCTCTTAGATGTAAGAAAGAAATCCGTATTATCTCTAGCCCTGGCTACTGTATATAGACCTCCAGGGCCCTATGCTGATTTCCTAAAAGAGTTTGCAGACTTTCTCTCAGATCTATTGGTCAACGTCGATAAAGCATTAATTGTTGGAGATTTTAACATACACGTAGATAACACAAATGATGCGTTAGGGGCTGCGTTTACAGATCTATTCAATTCAACATCTATGCAAAACGTCACTGGTCCCACTCATCGTCTTAATCACACACTAGATTTAATTATATCACATGGAACCAACCCAACCGATATAGATATACCGCAAAGTGATGATGTCACTGACCATTACATGGTAACTTGCATACTGCGTACTGCTGAAATCTGTCATGTTGCGCCACGTTATCGGCCAGGCAGAACAATCCTTCCAGCCACTATAGATAGATTCTCAAATACCTTACCTGATCTGTCTCAGCTGCTCAGTGAACCCAAACAAACAGATGAACTAGAGCAAATGACTAGCAGTATGAGCACCATTTTCTCTAGTACATTAGAAATTGTTGCACCAATTAGATTAAAAAAGGTTAGAGAGAAAACTAAAGCACCATGGTACAGCAGCGCTACACATGTTATCAAGAGAGAAACTCGTAACTTAGAGCGTAAATGGAAACAAACTAATTTAGAGGTCTTTAGAATCGCGTGGAAAGATAGTATGTCACGTTATAAAAAGGCCCTAAAAGCAGCCAGGGCTGAGCATCTCCGCAAACTAATAGAAAATAACCAAAATAATCCAAGGTTTTTATTTAACACTGTGGCTAGACTAACAAATACACAACCATCGCCTGAACAAAATATTCCGTTACAGTTTAGTAGTAATGATTTTATGAATTTCTTCACTGAGAAAATAGAAAGCATCAGAAACAAAATTGTAAATGTACAATCTTTAATGATGTCTTATGATTCAACCGCAATTATCGCCCCTCAAGAACTACTACACCGCTTTACAACTATAGGACAGGAAGAGCTAAATAAACTTATCATTGCATCTAAACCAACAACATGTTTATTAGATCCAATACCCACTAAACTACTGAAAGAGTTGTTACCTGTAGTGGAAGAGCCTCTTCTCAATATTATTAACTCGTCTTTATCTTTAGGTCATGTTCCAAGAATATTCAAGTTGGCAGTCATAAAACCTCTCATTAAGAAGCCACAATTAGATCATAATAACCTAGCAAATTACAGACCAATTTCAAATCTTCCATTTATGTCTAAAATACTAGAAAAAGTTGTGTCCGCTCAATTGTGCTCTTTCTTGCAAGAAAATTATATCTATGAAAAATTTCAATCAGGATTCAGGCCGCATCATAGCACAGAAACTGCGCTCGTTAAAATCACAAATGATTTTCTTCTAGCTTCTGACCAAGGCTGTATCTCAATACTAGTTCTACTCGATCTTAGTGCTGCGTTCGATACTATAGATCATAAAATACTCTTAGATCGACTTCAAAATTACACTGGTGTTCAGGGACAGGCATTAAACTGGTTTAGATCGTACTTATCAGACCGCTACCATTTTGTCTGTCTAAATGGGGAAAAATCAAAGATAACGTCAGTAGACTATGGGGTGCCGCAAGGATCCGTGCTAGGCCCTCTGCTATTCTCAATATATATGCTGCCACTTGGTAATATTATAAGAAAACATGGAATTAATTTCCACTGTTATGCTGATGACACTCAATTATATATTTCATCACGACCAGATGAAAACGCTAAATTATCTAAACTGACAGCATGTGTTGATGATATTAAATACTGGATGACGTGTCATTTTCTGCTATTAAATTCAGATAAAACGGAGGTATTACTTATTGGTCCAAAAAACTGCCCACAAAACCTCTCACAATACAACTTTAACTTGGAAGGATGTCCTGTCGCTCTGTCCACTACAGTAAGATACCTGGGTGTTATATTAGACCGCAACTTGTCTTTCGAAAATCATATTTCATATGTTACAAGAACAGCATTTTTCCACCTTAGAAACATTGCTAAGCTACGTAACATGCTATCTATTTCTGATGCAGAAAAGTTAGTTCATGCGTTCATGACCTCGAGACTAGATTACTGTAATGCTTTATTAGCTGGTTGTCCTGCATCATCAATAAACAAGCTACAGTTAGTCCAAAACGCAGCTGCTAGAGTTCTTACTAGGTCAAGAAAATATGATCATATAACACCAATTTTATCATCTCTACACTGGTTACCTATTAAGTTCCGTATCAATTACAAATTATTGCTACTGACCTATAAAGCCCTAAATGGTTTAGCTCCAGTGTATTTAACGGATCTTCTATCGCCCTACAATCCATCGCGCTCTTTAAGATCACTAAACTCAAGGCTTCTGGTCATTCCTAGGATATCTAAGTCCACTAAAGGAGGGAGGGCATTTTCACATTTAGCTCCTAAACTCTGGAATAGTCTTCCTGATATTGTTCGAGGTTCAGACTCGCTGTCCCAGTTTAAAACTAGATTAAAGACGCATCTCTTTAGCCAAGCATTCACATTATAAATACGTTTTATACTACAGTTAAATCGGATCAAAAGCATTAGTATTCAGAACAGCAGCTATGCTAATTATTTCCCATCTGCTTTTCTGTTGTTATCTCGGGACACTAGTCCAGAGGTAACTAGTTCGTCAGCTCCAGTTTATATCCAGCCTCTCATGTAGACTTCAGATGCCCCAACACCTGGGATGAGACGACTCGACGCCTTTGAAGAGACGACTCAACGCCAGCGTTGTTATGGCCTAAATTAATACATGATTGATTAACTTTTTCTAACATTTTTCTTTAACTTTCTCTTCCTAACATTTTTCAATGTATATTTATGAAATGCACTTTCTGTAAAGCTGCTTTGAAACAATGTGTATTGTGA
Organism: Gobio gobio; assembly: GCF_949357685.1. Taxonomy (NCBI): domain Eukaryota; kingdom Metazoa; phylum Chordata; class Actinopteri; order Cypriniformes; family Gobionidae; genus Gobio; species Gobio gobio. The sequence goes on along the minus strand of NC_137101.1, from coordinate 61,830,394 downwards.
AAAGCGCTATACAAATACATTTGAATTGAATTGAATTGAATAATAATAAAATGATGTGGCAACCTGTCATGATGTTTCCATAGTTTATGGTCACATGATCATCTCTGTCATATCTTGTGTGCTGGTGGGAGAATCCCAGTGCATGGAGAAACTGGTGCTCAACAATGGCTTTTCTTCCACAGTCATCTCCAATGGAAAGAGTCTGACCTCCAGGAGACGAGCGTCCGATAGATGACCAGCACCTGCCAATCCAGTCAGAGATACCAGCACATTCATATAAAACTACCAGTCAAATTATATCTCATAACAACAACAATAATACAAACTGTGCTTTTCATTTCCAGACACAATATGTGCTTAAATATCTTATATCTTAAACTTTTGACTGGTAAATAATTAAGTCAGATATTTGACTCTGCACATTCATTACAGCACAGGCTACATCAGATCAGTCTATAATAATATATGACTAATATTGTTGATCAGTAACTGTAATCATACTGTACCCTTTATGACTCTCCACAGAGATGTAAAACTCTTCTGCAGCTCTGGGCTTAAAGTCAATACATGATTTCAGTCTGAACTGCTCAAAGGCTCTCAGAATGACTCCTCTACGGTTCATACCTACAAACACAAACTAAACTGAGTGGAAAACAATATGAAAGTTACATTAAGTGTTTAAAAGTTGATGGAAGCGTAAGTGAGAAATCAGAAATCTTACTGAGATTGGCACTCAGTTTATAGGGGACGGGAATATCCCACAGATTCCCTGGAATGACGCTCCCTTGCCTAAGCTTTAAAGCAGATCATTCATCACGTCTCCTGATCTTATATATATATATAGACTTTCCTCCATTTATATGAACAGACTTACCTCCATGATGTCTCCTTCTCTGAGCTTTAACCCTAATGCTACAAGAGTGTTCAGATCACAGTAAATATGCTCCAATAAAACATGAGGAAAAGTGATAGTTCATAAACAAAAATAGATCAAAGTTATCTCACTGCTTATATAAATGTATTTGTGTTCTTGAGATTATATAATAGTTTTACCTGTGTTTATATCCGGAATGGCTATCCATTTCTCACCAATGCCTTTGAGGAAATGATATTGAAGACAACAAAAGACACAGAGAGAGAATGAGCATTGAGTGCTTTGAGTGATTGACCAAATGTGACTTTAGTGAAACTGTATAAAAGTAAGATGATGAATGATCAATCTCCTCATCAGACAGTCATGAGCAGTTAAAACAGGATATTTCATCCTGCACGCTGGAAACATATTACAGTAACTTTACAGCAGATTAATGTGACTGTGCTGTACTAACCGTATGGCTCCTGAGAACATGAGATATGAAAACAAGACATAAAGGAAATAGATTAAGTGTAAAATATCAGCAGCTGTACATGGCTTCAACAATAGCCTTATTCTGACGGTGAGTGTTTCTCATGTGGACGTCTGTAAGAATAAATGTGCACTTCAGTGACTAAACTCGCATGATTGTCTGCTGTAAATCAATGTCATACACTTGGAATAATACATTCACATTTAATTTAATAGCAGGAAAATTATGACCGATTTCACTTTAAAACTGTGGAAATAAATTAATGCAGACTCTTATTTACATGACGTAAACATAAAGCTGTTTGGTTTATATATTTAATGTATATAATTTGTATTGATCTCTTCTTGTAAACTCAGAGATGTGGATTCAGACAGCAATTACCACACGACCTCGTGTTGTCAAAAAACAGCAGGTAATTCAGCCGGGGATTTTTACGTAGGTGGTGTGAGAGAAACACTGACACTCTGGATTCAGACAGCAATAAAATCACAGATTAACCCCTGTAAATGATGAGAATACCTCACGACCCCATGAGAAACAGTTACCGTCTGAACAGGGCTAATGACAACATAATGACTGAACACAATAACTTACCAGAGGTAATGCATGACCAAGAGCCAAAGCCAAGCTCAGCAGAAGAAAAGCACATAAATGCATCATCACTGGAAATCATAATGACCACATCAGATTAATAAATCTCATATTAACCTGCAAGCAATTTTATATATATTATGAAGACCATTAGCTCAGGAACAAAAGAGCGATACATACCAGTCTCCAGTCACTGAAGTTGTGTGCTCAAATGTGGAGACTCGAGAGTTATTTAACCCTCCTTTTAAAAAAAGGCTCCATTTGTTTCTGCCCAGTTTCGAACTGAGGACCTTTCACGTGTAAAGCGAACGTGATAACCACTACACTACAGAAACCTCACATTGGCCTTTTTCCAAGCAAGGTTCATCCCATAATCTGCCCTGCAAGCAGCGTGTCAGTCTGTGTAGATTCCACAGACAACAGGACAGAACTCCTTCAGCATGGTTGTCTGGCTTGAGATCCTTAGTATGATTGCCTTCAACTAGCTTGAAAGTGAGGCCTTTGTAGTGTAGACATCCGCTTACCTGAGAGCCATTTCAGCATATATAGTAAAAATTCCTTCACTTGTTTCCACACAGTTTCGAACTGGGGACCTTTTGCGTGTGAGGCGAACGTGAGGTAGGTGTAATAGCCTAATGAAGTGGATAAACTATTAAACAATATGGAAAATATATAAAATTGCAAACTCTCTGTGGGAAAACTTGTGCAATGTGGTTTTCAGAGATTTTTTTCATTCCCTTGCAGTACAGATGAAAGGAAAGACAGTGGAAAGAATTCAGACCTGCCCAGCAGCATCATATGTGGTTATGCCGAAGGCCTTTTACTCTACAAAACATCTCACGAAAAACACACCTTTAGAGTGTGACGAATAGACCCTGTGAGTTTCGTATTTCCATTGTAGTGGTAAGTGATTTTTACGTTGAACTACGTGAGTTGAGAGAATTAGTAGCCCAACTAAAGATGGATAATGAAAGATTGCGACAGGAGCAAGTGCCAGTTGCACAGCCTGGTCCATTTAGTGCTCCCATCCCAGCAGCTGTGGACCCTCCACCCACTGGTCCCAGTGCAATGAAGCAATTTCTTTTTGTTCCTTGTGAAAGAAAGTGCCAAAAATGTAATGGTAGGTCCGGCATTTTCATTGATGAATGGGTGGAAGAGGCCCAGGTCTGCATGCAGGGGATGAGAGGGAGGATCCCCAAAAGATTATTCAGGCATTGCGTGACTTTCACAAAATCGTATGTTGCTCTCCAAGAGTCGTTTTTTTTCCAGGAGACAACAGGATGGGAGAACTTAGTGGAGTTCTCCCTGGCTCTGATGCATCTTCTGGAAAAAGTAAAATGTCAATCACCTTATGGTATGCCTGATGCGGAAGCTTTGCTGTGCGATTAATTCGTTGAATATGTTAGTGATGGTGCTCTCCGACGTGAATTAAAACAGCTAGTCTGTCGCCAACCCACTGCTACGTTGATGGACGTTCACAGCGAAGTTATTCACTGGGAACAGGGGGGAATGCCTGGGGGAACACGCGGTTGAAGCCAGTCCGTTCCTTCTGCTTATGGTATTCAGTAAGGTGTACAGGGACATCAGCACACAGGGAGTAACACCGTCTCAACAACATCTGAATTGAGAAATGCTTAAAAAGCAGCAGCAACAATTAAATCAATTGACCCAAAGCATGGTGATGGGGAGCGGAGACCTTTCTCGTTTTCCACCAGCATGTGCAGATCCAGGCAACCGTCGGAAAACTAATTCCTGCCGAGCTGCAGGGCCACAGCTTGGTTGGGGAAAATACAGGCTTGGGTGTTCTGATTGGTTCAGATTTTATCTTTGTCTTGTTTTATGTCGACTTGTCCTCAACTCGTCGTGTGTACGGGTAGAGTCAAGGTACCTTGCCTGGTGGACAACAGCTCCATGGTGTCCACCATTACGGAGAGTTGTTTCTTGACAAATTTTGAATCTTGGGGTAAGGAACAGCTTCGGTCGTGCCACTGGTTACAGCTCTGGGCCACAAATGGCCTCTCAATTCTGTACATCGGCTATCTTGAACTAGATGTTGAGCTTTGCGGTGTCGGTTTAAGTGCGTGGACATCGGGCTTGTCGCATCCCAGGAGGCACCATGAAATGGTTGCCGTGACTTGCTCTGTACAGTACTCGAGTGGTACAGTGCTGTTTGAGCCACCAGATTCTGGTCTTCCAGCAGGTTTGTTGCAGCAGCCCATCGCTTATGGTATGGGGGGCTAGGGGCGGTTCTCTCACAGGAGCAGCAAGGTAAGGTCCGTCCCATCGCTTATGGTATGGGGGGCTAGGGGCGGTTCTCTCACAGGAGCAGCAAGGTAAGGTGCGTCCCATCGCTTATGGTAGCTGGAGTCTTAGGCCGACTGAGCGCAATACATCTAACTACAGTTCTATGAAAATGGAGTTTCTCGCGCTCAAGTGGGCCATGACTGAAAAGTTCCGGGAGTACCTACTGGGGCAAAAGTGTATAGTTTATACCGATAATAACCCTCTTAGCTACCTGACCTCTGCTAAGTTAGGTGCCATGGAACAGTGTTGGGCAGCTCAGTTGGCAGCCTTTGACTTTGAGATCAAATATAGATCAGGAAAGAGAAACCACAATGCTGATGCCTTGTCGTGGCAAAATCTTCCGGTTGTGGAAGGTCAGGATTTGAGCCTAGGTGCAGCTGTACCAGTTGTGTTGCGTCAAGCCACCCAAGGTGGTTTGGTGACTCGGGTGAATCAAATTGCGTCATTTCCTTGTTGTTCCACCCGTGATATGTGTCTTCAGCAGGAGGCAGATTCAGTCATCGGGGAGCTGTTGGTGTTTTGGAGGCGGAAGTCGAGTAAAGTCAAGTCAACTTTATTTATATAGCGCTTTTTACAGTGCAGATTGTTTCAAAGCAGTTTCACAGTGTTAAACAGGAAAATAATGCAACAGAATTTGATTCGGCTTCACAGCCATTCTGGGGAAAACTTTGATGTCATCAGTCACCTCCCAGCTCTGAGGAGCGTAAGAAACTCTCCAGGTCTGCGGTGATTCTGTTTCGGCAGTAGGATCGCCTAGTGGAGAACGAGGGAGTGCTTTATCGGAGGGTGTTCCCTTTCAGTCGGTCACGTTCGACGTACGTCGGAACTGACCGACGAATTGGGATCTGTTTCCAGAGACCGACCTACTTCGAGTGATTAAAACGAGCCAATGGACATTGGCATGCAGTTCACACATTCCACGCACCGCCCCGCAGCGCGGGTATAAATACGGAAGTGGAATACCGCATCATTGCTTTTTAACTTCGGAGCCGAATGGTTTGCTGTATCAAGCTGTTTCTACGAAGAGTGTTTAGACGAGTCTCGAGGAGGATCGCTGTCTTACCTGGGTGCTGGTGTGACGGCGCGAGTCAGCGAGCGGCCGCTGCAACATACACTTGTTCCTGTGTTGGTTGGCTGGGCGTTTCCGTTCTTTGAGTGCTCACACGCAGGCTTGCAATCGGACTGCTGTGAGCCGCGGCCATCTCCCTGAGTGCTTCAGCACTTCTAAAAGAGCATTTCCTTCTAAAAGAGCAACACGGTATGACCTGCGTCTTTTTCAAGATGTCACTCAAACCGTGTGTTTCTGGATGCAGTTGTTTCCTGTCCTCATTTGATGGCCACGATCTCTCTCGCATATAAACATGTGAGATTGCTTTCGTGGGTGATCCATGCTCTCCTGAGCAATGCTGGGCGTTGTTCGTCTCACCTTTCTCGTAAGGGCTGAGCGTTCAGCGCGCCGTGTGCCGTCTCGCGCCGGCTGATAGCGGGGGTTGTCACGGCAACCCAGCGCGTCACTCGGCGCTCTGATGCGCGGTCGAGACTATGAAACCTCAAACGGGGTTGAGTCCCTTCACTTATTCCCCGATCTAGTTTCTTTTCTGGGGCTCCAGAAAAGGATTACTTTGGCTAATAAGCGCTGGTGACCTGAGGATTACAGTGGGGCTTCCCCGCCGAGTACATCTCTTCGGGCCCCCACTCCTCTATCGCATCACGAGCGTACTGAGACTTTGTTTGTGGGTGGTTCATGTTCTCTCACGAGAACATGACCACGTCGGCGCGTTGTTCACCTTGCTCTTTCATAGGGGCTGGATTGTTCAGCGCGCCGTGTGCCGTCAAGTCTGACGGCCACGCTCATTGTCTCACATGCCTGCTGGTAGCTTACAGATGGGATTGCTGGTCCTTTTTAAAAAAAAAAAAAAAAAAAAAAAGGGGATCTAGCGTTTCATTTGGCGCTCTGGCGGAGGACAGATGTCAATTGCTGCATCGGAGAGAGGGCTGTTATGCGCTGGAAATGATAATGCTGAGTTTCCCACTATAATGGTGTGTGCTCATGCTGAATCAGATTCAGAGTTGACAGCAATGTTTTCCGGGGTGGCTGCCCGGATGTGCATTGGAAAAATTTAACAGCATGGAACTATTTGGTGTCAAAATATGGAACACCAAAAGGGCCATAACCTGTATAAGTTTTTCCCTCTCTCACTGCCCTCTGTCCTGCATGCATGAGGGTAGTCCCGACCCAGGGGTTATGCAGGAACTGCGTGCGGTGATGGACCTCGCTCTCCTAAACCTGGCAGATATGCGTGAGCCCGACGAAGTTCGGTTCCTCATCGCCCCTGTCTGTCAGGCTGGCCTCTTCGGCGACGCCAATGAGAACTTCGCCCAGCAGTTCTTGGTGGCCCAGAAGCAGACGGAGGTGGCTAAAAAAATAATAATAATAAAAAAATAAATAAAAAAAAACCCTGCCCCGACGACCAGCTGTTGCCTACACCCAGTCGTCGGCCGCAGCACCTCCATCTGCTTGTCGCCGAGGGCGCCACCCTGCGTCCGCCTCCACCCAGGCAGCAGGTGGCTGGGCGCAAGGGAGGTGCCCAACCCGTCCAGGGTCCCGCGAGCCTGCTAGCAAGCACAAGGGCAAGCGACCCTGAAACGGGCAGCCCAGCGAGAGAAGAATTGCTCGGGGAGACGGTGTCCGCTCCCCTTCCTCCCCCGGAGGAGGACCGGGGGGAGAATATTTTTTTGGTTTCGGTCCTGCCGCTGGCTCCCCGGAGTCCAGCGGTACCCACATTCTCAGAGCAGTTCTTCCCTCCCTGAGCCCAGAGAGGGACAGGTTGGCAGTGTGCGACGCCCCCGGGCCTTGCCACTCCTTTCCTCCCCTCTCACCCCTCGCCAGGGGGCAGCAGATTGGGCACCGAGGACGCCCCCGGGCCTTCTCACCCACTCTCTGCCCCACCTGGAGTATTCAGGCAACACTCCGGGCCGCCTCCCGAGTCGGGTCTGAATACTCCACCTCGCTGCCTCACCCCGGGTACGTCTGTGGTGCCGTTGATCCCGCTAGTTCGGTCTCTGGGGGCCTGGCTAGGTCTCCCCAGGCCGTCTCACTGGCTCATCCGTACCATCAGACTCGGCTATGCGATTCAATTCGCACGCCGGCCTCCCAAGTACAGGGGCATCCTCTTCACCTCCGTGCGGAGCAGCGATGCCCATGTCTTGCGGTCCGAGATCGATGTCCTGCTGGCGAAGGGCGCGGTCGAGTCGGTTCCTCCTGCCAATATGAGGTCGGGGTTCTACAGCCCCTACTTCATTGTACCCAAGAAAGGGGGTGGGTTAAGGCCAATCTTGGACCTGCGCATTCTGAATCGGGCCCTGCACAAGCTTCCGTTCAAAATGTTAACGCAGAAACGCATTTTCCAATGCATCCGTCCCCAAGATTGGTTCGCAGCGATCGACCTGAAGGACGCGTACTTTCATGTCTCTATCCTTCCTCGACACAGACCGTTCCTGCGCTTTGCGTTCGAGGGGAGGGCATATCAGTACAAAGTCTTGCCCTTCGGGCTGTCCCTGTCGCCTCGCGTCTTCACGAAGGTCGTCGAGGCAGACATTGTTCCGCTCAGAGAACGCGGCGTTCGCTTACTCAACTATCTCGACGACTGGCTCATACTCGCCCAGTCTCGGGAGCAGTTGTGCGAACACAGGGACATGGTGCTCAGTCACCTCAGCCTGTTGGGACTTTGGGTCAACCGGGAGAAGAGCAAACTCTGCCCCGCGCAGAGGATCATTTGTCTCGGTATGGAGCTGGATTCGGTCAGCCGGACAGCGCGCCTCACTCCAGAGCGCGTCCGGTCAGTGTTGAACTGCTTGAATACGTTCAAAGGCAGGACAGCGGTCCCACTGAAATTATTTCAGAGGCTCCTGGGGCATATGGCATCTGCAGCCACGGTAACGCTGCTCGGATTGCTTCATATGAGACCGCTTCAACGCTGGTTGCACGACCGAGTCCCGAGATGGGCGTGGCAGAGCGGTCAGTACCGGGTCCTAGTTACTCCTTACTGTCGCCAAACCTTCAGTCCGTGGTCAGACCCCTCGTTTCTCCGGGCCGGAGTGTCCCTAGAACAGGTGTCGAGGCATGCTGTGGTCTTCACGGATGCCTCATCCACGGGCTGGGGGGCCACGTACAACGGGCATGCAGCTTCGGGTCTGTGGACGGGGCCCCAACTGCGTTGGCATATCAATTGTCTAGAGTTACTGGCGGTACGTCTTGCCCTGGCCCGGTTCAAGAAACCGCTTTGGGGCAAGCACGTACTGGTCCGTTCGGAGAGCACTGCGGCCGTTGCGTACATCAACCGTCAGGGTGGTCTACGCTCCCGTTGCATGCTCCGGCTTGCCCGCCATCTCCTCCTGTGCAGTCAGAAGTTTGTGAGGTCACTTCGTGCCATTCACATCCCAGGTGCGCTGAACCAGACAGCCGACGAGCTCTCTCGCCAGTCGACACCTCCGGGCGAATGGCGACTCCACCCCCGGAGCGTCCAGCTGATATGGGACCACTTCGGAGTTGCACAGGTAGACCTGTTCGCTTCTCCGGACTCGACCCATTGCCAGTGGTACTACTCCCTGACCGGAGGTACCTTAGGCATAGATGCACTGGCGCACAGCTGGCCCCCGGAACCTACGCAAGTATGCGTTCCCCCCAGTGAGCCTTCTCGCACAGACACTGTGCAAGGTCAGGGAGGACGAGGAGCAGGTCTTGTTAGTTGCGCCCTACTGGCCCAACCGGACCTAGTTCCCAGAACTCACACTCCTCGCGACAGCCCCTCCCTGGCCGATCCCCCTGAGGAAGGACCTGCTTTCTCAGGGGCGGGGCACTCTATGGCACCCGCGTCCAGACCTCTGGAATCTCCATGTCTGGTCCCTGGACGGGACGCGGAGGTTCTAGGTGGCCTACCACAAGCAGTGGTAGACACCATCGCTTCAGCTAGAGCCCCCTCTACGAGGCGCCTCTACTCTCTGAAGTGGAACCTGTTCGTCGAGTGGTGCTCTTCCCGCCGGGAAGACCCCCGAAAGTGTTCGATTAACGTTGTGCTTCCTTCCTGCAGGATGGGTTGGATCGAAGGCTGTCTCCCTCCACCCTCAAAGTGTACGTCGCAGCAATAGCGGCGTATCACGATGCAGTAGACGGTAAATCCTTAGGTAAGCACGACTTAATCGTCAGGTTCCTCAGAGGTGCGAGGAGACTAAATCCTCCTCGTTCTACCTCGTTACCCTCTTGGGACTTAGCCCTGGTGCTCAGAGCACTTCAGGGTCCTCCATTTGAACCTTTGCAGTCTGTTGAGCTAAAAATCCTGTCCATGAAGACAGTTCTCCTGATTGCATTGGCTTCAATCAAGAGGGTAGGGGACCTGCATGCACTCTCGGTCGACGAATCATGCCTAGAATTCGGGCCGGCCAACTCTCACGTTGTCCTGAGACCCCGGCCTGGATACGTGCCCAAGGTTCCTACCACTCCCTTTCGGGACCAGGTGGTGAACCTGCAAGCGCTGCCTTCGGAGGAGGCAGACCCAACCCTAGCTTTGTTATGTCCCGTCCGCGCTCTTCGCGCTTACGTTGACCGGACTCAGAGCTTCAGATCCTCACAGCAGCTCTTCATCTGTTACGGAGGCCAGCAGAAGGGAAAGGCTGTCTCCAAGGAGAGGTTGGCCCACTGGATAGTGGATGCCATTGTCTTGGCTTACCAGTCCCAAGACGTACCTTGCCCGTTCGGGTTGCGAGCACACTCAACAAGGTTGGCTCAAGGCGCCTCGCTGACAGATATATGTAGAGCTGCGGGCTGGGCGACACCTAACACGTTCGCTAGATTTTATAGCCTCCGTGTAGAGCCGGTATCTTCCCGCATTCTCGCCCCCAGTGGCCAGCAGCGCTAAGTGCCCGTTCTAAGTGTCGGCTTGCATACGCCACTCCCGCCCTCTGGGCCGGATACGTGCGTTCCACAAGCATACGGGTGCAGGCCTGGCATCAGACGGCCGCCACGTCTGACACCTGAGGGGTGACGGAGGAACTCACAGGGTTAGCCGATTTTGCTCCAGTCGTGTTCCCCGAAAATCGGCTAACCCTGTGAGTTCCTCCGTCACCCCTCCGGTGTCAGACGTGGCGGCCGTCTGATGCCAGGCCTGCACCCGTATGCTTGTGGAACGTGTGTGTAGGCTGGGTTCAATATGTTGCGGTCCCCTCTAGGCTACCCCATATGTGTATTTTCCACGGTACCAGCTACCCTACTCGGCTAGCTCCGTGTCTTTCCTTCGACAGAGCTTCCTCTGTCGTCTCTGGCTGTGTTCTTCCCCCCCCTGGAACCAGGTTGGGTCCACCCCAGAGACTGCCATTTGTTGCACTACCCTGTTAGGTTAGTCCTTATGTGTATTCCACCTCTCCTTCCATTGAGGGATGTGGTCCGCAGCGTACCATCTCCCGAGACGGGCACGCTTTCCCAGCGTTATCCAATAGTCATGCTGAGTGGGTCTTGCAGTAACAGCAGTGACTGTCCTTCCCTGCCCGGAGCCCTGACTCCCACTCTAACATAGGAGTGGTCCAGCGAGCTCAGGCAGGACGCTGGAAGGGCCAGCCTCCTGGCGTGTTGGTAGGGATCCCAATTCGTCGGTCAGTTCCGACGTACGTCGAACGTGACCGACTGAAAGGGAACGTCTCGGTTACGTATGTCACCCTCGTTCCCTGAAGGAGGGAACGGAGACGTACGTCCCGTCGCCAGGTGCTGTGCTTCAGCTGAAGGCCGAGTCACTTATCTCGGCTCCTCAGTTGAAAAGCAATGATGCGGTATTCCATTTCCGTATTTATACCCGCGCTGCGGGGCGGTGCGTGGAATGTGTGAACCGCATGCCAATGTCCATTGGCTCGTTTTAATCACTCGAAGTAGGTCGGTCTCTGGAAACAGATCCCAATTCGTCGGTCAGTTCCGACGTACGTCTCCGTTCCCTCCTTCAGGAAACGAGGGTTACATACGTAACCGAGACGTTTCGCCCGGATGGTTCTCCAAGTGCTATTGCCGGCGGCCATGAAGTCTGAAGTACTGACCCAACTTCACCAATAGCACGGGCACCAGGGTGTGGAGCTGTAGCGAATTAGCTCAGAGGGGAAATATTAATAATTATTCATATCTCATTATGAAAAACATAAAACATACATACAAAAAACATACATGGCAAGAGGCAAAGTTAAACTGGTTGGAAGAACCGGGTCAGAACAGATGGATGAAGTTATGCAAGTTATGTAGTCTAAACTGGGAGAACCATCCCTGAGAACCACGTCTGAGCAAAGGAGTTTACAGTTTTACTAACTACAGTGATTTGTATTTCTTAGTACATTACTTGCGTTTGCCCGGAAAGGCGTCCAGATATACAGTCGCAGGAGAAAGTCTTGATGGTTCCGTCCGATGGTTTTGCAGTTACGATCGTTTCCTTCCGTGTTGAGCGAAGGAACGACAGTGAACTTGGTTGAGGAAGTTGCACACGGCCTGCTGGCCCAACTGGCCGTGTGGTGGCATCTGGTTTCCTGTCCCACACACACGTGAGGCTGTTTGTAGGCCTTATCGACCTGCTGGCCTGCTAGCCAAGATGGGGTGTCGGTTCAGCCAGAAAAAGAGAAGATAGAGGGAGTGGATCTGCAGCGTCTCTCTTAAGAGTGTCAGAGAAATCCCACCCTTGACGGTTGAGTTGACCCATGGGATTGTTAGGCTTTCCCAGCGGGAAATTACTCTGTGGGAGATTTATGGCTCTTTGTTTCGAGCAAGATTCAATGGGCCTGTGCCTCATTGAACCTCAGCTCTGTAAGTTTGTGCAGTCTGTTTTGTGTTTTTGTGAGTTGTGCAAATATTAGTTATGTAAAGTGTTGTGTATTTGTCTTTTTGTTATTTTTGTTTGTTTGAAACCATTGTCAGCCATGCACCTCAAGCCGTCAGATGCTGCCTTGTATAACGATTACTATTTTAATGTGATTTTTCTTCTTTCTTTAAATTAAATTTTGTATTAATAAAATGTTGTACTTTTTTATGATACCCACATTTCTGCCTACCTTCTTGTGAGTCGAACCTGTGTGACCTAATAACAATCTTTTAGGTGTCATTTATATTTCCCTAGGTGAAATTCCTAGGGTGGCGTAGTCGAAATTCCTTGTGTCTGAAACCTGTACCACTCCGTCACACTCTCAGTAACACATTCCACAACACACTCTGTTACAGCATGTTATGGATCTGCGGTCAGGGCATGAAACATTAAATCATTTTTTTTTACACATGTAAGAAACATGTTGTGGTTAAGTGGCGTTGGGAAATAAAGCAGCAGCTTTTAACCTCTTTCCAACACAAGGTGGTGATTAGCCTGAGGAATGAATGTGTAACATTTAAAGCATGCTGCAGTTATTACGCAACAGGTGACATACCACACATTCTTGCTTTTCCTCAGGTGGTACAACGAAGGCCTGAGGTGTTGGCAAAGGCTGTGTCAAATAGACTCTCCCCTGTGAAGGCCTCCTTCCCTTCCCCTCTGTACAGATAAAAACGCATATCGTTTGGGCATTGTAAGGGAAAGTTATTATATGAGTCTAGCTGAACTGACGAAAACACTTCCGGATGCATACACACACACACACATATTAAGCAACATCCTAAGATGACGGGACGAAAGGGAAGAAAGAATGCTAAAGTATGGAAAAATCTGCAAAAGCCAGCATTGTCTGTACAAGAGTAACTGTCAGCTGACAAGACATCGACACACTTGATTTCCTTTGTAGACAAACTAGACTTCCTCTTTGGAAAAACCCAAACTGCTTAAAGGGGGGGGGGGGGGGGACACTCAGTTTCAGTCAGTCTCATGTCAATCTTGAGTACCTATAGAGTAGCATTGCATTCTGCATATCTCCGAAAAGTCTTTATTTTAATTATAATTATAAAAGAAAGATGCGCTGTTCCGAGTCTTTCCGAAAAAAGCCGTGCGGCTGGGGGCGTATCGTGTGGGCGGAGCTAAAGAATGTCGAGCGCGCGCCGCTGTTACTGTGTTGAGTGCGTCTGAAAGCTGCGTCATCCCTAAAGGCGGGGAAAAACTTTATTCAACATAAAAAATGGCTTTTAATCAGATACAGCCATACATCTATGATCCGGAATCAGACCCAGAGGCTGAAGTTGAACAGGAGCAGCAGCAAATAACACAAGAGCAGGACGTCGACTATGTGGTAAAAGTTACACTAACTATATAATATGTTTAGCGGCTTGTGTTATTTAGAACACCATGTCAAGCGCGAGTGTTACAATGTGTGTGTGTGTGTGTGTGTGTGTGTGTGTGTGTGTGTGTGTGTGTGTGTGTGTGTGTGTGTGTGTGTGTGTGTGTGTGTGTATGTGTGTGTGTGTGTTTACGCGTGGTTTGTGTAGACATGATTTGTAGTAAGCGGACTGGTTTTGCGCGTCAGGCTAGTGTTTACATAGAAAGACATGGAATAGTAGCGCATTTGAATGAAGAAGCGCGCTTATTTAGTTCAACATATTTCCCCACTCTTTGTGTATTGTTGTTTGGAGTGCTTTTACAATACACAAACATACACATATAGTGGCCAGCTAATCAAATGTACACACACTATACATCGCATGCTCCATTGATCAATACGTGATCATGTTTGGGCTACTTGATGGGCATAGGCAAAAACAGACATTTGAAGCAGTCAAACCTGCGGTTCCAACGTTGGGACCTTTATTGTTGGGACCGCTCCATCCTTCAGTATTAGGCGATCTGAAAATCCGTCGTCGAACTGGGCCTTGTTTATAAAACAATCGGCACCGAAATGCAGGGAACAGACATAAATATTTGCGCAACTCAGTTGCTGATCCGGAAAAGCAAATTCCATCTGTACGAGCCAGCGCTTTGATGGCCGTAGCCTATTGCTTTCACGCTCTCTCTCTCTCTCTCGCGCGCGCGCGCTCTTCCGGTAGAATTGTCCGTACGGCCCATACAAGGAAATTCCGCCCTGTTGACGTCAAGCGGACCCATGATCGAAAAAAACTTTCCGAAACTTATGATTAACAGGAAGTACTAATTTTGGCAAAGAAATACTCCCATCAAACGTCCACCTTAGCTTTTGAAACTGTGTCCATGTTTAGCATGGGAATCCAAGTCTTTAACAGTGCAAAAAGATCAGTATGCATGAAACAGCATTTCACCCCCCCTTTAACATGTAAACAACTCTGTATAAATACCCCTGTATTTTTTCTTTCGGTGTGCATTCCTTTTTGATTTCTTTTGATTGATGTACCATCATTGAGAATTACTCTCTCTCTGTATTTTTATTTGCATTGCTCTGCTGTATCATTCTGACTTGTATTGCTCAGACGAGAACAAGTTCATTTTTACATCTATTGCTTGAAACTGCATACAAGGTATTTTAAACCTTTATATTGACCCACTCATACATGATTGTCTGAGATTGGATAAGCTGAAGTATTATAACCTGTAACCTTTTATTATTTTGCTAATTATTTTTTGGATCATTGTTTAACCAGTGCTTTTATCTTTTGTATAAATAATTTTTCATTTTATAAAGAAAAAGTATTTTTTCAGTTTTTTACCTCAGCTTATAAAGTCAGTTGCATAAAGAATAGATAGAGCATTTTTTATCACATCTTACAAGGCCAAGGGGTCAAGCAACCATCGATGAGAAAAGCCACCGGGAGGTGAGTATGGTCTCATTACAAGGGTTATTGACTGTTTATTGATTTTGTATTGTTCATTAAGGGATGAGGTGTTCATATCACTAGATTATTGGTATGAGAGAACGAGCTAGTGTAGGCTTAGACCTAATTCTGACCTGACAGCAAAAGACTGCTTATCTGCAATTATTATAATTGTATCTTAAGGGTTAATCAGGAACTGGGATAAATACCGGATCCCACAACATGGGGGCTTCGTCTGGGATGATTTAATATTAATATAATTTAATATTGTCAAACCAAAAAAAAAAAAAGAATCCGAGTGAACAATAATAATTTAAATCAATAAAGCGTTTCTATTCGAATGCTCCATTAGAAGTCTCAAAAGCACGGAGAGGAAGCTACTAGGAAAAGTAACTTCCTCATTTTAACCTCAGTAATATATCTCAGGGACGCCTGAGAAAAGATATTTCTGTTGTTAAAACTGGTAATAAAATCTGGAGGACAGCGCTGTGGGACCAAGAGAGTACCCAATACTAGGACCTCAAATGTAAAAGGATAATTACCAAAAGAGAGGAAACAGACACACAGTTATGGATAATATAACTAATATCAATTTGCTCTCCCAAGATGAATTAACTAAACAACTAAAAAATGCGGGATATGAAGGAAGTGAGGAAATGTTAACCACTGGAAACACTTTATACACCGCTAATGTAGAAAGTTTACAAAAACTAGTCAAAAAAGTTAGGGAATCGAGTAAAAGCAAACAAATTATAGTAGATATTGCAGACAGTGAAACCACCGTTCCAATTGTTAAAGGAGTTAACATACGAGTGATTAAAAACGGTGTTCCCAATACGGAAGCATTGGTCTAAGCAAACTCGCCTACCCCATCAGAATCTGACAGGGAGGGAGCGACGGGTTGTGACGCTGACCATTTCAAAAAAGGAAGTAGAATAATGCCAATGGAGGCAGGGGTGATTCCTAAACATAGTGCTTTCGTTACAGGATTCAGTCCTCTGATAACGGGGGGAGGATCATGGGAAGTTGGAAAAAATGCGTTTAGACCGTATCAAACATCCACGGAAAGAAAAAGTAAAGATAATTATAGTATACGGGTAGAAGGTAGATCTGATAAGAGTTCGAGTTCAGAATATACTGGGGATGAGGAAATACCTCGTAGAAAGAAAATTAATTACAAAAAATCTAGAAGCCAATCTCGTGAGAGGCGAAGTAGCTCTCATCAAAGAGAACACGACACTTTGGGAGGAAGAACGTTCTTAACCTGCCCCGGTCTTGTTCTTAAAACAGGAGATTCGCACCTAGCAAATATAAAGGGACCAGGACAAAAAATAATAAAATTAGCGTGCAGACCTACCGCGGATGAAATTTTAGATATGCCCGGAACAAGTTCAAAAGCTAAAATAGATATGTTAGCAGAACAATTAGATTGTATGCAGAAATCGTTGTGTTACATGCTGTTAGATGAGAAAAGAAACGACAGACAAGAACCGACTAACAACGAAATTTGGAAATTGAGAGAATACACCCACCAGGAGCTACCACCCCATAAGGGCAAAGCTCCCAGAAAACAAATAAAACCTGATAAAACTAGAAAGTTTATTAGGGAGAGTAGTGAAAAAGACTACAGAAAAGGAAGATATGAAAAGAGCGTAGAGGATGAAGAAGAATCATCTGAATCTCTGTCTGAATCTGAATACTCAACTTCTGACAGAGAAGAGACAAGCAGCAAGAAACAGTTACTTCCTCCTAAGCCTCAAATAGATTTGTCACTAATGGCAGCCATCTCTAGGCAAGAAAAGGGGAGAATAAACTCAGAATCAGATGAGGAAGTAAGGCCTAAACTAAGGCGTGGGCCGAAAAGACAGGCAAAAACTGACAGCGTCACTTCAATTCAGCTATTGCAGAATATGCGATTTCCTGGCGCAGGCAACAATAACATGGCCAAAGCTAGGATGGTAGCTGAATTGGGGGAAACGCTGAATGTCACAAAAAACCTGATTGAACAAATGATTAAGTATCATACAGGATTGTCTCTAAGATTGGAAACGTTAAAAGATCATAATTCACAAATAATTGGAATAGATGAGGAAGCCGAATTTAGGAAAGAGGTAGAGATTGTAAAAACCACAGGATTGTGGCCATATCTATCTTAAAAGGCTAGAGAAGGCTGGACTGAAACAAAAATGTTAGCCAGATTAAAAAAGATAGTCGTAGACCTACCAGGTTGCAGAGAAATTGCAAGTTGGGGGGCAGAAACGGACTGGTCAGAATTGTCTAAATTTGCAGCAAGATATGACAGAGAAACAAATAGAAGACAAAGAATGAAAGACAGCTCAGGACCAGAAAGGAATAGACCAACAGAGAGAGCTAGAGACAAACAAAAATCTAACTTTCAAAAAGATTAATTCCGATCAAATGACCGACAAAAGCTCAGGCCTAGTGAGAAAGACCACAAAAAACAAGCTTATCAAAAAACTAAACCACAGGCCAGACCAACACAGTCAAAAAACCAAGGAAAGAAAAATGATTACATTGAACCAGAAAAATGGGCTAAAATGTCAGACGAACAGAAAAAGGCACACATAAGTAAAAAGAATAAAAAAGCAGAAGGGTTGAGACTGCGTGCTGAGTGTGTGCTCTAATCAACCAGGAGAACTATTGAATTGTTTGATTGTTGCTGTGGAGAAAACGATATCATGCCGCCTAAAAAGTATACTGCGCAGGCCGAGGAGGTTGACGATATAAAGCGATCTCTCGACATGTTGACGGAGGAGGTTTCTGTTGTAAGACAACAGCAGAAAACCATCATGAGCTTGGTGGAGGAAGTTAAAGCTCTCAGGCTTCAAAACATTGAAAAAGAAAAGCAGATAATGGCACTGGAAAACCGAGTGGCCGATTTGGAACAATATAACAGGATGAATGACATTATACTCACTGGGTTGGATATCAAACCTCGCTCTTACGCTAGAGTGGTGGCGACACGGAATGAAGGAGAGGCGAGTGATCAAGACGCTGCATCGGTTGAACAGCAGGTGACGGCGTTCCTACACTCATCGAGGATTGAGTTGGACAGGGACAACATTGAAGCTTGTCATACTCTCCCACGGAGAAATAAGATGGACAAACCAGCCATAATAATTCGGTTCACTAACAGGAAACATAAGATGGAACTGTTGAAACAAGGAAGAAGGCTGAAGGGCACGGATGTGTATCTGAACGAACATTTGACAAAGAAAAACGCAGACATTGCCAGTAAGGCCCGACTCCTTAGAAGACAGAAAAAAATACAATCTACATGGACTTCCAATTGTAAAATCTTCATCAAGACGAATGGAACACCAGAGCAAGCCAAAGTGCAAGTTATTAGGGATCTGGAGGATCTGAAGAAATATCCATCCATCCATCCATCTTCTTCCGCTTATCCGGGGCCGGGTCGCGGGGGCAGCAGTCTAAGCAGAGATGCCCAGACTTCCCTCTCCCTAGACACTTCCTCCAGCTCTTCCGGGGGGACACCGAGGCGTTCCAAGGCCAGCCGGGAGACATAGTCCCTCCAGCGTGTCCTTGGTCTTCCCCGGGGCCTCCTCCCGGTTGGACATGCCCGAAACACCTTCCCGGGAAGGCGTTCAGGAGGCATCCGGAACAGATGCCCGAGCCACCTTAGCTGTCCCCTCTCGATGTGGAGGAGCAGCGGCTCTACTCCGAGTTCCTCCCGAGTGACTGAGCTTCTCACCCTATCTCTAAGGGAGCGCCCAGCCACCCTGCGGAGAAAGCTCATTTCGGCCGCCTGTATCCGGGATCTTGTCCTTTCGGTCATGACCCAAAGCTCATGACCATAGGTGAGAGTAGGAACGTAGATTGACCGGTAAATCGAGAGCTTCGCCTTACGGCTTAGCTCTTTCTTCACCACGACAGACCGGTACATCGACCGCATTACTGCAGAAGCTGCACCGATCCGTCTGTCAATCTCCCGTTCCATCCTCCCCTCACTCGTGAACAAGACCCCTAGATACTTGAACTCCTCCACTTGGGGCAGGAACTCTCCACCAACCTGAAGTGGGCAAGCCACCCTTTTCCGACTGAGGACCATGGCCTCGGATTTGGAGGTGCTGATCCCCATCCCAGCCGCTTCACACTCGGCTGCAAACTGTCCCAGTGCATGCTGAAGGTCTTGGTTAGAAGGGGCCAACACGACAACGTCATCCGCAAAGAGCAGAGACGAAACCGTGTGGTCCCCAAACCTGACACCCTCCGGCCCTTGGCTGCGCCTAGAAATTCTGTCCATAAAAATTATGAACAGAACCGGCGACAAAGGGCAGCCCTGCCGGAGTCCAACATGCACCGGGAACAAGTCTGACTTACTGCCGGCAATGCGGACCAAACTCCTGCTTCGGTCATACAGGGACCGGACAGCCCTCAGCAAAGGACCCAGGACCCCATACTCCCCGAGCACCCTCCACAGGATGCCGCGAGGGACACAGTCGAATGCCTTCTCCAAATCCACAAAACAAATGTGGACTGGTTGGGCAAACTCCCATGAACCCTCCAGCACCCTGTAGAGGGTATAGAGCTGGTCCAGTGTTCCACGACCAGGACGAAAACCACACTGTTCCTCCTGAATCCGAGGTTCCACTATCGGCCGAATTCTCCTCTCCAGTACCCTGGCATAGACTTTCCCGGGGAGGCTGAGAAGTGTGATCCCCCTATAGTTGGAACACACCCTCCGGTCCCCCTTTTTAAAAAGAGGAACCACCACCCCGGTCTGCCATCCCAGAGGCACTGTCCCCGACCGCCACGCGATGCTGCAGAGGCGTGTCAGCCAAGACAGCCCCACAACATCCAGAGACTTGAGGTACTCAGGGCGGATCTCATCCACCCCCGGTGCCTTGCCACCGAGGAGTTTCTTGACCACCTCGGTGACTTCAGCCCGGGTGATGGACGAGTCCTCCTCTGAGCCCCCAGCCTCTGCTTCCTCAATGGAAGACGTGACGGCGGGATTGAGGAGATCCTCGAAGTATTCCTTCCACCGTCCGACAACATCCCCAGTTGAGGTCAACAGCCGCCCATCGCCACTGTAAACAGCGTTGGTAGGGCACTGCTTCCCCCTCCTGAGGCGCCGGACGGTTTGCCAGAATCTCTTCGAGGCCAGCCGATAGTCCTTTTCCATGGCCTCACCGAACTCCTCCCAGGCCCGAGTTTTTGCCTCCACAACCACCCGGGCTGCAGTCCGTTTAGCCTGCCGGTACCTGTCAGCTGCCTCAGGAGTCCCACAAGCCAGCCAGGCCCGATAGGACTCCTTCTTCAGCTTGACGGCATCCCTTACTTCCGGTGTCCACCACCGGGTTCTGGGATTGCCGCCTCGACAGGCACCGGAGACCTTGCGTCCACAGCTCCGAGCAGCCGCTTTGACAATGGAGGTGGAGAACATGGTCCACTCGGACTCAATATCTCCAGCCTCCCTCGGGATCTGGTCGAAGCTCTGCCGGAGGCAGGAGTTGAAGATCTCTCTGACAGAAGACTCGGCCAAACGTTCCCAGCAGACCCTCACAGTACGTTTGGGTCTACCGAGTCTATCCAGCTTCCTCCCCCGCCATCGGATCCAACTCACCACCAGGTGGTGATCAGTTGACAGCTCCGCCCCTCTCTTCACCCGAGTGTCCAAGACATACGGCCGCAGGTCAGATGAAACGACCACAAAGTCGATCATTGACCTACGACCTAGGGTGTCCTGGTGCCATGAGCACTGATGGACACCCTTATGCTTGAACATGGTGTTCGTTATGGACAAACTGTAACTAGCACAGAAGTCCAATAACTGAACACCACTCGGGTTCAGATCAGGGGGGCCGTTCCTCCCAATCACGCCCCTCCAGGTTTCACTGTCATTGCCCACGTGGGCGTTGAAGTCCCCCAGTAGAACGACGGAGTCCCCAGTCGGAGCACTCTCCAGCACCCCTCCCAGGGACACCAAGAAGGTCGGGTACTCTGCACTGCTGTTTGGCCCATAGGCACACACAACAGTGAGAGACCTATCCCCGAGCCGAAGCCGCAGGGAAACGACCCTCTCGTTCACCGGGGTAAACTCCAACACATGGCGGCAGAGCTGGGGGGCTATAAGCAAACCCACACCAGCCCGCCGCCTCTCACCATGGGCAACTCCAGAGTGGTGAAGAGTCCATCCCCTCTCGAGAAGTGTGGTTCCAGAGCCCAAGCCGTGCGTGGAGGTGATTCCGACTATCTCTAGTCGGAACCTCTCAACCTCACGCACAAGCTCAGGCTCTTTCCCCGCCAGCGAGGTGACATTCCATGTCCCAAGAGCTAGTTTCCGTGTCCAGGGATCGGGTCGTCTAGGCCCCCGCCTTCGACTGCTGCCCGATTCACTTTGCACCGGCCCCTTACGGTCCCTCCCGTGAGTGGTGGGCCCACGGGAAGGTGTCCCCACGTCGCTCCTTCGGGCTGAGCCCGGCCGGACCCCGTGGGGGAAGGCCCGGCCACCAGGCGCTCGCATACGAGCCCCAACCCCAGGCCTGGCTCCAGGGTGGGGCCCCGGCTGCGCCATACCGGGCGACGTCACGGTCCTCCTTTTTTTTGGCATCATAAGGGTTTTTGAACTGCTCTTAGTCTGACCCGTCACCTAGGACCTGTTTGCCTTGGGAGACCCTACCAGGGGCATATAGCCCCGGACAACATAGCTCCTAGGGTCATTCGGGTACTCAAACCCCTCCACCACGTTAAGGTGGCAGTTCATGGAGGAGGATATCTGAAGAAATATCAGTAAGGAAAATGAGACCAGGTAATGCAAAATACCTAAGAATGAGAAGATCATAAAAAGTCAACTATGTCATCTGTTGAAAATAAAAAGTTAGGTACATCGGGATTAGAAAATTTTGTATATACTGAATATAAAATGCAAGATATAGAAAGTAACATTGATCCGGAAAATAACTTACTTATTAATATTAACAACAGTTGTAGATATTACACAGATGAGCAATTCAATATAACATTCCAACTAGGGAAAGATATTTCAATAATCCATTTTAATAGTAGAAGTCTATATGCCAATTTTCAAAGCATTAAAGATTATTTAAGACAATTAAAGAATCCATTCAACATCATAGCGATTTCAGAGACCTGGCTTAGTGATGAAAAAGGGGTGGACTTTGAGATTGAGGATTATGAATTGAATTATAGAAATAGAGTGAATAGAAGTGGAGGAGGTGTGGCAGTATATGTGCATAATAGTCTGAAGTATAAGGTGGTGGAGGGTATGACTGCAATTGTCGATGACTTGTTGGAATGCATTACAATAGAAATATGTATGGAAAAGTCAAAAAACATTGTTGTGAGTTGTATATACAGAACCCCTGGATCAAACATTGCATTATTTAATGATTGGATGGAAAAACTATTCACAAAAATATCGAAAAAGACTATGTTCATATGTGGAGACTTTAATATAGATTTATTAAATCCAAAAAAGCACAAATTGACAGAAGATTTCATTAATATAATGTATAGCATGGGTTTGTATCCAACAATCAGTAGACCCAGTAGAATCACATGTCATAGTGCCACATTAATTGATAATATATTTACAAATATTATGGATGACAATATAGAGAGTGGACTATTATATAATGACATTAGTGATCATTTACCTGTTTTTATTGTTTATCACTGTAAGTATAGAAAACCTAATGATATTAGTTATATCACATCATACAAAAGAGTAAGAACGGTAGAAAACATAAATGCGTTCAAGAGTGAATTAATGGAACAAAATTGGAATATAGTATATGAGGAGAATGACATTGATAAAGCGTATAATGATTTTCTAAATATTTTTACATCATTGTATGATAAAAACTGTCCTATAAAACAATATAGAAACAAGCGGAGTAGTAAAACAAATAGTCCATGGATCACAAAAGGTTTATTAAATGCCTGTAAGAAGAAAAACACACTATATAGACACTTTATTAAATATCGCTCCCAAGAAGCTGAAAATAAATATAAAAAGTATAAGAATAAATTAATTAGTATTATGAGGGGGTGTAAAAAAGAATATTACAATAAAATATTAGAGATTAATAAAAATAATATGAAAGGTTTATGGAACATTCTAAACGGTATAATTAGAAATGAAACAAAAAATACAAATATAATTTATCCGGATTATTTTGTAGATAATAATAAGATACTAAAAAACAAAGAAGATGTGGTTAATGGTTTCAATAAATTTTTTGTAAATGTGGGACCAAATTTAGCAAAAATAATAAATGATTCAGAAACATCAGCAGGAGTGGTGGAGGATCTTTGGGATAGAAACCCAAGCTCTATTTTTCTAAGAGCAGTGGAAAGGAACGAGATAGTAGACCTAGTAAGAAATTGCAAAAATAAATATTCTGTGGACTGGAATAATATTGATATGAGTATAGTAAAAAAAGTGATTGAAGAAATTTCAGAACCATTAACTCATATTGCTAATTTGTCTTTTCAACTTGGTACATTTCCAGAAAAAATGAAAGTAGCAAAAGTAATACCATTATATAAAACAGGAGATAAACACCTTTTCACAAATTACAGGCCCGTTTCTATACTTCCACAGTTCTCCAAAATCCTGGAAAAACTGTTTACAGAAAGATTAGATAATTTTATGGAAATACACAATTTGCTTGAGGAGAGTCAATATGGATTCCGGACAAACAGATCAACATCTTTAGCTTTAATGGAATTAATTGAGGAAATTACTAATTGTATAGATACTAAAAAATATGTGTTAGGAATATTTATAGATTTAAAGAAAGCATTTGACACCATAAATCATGATATTTTAATACATAAATTGGAGAGGTATGGAATCAGAGGAATTGGATTGAACTGGGTAAGGAGCTATTTGAGAAGCAGGAAACAATTTGTGGAAATAGGTGATCAAAAATCTGTGTGTATGGATATGACTTGTGGAGTACCACAGGGATCGGTCCTTGGCCCAAAACTCTTCATATTGTATATTAATGATATTTGTAGAGTATCTAATTTATTAAAATTTATCTTGTTTGCTGATGATACAAATATTTTTTGTTCAGGGGAAAACGTACAGCAGCTTCTGAATGCATTAGCAAATGAAATGATTAAATTAAAACGCTGGTTTGATGCAAATAAATTATCACTAAATATAGCTAAAACAAAGATTATGTTATTTGGAAATTATATTAAATCTGAAATAGAATTGAAAATTAATAATATTAGTATAGAAAGAGTCTACGAAAATAAATTTCTTGGTGTTATTTTAGACCACAATATTAGCTGGAAACCACATATAAAACACATTGAAGCAAAACTGGTAAAGACTATAGCAATACTAAATAAAACAAGATATATTTTGAACAATAAATCACTCTATATGCTGTATAATACACTCATAGTGCCTTACTTAAGTTATTGTGTGGAAATCTGGGGAAATACCTACAAAACCAACCTACAGTCGTTATGCACATTACAAAAGAGAGCAATCAGAATTATAAATAATGTCGAATATCTTGAACACACAAATTCATTATTCTTGAAATCATATATATTAAAGTTTTTGGATTTGGTTAAATTTAAGACGGCACAAGTCATGTTTAAAACAAGAAATAATTTACTTCCGGAGAATATACAAAAAATGTTTATGGAGAGGCAGGGTGGGTATAATTTGAGAGATGAATTAAACTTTAAAAAGCTCAATATAAGAACTACTCTGAAAAGTATGTGCATCACTATATGTGGGGTGAGTTTGTGGAATAAGTTGGAACAGGTGTTAAAATACTGTACAAACTTTAAACAGTTTAAAAAGCTGTATAAAATCAAGTTAATAAAAGGTTATGAGGTGGAACAAGAATAATGAGGGTGGGTTAAAAGATATTTTTTCTTATTTTTTTATTATTTAACGTATTTGTGAAATGGTTGTTGTGCAATAAGTATATGATGTATGTGGTGAGATTTCAATTTTGATGAAATTTTGTATGGTTATATAAGGGGTGGGAAAATAACAAGCTTTTGCTTCATCCCGCTCCTTTTCGAACACATGTAATTTTATTTTTGATATTGCGTCTATTTGGTAACACAAATGTTGTATGTTTTACTTTATTTTTATTATTTTTTGGTTGTTGTTCGAAATAAAATAAAAGAAAGAAAGAAAGAAAAGGAAAGAAGTCAAATCAGAGAAGTCTCTTAAAGTCAAATCAAATAAGACAGAGAGAGAGAGTAAAAAATAGGACAACCCAACCCCAGGAAAAGCGGCTATAGCCTCTGATTTAGTAGAAGAAACAGAAGATAAAGACCTATTTATAAATTATAAAGGGGTTAGATTCCTTTTAGACACAGGAGCAGAAATTACAACAATAACGCAATTACCTCCAGAGGCCAAAAAGTTAAAGGGCAAATATAGAGTGTATGGATTTAGTAAGGAAATGGGGCCTGTCACCAGAGATGGATATCTTTGGGAAGGTTTGCATTGCATAATAGACAGCTCAAATTTAATGTGTTTAAAAGATGCTATTTTTGTTAAGGAAATGACAGAGAAGGTTCCCGAGGAAATTAGGGAAGTTAAGTGGCTTAAAACAGTCGACCTGGGGCAAGAGATAAATAGAGTTGTAAACGAGACTCTACTACCAAAAGACGAGTTAAGAAAATTACTCGAAAAATATAAAAATAACTGCGCAAAAAGTAAAAACGATTGTGGAAAGTTATCAGATAAATATTAGTATACTATAGTGGGAGGAATCCCAGCACCACAGAGGCAATACCCGCTTAATAAAGCTGCATATGCAGAAATAAAGCAAACTATAGGGGAATTGCTTCGTAAAAAGGTTATAAGTATACAGGAAAATTGTCCCACCAATAGCCCAATACAGGGCGTGGAAAAACCGGATGGGACATATCGTCTGGTCACAAATTTCAAAGCATTAAATAAAGTAACAGTACCTGATACCAGGTATCTAATTAATGCGAGAGACGCAACAAATGGCCTACAAAGTGGTCAAATCCTGTCTAAAATAGATTTAGCTAATGGGTTCTGGTCAGTCCCATTGGCTAAAGAAAGCCGACCACGTACGGCCTTCACCTTTGAAGGAAAACAGATGGTATTTAACCGTTTGCCACAAGGGTTCTGCAACTCTCCTAATGTATTCCAGGCAATAATATTGGAAATTTTGGAAGGTTTACCTGTTACGGTGTACATTGATGATGTATTAATTGCCACGGAAACTGTAAAATATCATATGGAAGTCCTAACAGACACCATAGGAAGATTAGCAGAAGCTGGCTTCCTGTTAAATCTGAAAAAAACGATACTCGGTTACTTAACGTAACCTCGGTTCTCTCTAGAAGAGGGAACGAGTATTGCGTAAGTTCCTTACGCTACGGGAAGGTATTCTTTCTTCGAGATTTCTGAAAAACCCAAAAGTATCCTTAATTTTGTAACATTGTCAACGCAGTGCGGCAGCCTGGCAGACCATAGCAGGCTATTCCAGCGTGCTATTGGCTGCTCTGCTGGCAACTGCAGCAGCCTATCGGTGAGCCCGCGTGACGTGGCGACCAATGAGGGCGCTTCGCGCCCACCTGGCTTCATTTGCCTACAGGTGGGGCGTGGCCACGTGTATATAAGCAGGGCTCACGGGCTGCATATTCGGTTTTCGTAGTTCAGAAGCGTAAAAGCCTGCGGGGCGCACGGCAAGGAACGCAATACTCGTTCCCTCTTCTAGAGAGAACCGAGGTTACGTTAAGTAACCGAGTATCGTTCTCTTACGAGAGGTTCTCTCGTATTGCGTAAGTTCCTTACGCTACGGGAACATATTGTCAACGCCGTGCGCGCCTCGCATACAGCATATGTATCCCAGGGAACCGGGGACCATAACACTGCTCGGGCAGGGTGGCCGGTAAGGAAAACGGGCCACCACATATACAGACACTTCATTCGAACTGACGGGTGGTTTACGACGGGTGGTTACAACACCCTGTCCCATGAATGAGGGAACGGCACCTGCCGGTCTCCTTCAAATTCACCACACCTTGTCTCATGAATGAGGGAGCGGCAACGCCGGTCGCCTTCAAATTCACAATATCTTGTTATATGAGTGAGGTAACGGCACCGCCGGTCACCTTCAAACTCACAACAGCTCGTCTCGTAAATGAGGGAACGGCACCGCCGGTCTCCTTCAAATTCACATGAGCCTAGTACCGAACTTACTACCAGTATGTGAGCTATGTCTGCGCAGAATCACTGGGCAGAACCAACGGCCCTATTGAACTGATAACACTTTCGCCTGTAAGGCAGGAACTTCCAGATTGTAAAATCTCACGAACGTAGACGGGGAGGCCCAGCCTGCCGCCATACAGATATCGTGGATGGAAATCCCTCTGGCCCAAGCCCACGAAGAGGCCATGCCTCTGGTGGAGTGTGCTCTGACACCTAGTGGGCACTGCAGGTGTTTGGAAGCGTATGCAGTTGCAATCGCGTCCACTATCCACCTGGACAGGGTCTGTTTCGAGGAGGCGAGACCTTTAGTGCGCCCACCAAACGAAAAAAAATAGCTGCTCAGAACGCCTGAAGGCGGCGGAGCGTGTGACATAAACCCTCAATGCCCTGACAGGGCAGAGGAAATTGCCACCGTCCTCCTCATCGGATGCTGGCAGAGCCGAGAGGGAGATAATCTGCGCCCTGAAGGGAGTGCCGATCGCTTTGGGGACATAACCATGCCTCGGTCTGAGAATGACCTTAGAGTCATTAGGACCGAACTCCATACACGTCGGGCTCACTGAGAGCGCGTGTAGATCCCCCACGCGTTTCACTGAAGCCAGAGCTATCAGAAACGCGGTTTTTAGCGAAAGGAACCTTGGTTCCACAGTCTCGAGCGGTTCAAAGGGATGAGCCTTCAGGACCAAGGCCAGATCCCATATAGGAACCGACTGGGGCCGCGGGGGATTCATCCGTCTGGCTCCTCTGAGGAAACGGACGATGAGCTCGTTCCTTCCTAGCGTGCTACCTAGCGTCGTCTGAGCGAACGCTGCTATAGCCGCCACATACACTTTGAGCGTGGAAGGGGACCTGCCCAATTCCAAAAGCTCTTGGAGGAAGGAGAGCACCCGCTGGACTCCACATTGCTGTGGGTCCAATCCCTTGGAAACACACCACTCAGTGAACACCGACCACTTAGAACTATATAACCGCCTCGTCGAGGGGGCTCTAGAGTTATGAAATCGTGTTCATAACCCCTTCGGGCAGGTCAACGGGTATCCGTTGGTCACCCATACATGCAGAGACCATCGCTCTGGATGGGGATGCCAAACTGACCCTCCTGCTTTAGAGAGAAGGTCTGCTCTCAGCGGAACTGGCCAGGGGGGTGAGTGCGACAGCTTCACCAGCTCTGGGTACCAAATCTGGTTCTCCCAGCGCGGTGCTATAAGGAGCACCGGACGGCGCGTTTCCCTGATTTTCGCTATGACCTGAGGCAATAGGGAGATCGGCGGGAAAGCATACAGCGGGAGGCTGGGCCAAGTTTGGGACAGCGCATCCTCGCTTTTGGATAGAAACGTCGGGCAGCGGGCGTTCTCTTTTGTTGCAAAGAGGTCGAGCTCCGCTCTGCCGAACAGGCGCCATACCAGCTGGACTGTCTGGGGGTGCAGGGACCATTCTCCTGGGAGAATGAGGCCCCTGGACAGCTTGTCCGGACCCACATTGAGGTGGCCCGGCACGTGCGCAGCTCTCAACGAGCGCAGCGAGCTGTGTGCCCACACGAGCAGGCGTTCTGTCAGATTGCCCAGACCTCTGGACCTGACACCGCCCTGCCGGTTCACGTAGGACACCACTGTGGTGTTGTCCGACCGGACTAACACATGGTGTCCTCGTATAAGCGGGAGAAACTGCTTGAGCGCGTTCTCTACCGCTATCATCTCCAAACAGTTTGGGCCCTATTTTAACGATCTGAAACGCAAGTGTCAAAGCACGAAGCGCAAGTAACTTTGTGGGCAGGTCTCGGCGCTGTTGCTATTTTCCCGGCGGGATAAATGGCTCTTGCGCCCGGCGCAAATCTAAAATGGGTTGGTCTGAAGTAGCTTCATTATTCATAGGTGTGGTTTGGACGTAACGTGAATAAACCAATCCGAGCGTCATCCAACATTCCCTTTAAAAGCAGGTGCGCAAGTTCCATTATGGATTGCTATTATTATGGCGTATTTACCAGGCGCACGCCAGGAGCGGTTCACAGCCGAGGAGACTGATGTTCTTGTAAGAGCAGTGAAAGACAGAGAAGTGAAGTTGTAATGTTGTACATTATGGTAAAGGTGATTTCACAGTCTTTTTTTTTTCAGTTTTTCAGTTTTTTCAGTTTTTCAGTCAATTTTTTTTCCTGGTTCTTGACGGACAAACCAATTTGTCAGATGTCCTTATATAGGCTACATATGTCTTGCCACTATTGGGCAAACAGATCTTATCCTTAATTATTACAACTAGCCTGAATCATTTGTAAGCTAGATTTATGCCTACTTTTTTACATCTTCGTGGCACACCACAATGATTTCCGTCATCTCATGTGTTAATATTTTTTTAGTGTAACAATTTATGATTTGCAAAAATAACTGTTGCATCTGTGTAGATTACATGAGCAAAGTGTATGCGCGTTGTGCACGCTATACATTATGGTCAAGCATGCGCCCTTAAAATAGCATAATGAACAACGCGCAACGCGCCACTGACTTTAGACTAGGTTTTTTCTGGTCAGTGGCGCAATTGTTTAATGGAACAGCAAAATAGCACCAGGGATTGTTTGCGCCGGAACACGCCTCCTTTTTTGCGCTGAACCGCCCAGGGAGCGCAAGTTCATTCACTAGTTTTGCGACGTGCTTCTGTGGAGGGAAAAGCGCGCTTTGCGCGGGTGCAAAATAGGAATGACACATGCGTCGGTGTACAAAGTCAATTGCGCTGGGTGCAAGATAGGGCCCTTTATGTGTAGGAGTTTTTCCTCGCTCGACCAAAGGCCCGAGGCTGATCTGCCCTCGAAAACGGCGCCCCAACCCGTGGTGGAGGCGTCCGTCGAGATGACCTTGCGGTGTGAGATGGCTCCCATCGTCACTCCCCTCTGGTACCAGTCGGCTACTAACCAGGGCTCTAGGGCTGACACGCAGCCCTGAGTCACTCTGATCCTGAAGCCACCGGACGCCCAGGCCCTGTGAGGCACTCGGGCGTTTAACCAGCATTGCAGCGGGCGCATGCGCATTAAGCCCAGCTGGAGCACAGCTGCAGCTGAGGCCATACGTCCCAGCATCCTCTGAAACAGCTTGAGAGGTGCGATTTTGCCCGGCCGAAAGTACGCAGCCATGCGCCGAACTTGGCGCGCGCGATGGGGTGACAGGCGGGCTGACATTGCCACAGTGTCCAGATTCAAACCCAGAAATGAGGTTGATTGCGTGGGCACTAATGAGCTCTTGGTCCAATTGACCGTGAGCCCTAGGCTGTCCAGATGGCTGAGCAGCATTGCCCTGTGGGCGAGGAGCTCGGCCTCCGACTGCGCCAGGATGAGCCAATCGTCCAGATAGTTCAATACTCGCATCCCTCGATTTCTCAGAGGAGCGAGGGCCGCGTCCATGCACTTCGTAAATGTACGGGGTGCTAGTGACAGGCCGAACGGAAGGACGGTGTATTGATAAGCCTGGCCGTCGAAGGCGAATCGTAAGAATGGCCTGTGACGCGGCGTTATCTTGATTTGAAAATATGCATCTTTCAAATCTAGGGAGATTAGCCAGTCTCTCGGGCGAATATGCGCGAGGATCTGCTTGGTCGTGAGCATCTTGAACGATCTTTTCATAAGAGCTTTGTTCAGACGCCTCAGATCCAGAATCGGTCTGAGCGACCCATCCCTTTTTGGCACGAGAAAATACCGGCTGTAAAAACCTGACTCGCTCATAGAGTGGGGAACCGGTTCTATAGCCCCTTTGCACAGCAGCGTGGCTATTTCTGCTCGAAGTAGATGTGCTACTTCCTCGCTCACTCTCGTCTCTGTACGCACACAGAAGCGCGGAGGGCGGCGAGCAAACTGCAGAGTGTACCCGTGCTTCACTGTTTTCAGCACCCATTCTGATACACCTGGAATGGCTTCCCACGCTCTCGCGTGCGCCACACGGGATAGAACGGCCTCCGGGCTCGAAACGCCGCGCTTCGCGGGTTTGACGGCCTGTATAGGAGGGGCGGGCGCAGTGCGCGCGCTCTCTGTGCTGTGGGCCAGCCGATCGCTCGCGATGGCTGGCCGCCCTACACACTGCATCTCTGCCGCTTCGAGCGGGGAGTGGCTTGTGTGCGGCCCTACACTCATCGCTCCGGCCACCCTGGGCGGAAAACAAATGGTGTGTGGCGCGGCGCGTGGCGCCTGAGGCATAATGTTCGCGAAAATGTGTGAGCGCGTTTGAGCGGGCACAACTCTTACGCGTGGAACATGACCGGTTAAGAGTGGCTGTGTGACAGCGCGTGTGGTGGTTAGTCGTGGACGCAAACAAGCGGACACGTGACCTAACTCTAGCACTCGAGCGGCCGGTGGCCGCTTTATGTGAGTGGGGGACACAGGGTTTATAGTGCTTGTGTGCAGGGGTGAACACAGAAAAGTGGGCACATTTACTGCATTTGAAACACATACGGCGCGAGCCGTGCGACCAGAAATAATGCAACTTTTGTGATTTCTCTGGTTCGCCGTAAAAACGGCGGTTATTGACAGGCGAGAAGGCATTTTTGCCGGCTCGTTGGCTGCGTGAAATCCATCTGCAGCAGCCACAGTGGTGGGGGCTGACAGGAAAAAGAGTTTTGACGGTGGTCCGGCCGCGGCGGGACTTAACCGTCGTTTCTCGCCTCTTGCTAGGAGGACTTTGGAGGCTCGGGCTTCAGCGTGATCCTAGGCCGGGGGCCCCGAGGTGGAGGCGGCTTACCACGGCTGGAAGAGCGCGATCTGGGGCGGCCGCTCGGTCTTCTCTGAGACGAAGGGGGCCGCGCTGGGCGCTGCGCAGAGCTCGTTGCTGGCTGGTCACGAGGACGGCGAGCAGCGGAGCTATTGCTAGCGCCGGGGCGTCGAGGCAGGAAAAGGTTCATGGCCTGCGTCGTTTTCTGCACTTCGGAGAAACGGTCGACGATCCCCTTGACCGCTGGTCCGAAAAGCCCAGACGGAGAGAGCGGGGCGTTTAGGAAGGCCGCGCGCTCTGTTTCTCGCATGTCCGCGAGCGTGAGCCAGAGGTGGCGCTCAGCTACCGTGAGGGAGGCCATAGAGCGTCCGAGGGCCTGTGCTGCGGTCTTGGTGGCGCGAAGGGAGAGATCCGTCGCGCTTCGCAAATCCGTGATTAACTCAGCGTCACAGCATTTCTCGTCCAGGTCGCGGAGGAGATTAGCTTGGAGGATTTGCAGCACGGCCATAGAGTGCAGAGCGGACGCAGCTTGACCGGAGGCAGCGAAAGCGCGGACGATCAGCGATGACGTCACTCTGCAGGCCTTAGACGGGAGGGCAGCCTTTGAGCGCCAACCAGAAGGCGGGCAAAGGTGCGCTGCGACCGCCTCTTCCACCGGAGGGATAGCGTTGTAGCCTTTCTCAGCCGCGCCGTCAACTTGTGAGAGCGTCGAAGAAGCCTGAGACGAGACCCTCGCGGAGAATGGCGCAAAAGTTCGGCGTCCTCACCCGCTCGAGAGCGTCCGGAGCCCCGGACTGAAGAGGTCGCGGAAGACCAGTCCTCGCTGTCGGAAGCCATGATGGAGCAGCTGTCGGCGCGTTCCGCGGCCGCATCCGCCTCATCCCCGGAGGCGGCAACAGAAATGGCGGCCTGGGGTGGGGGCGGGGAAGGCGAGAGTGAAGCGGGCGGGAAAGGTTCCGGCGAGCTTCTCTCGGCGAACTCCGGAGTCCGCTGCGAGCGGAGCTTCTTTCTGCGCGGCGTGGCAGGGACTGGAGGGATATCATCTTCGAACAGGACGAGTCGAGCCCGCAGGGTCGACATCGTCAGTTCTTCGCACTCTTGGCATCCGCCAGCGAGGAGTGCGGCGGCGGCGTGATCACGGCCCAGGCAGAGAGCGCAGATCACATGGCGGTCCCCGGAGCTGAGCTGCGCGTGACACGAGCCGCAGGTGGAACGAGACATTTGTATCAACGCTCGGCTCTTTTTGTGAAAAGTGTGAATAGCCTGGAATAGCCTGCTATGGTCTGCCAGGCTGCCGCACTGCGTTGACAATGTTACAAAATTAAGGATAATTTTGGGTTTTTCAGAAATCTCGAAGAAAGAATACTTTCCCGTAGCGTAAGGAACTTACGCAATACGAGAGAACCTCTCGTAAGAGAACTAGAGTTAGGAAAGGAGAAGGTCAATTTTCTAGGGTTTGAAATTTCAGGAACTGAAAGGGGAATTGCACAATCAACCCAAGAGAAACTTACAGAGTTAAAAAATACAGAAATAAAAAGCTTGAAACAGTTGCAAAGCTTGTTAGGGAGATTAAATTTCATACGAGATTTAATTCCAGGATATAGTGCTAAAGCAAAAACACTGTATAAAGCCACAGCCGGAGATAGCTTTAAATGGGATGAAAACCTAGAAAAAATCAAATGTGACCTAATAGAAATGGCCTTAAATTCAGGAAGAATTATCAGAAGAGATCCTGATAAGAACCTGGTAGTTAAAGTTAATAACACAAATGAAGAAATGGAAGTTATCTTATATAATGAAGGTAACTCAAAATCACCAGTGATGTTCATTTCGCACGAAAAACCGGCAAATCAAAGAAAGCATGAAAATATGTCATCCGTTGACATATTAGCGACGGTAGCAAGAAATTTACTGACAATTAAATCATTAGCTGCAGAGAAACTGATAATAGTAGTAGCTAAAGGCGAAGGTATCGATTTATTGGTAAGAGAAGCCAAAAATCTTGTAAATGAACAAAGGATGATTCACACCTTTACCTGGGCGAAATGGAAAAAAATTTTCTTTGATAAACAGATTGAATTTAGAAATGAAAAAACGCAGAAAAAGGAAAAACGGACTATGATAAACCCGAAACAAATGTGTTACTTTACTGATGGTAGTTCAGAAAAAGGCCAAGTATGGTGGGGTTTCTTAGTCAAGCTAAATGGTAAAATTATCCATAAAGAGAAAGGTAAATTAGAGGATAGTAAGAGTGCTCAGGAAGCTGAAGTAACTGCAGTGGACAGAGCAATTTCACATATGAAAGATAACAATCATAGAGATTGTATACTAGTGACTGACAGTGAATATGTATATTTGGGTATAGTTCAAAATTTGGACATATGGCAACAGAATGACTTCCATAATGCAAAAGGGAAACCTTTAGCACAAAGAGAATTATGGATGAATATTAAAGACAACTATGAGATTGCTAAACCAAGACTATTACATCAGACTAGTCACACTGTTCAAAAAACGGAAGCAGCGAAAGGAAATAAAGAGATAGATGAATACATTCGAGTGCGAGCAGTTACGAAAGCAAGCGAGGGGACCCTATTGCAAGAACTGCATGATAAACTGAAGCACCCTTCCACAGCGTATATTGCGAAATACTGCCAACAAATGGGTTTGCATATTCAGAATCTGAAAACCAGCTATCACAAAATCAAGCTTAACTGTCCTGATTTTAGGAAGGTAATGACCAGTGTATATCATGATTTTGGAAAAATCAAAACTGAAAAAGAGAATGTCGAAATAAGCCTCGATTTCGCGGGTCCCTTGAGACCTAAAACGAAGAGAAATAATGTTTATTTCTTAGTGATAGTGGACAATTGCTCAAATTTCACACAAATATACCCATGTCCACAGGCTACGAGCACAGTGGTTGTGAATAGCTTAAAGGACTGGATAAAATACAGAGGTGCGCCAGAACGTGTTCGTGGAGATAATGCACATAATTTAACAGGGCTAGAGGTTGAAAACTTTTGTAAAGAACAAGGTATCACCTTAATTAAAGCAGTTAAATATCAGCCAAGTTCAAATGGAATAGCTGAGAATTGTGTGAAAAGATGTAAAAATTGGTTTATTAAAAATCAGAGTCTAGGAGACTGGGACCTACTAATTCCAGAATGGCTCCATTTTCTGAATTATCGGGTTTCAAAGACAAATCAAATTACTGAACCGACTGACACAAGCAAAAATCCGTTTAAGGTAGGCCAAAAAGTTTATATCTCATTAAAGCAAAAACAGGGACGTTTTCGGAGTAAAACAGGAACTGAAGATAAGGTAGTAGAATTAACTTCAAATACGACCGTTAAACTTGAGGCAAACGGAATTTGGTCAGTTAGAGATCTTGTGGGGAGCAAAGACTAAGAAAACTATAATGAACAAACAGCGAGTGACCTTCCAGCAGGTTTTTAAGTGTCCGGCGGAAGGCGCTGTAGTAGTTTTTAAAGATTTTAGTGAATCCTTTTTGGTGAAAACGTGGCATAGAGAGTGTCGAGAAGTCACTACCTCTGTCCGACGGAGACCAACTGACTGTGTGATCTGTGGCAAACATGAAGTTTGCAAACTTCTCTGGGCAGGACCTCGAGAAATGAGGGAAAGCCGCACCTGGCTTAAAGCGCAGGTGGAAACTGTGCCAAAATGGTTCTGTAGTGAAAGAATCGGTGGCCCATGTGCAATCGGAGATAATTCGATCTGTGGATGTCGGATAAAAACGCAGAATTGGATCGTTTGGCAGTACGAACTAACCACTGGAAATTGTGGTTGTAAAAACTGCGTAGATTGTAAATTAAAATTTTATCTACGGGGCCAGGAGTGTAAGTGTGTTTTAGTTGAGCAAGGACAACTTAAAAGGTGTGACAGGTGCGTCATTCTTCTGAAAAAACGCTGGATGGTTGTGACCAGCCAGAAAGGAGTATGGCAAACTAGGAAAAGTGGTACCAGTTTAGGATGTTTCCTAAATGATAAAATTATGAAAAAATGGGAAGTGAATCCCCTAGCCTTAATCTCTGAAAAAGAAAAAGCATTTTTATGGGACAGGCTGTTTATTTGTGGAGAACAAATACCGTTAGATTCTGACCCGTTCCGGAAAGGGGAAGTTCTGGACAAAACCTTGTCAAGAGACACTGACCTGAATCTATGGAAACAAGTGGTGAAAGAATCATTGCATGACGGGGATGGTCTTGTGAACTATAAAGAAAAGGGAGAGTACAAGGAAAAATTGTTATACGATTTAATGATTGATGTAATCAAAGAAATGTCTTTCCAGGAAGAATTCCCTATTTATATGCCGAGAGAGTATAGTTATTATGTCTGGGAAACTGACCTTACTATCCAAGCACGTCGTCAGAGGACGTTTACAGGGTCAGAAATAGTAAAGGTTAAATTAGAACCTGGAAACAGTATAGTGTGGGAAGTAAAAGTCTTGCTAACAACTACCTCAGATTACATGGGGATTGGAAGATCAATAGAGGGGGTTCATGTGGAAAGATCAGTGATCCCTAAAACTAACTCGCTGAGTAAAGTAACCAATTGGTTCAGAAAGCAGTTAGGGAAAGTTTAGGTTGACATGTCTCTCTGTGTCTCTTTTTCTGTTTTGCAGCAACATGAGGCGAAAAGGAACGGAAACGAGACGAAAGCAGAGGACGCTGAGAGGAAAAAGGAGAACCTTAAGTCTGTTCCTGTTTTCGTCATTAATATTGTTGATAATAACTTTTTTCATTATTTGCTTGGGCATATCTGTCGAAAATAAGGATAGTAAAATAGGAGTAGCCTCGTGTTCTGAAATTGAAAAAATAGTTAGTAAAATTTGTTATAAACAAAACGTAACTTTAAAAGGCGAAATATATGGGCCAAGAATGATAAGGGAAATGTTCAAGGGATTTATTGCTAAAATAGATAAATCTTTTTGGAACTGTAAGGGTACAAAACGAATCAGTGCAACCAAAGGGCCAGTTCTTTATGGGAATAAAGTAATAAAGAATAAAACCAAGTTACAATGGAATAGTTTAAAAGCCCATAACCAAACACATGTAAAATTGAAGGGTTTGGTTTATAATTTTTCGGATATAACTAACCTTACGTCCAGGTCGCATGTGTACAAAATATGGAATAGTCCTATTTTGGAAATATCACAAAAAGACAAATGGAATTGTTTAACTAAACAGGTCAGTACTGTAGTGCAGGAAACCTGGATGGGAAAAAGTGGCATAGAAAGAGCCATACCTATGGAAATAAAAAATGACAGCGTAATTAGAGCAAACAAAAACGAAAAATTAGATCTACTAGTAAAAGTAAAATAACTAAGAACACATGGAATAATGCAGATCTGAGCAGCCCAGTGCAGAAAAGTTATTGGCCAATAGGACTGAAACCACATGTATTAATTTTGGGGGTGTTTAAAAATAAACCCAAACCAGCCTATGCAGAGTTAGACTGGGTGACATGTGAGAAAAAGGTTTTGCCACTTGCATTGTGTGAAAACAGAAAAAATTGCCCATATTTGACTAAAAATACGTTTTTGAGTAATAAACCTGAAAACCAGTTATGGTACAATTTAGATATACATTGTAAAACAGAATATGGTACAACTAGTGCCTGGATTTGTTATTTGGATAGTGACTCCAAATGGGATAGTGCTAAATTTGAAAAGTATGGCACTGATGTTATCAATCTGTGGCATTCGTGGATGAATTATCAAGACGCAAACAATGAAATGGTTAAGGCCGAATCTAAAAGAGACACGTGGACAATTAATGACACATTGTGGAAAAACGGAGTAGGGGGTAGAAGGTTACACCCGTTGACTTTGGATTATGCGCCACGAGCGGGAATATCGATAGAACTGGCAAATGCATCTGGAATAATGAGTTATATTCTGACTAATATATCTGATCAACAATATCGATCCGCTATAGTGCTTTATTGTTTGGCAATTGATGGCCCACTTCGGTGGACCCATACAAATCAAGGTATTTGGAGTAATCATAGTGATGGAATGAATAAAGGTACATTAAGATGGATTGGACTATCCAACTTCCAGTACCGAGTTTGGGATGTGTTCCCTGTAGCAATTGGATTGGAATATATATGTAGCCAAACAGTCACTTGGAGAACGTTCCAGGAAAGCAAAAATAAGAACATATTCCCAATTTCTATATCTTATAGGAATAATAAATCAAATATAGGACTAAACAAATTAGTTTTGACACATGGTTATTGGAGTACTAAATACTATTTACCAATGTTGAAACCTAAAGAACATCGGGGTAGCAATGGAAGGGATTATAAAGTATTGATGGCGTCCTCTAATTTTAATATAAAGCGATCAAGTCCTTTTGCAAGGCATAGTCTAAGGCCTGACGATTATTTAAAAGACGTGAATAAGATTAGATCAAGCTCGTGGAATTTTGGAGTTGGCAAGTTTCAATTTAGAAGAGATGAAGAGGTGAAATATGTATGGTTTCCAGGTGAAGAACAGATTTGCGATAAAAAGATGTTCGATGAATGGACTGTTAAAACCCCAGGTGATATGTTCAGCCCTAATATAACATGGATGTATAAAGGGGAACACTTATATTGTACGTTTAAAGACTTGATGAAATTAGGCCAAGACAAGATTGGAAGTGAGGAACGATGGGGCGATATAAGTCAAATTACGCCAGGGGCTCCTTTAATGTTGATAGCAAAAAATCAAATAATGAAAAAATGTGCGTTTTCATCTATGGTAAAAAGTCAACTTGAGCTAGGAGGAATTTTTGATTTAGTAGACGATTACCTGGAAGGATTTCGATGGGCCCACATTTTATGTTTTCTGCAGACTTCTCGTCTCAATTAATAAGGCCAAATACCGGGAATCTGTTCACGGTTTATTGGAAAGTACAAACAAAAGCGATTCTGTGGGTTTTGGATAATGTTAAGGAGCTTGCTGTCTCCGTTTGGGACTTATTCATAGAATCATGGTTTTACATAAAAATAGTGGTAATCTGCCTGGCTGTCATCTTTATAGTGACAGTGTTGATAGTTATGATAATTAAATTTTCCAAACTAGGATTGGTTTGCAATCGACTGTCGAAATTGAACGGTTCCTTAAAACCGCGCTTCTCTCTGCAAGCGAGTTAGACTCTGACGTAGAGGATGGAAAATTTTGAGGACTGTAAGTTACGCGATTTTAAAAGGCCCCTCGGGTCTTATAAGCACAGCACGTTGACTAGCGAACTTGACACAGACTGACAGTGGAAGGTGATTGAACATAACTGAATTACAACAGCGGTCATTACGAAAAATAGATAATGGCCTATCCAAATTGCTCAAACACAAGCTCGTCCTGGCCCAGCCAAGAAAAAGCGAACCGCGATATAGTGAGTATGGTTATTATAAACTTTTGGTTAATTGTGTATTGGATTTCTGGGCTGTTCTATAATCACCGCCAACAATTTTTTCTAATGTGTTTGAGCCTAGGTCTGTTTAATATTCTGGATGATTTTTCTTTAGTTCTGATTTTAGTATCACAGCTGTTGAGAAGCGCTAGATATGTAAAAATTTTTGGTCAAAGAGGCATTTTTGCGGTAATGATTTTTGCAGGCGCAATTTTTGTATACAATTTCGCTAGATGTTATATTGACATTTTTTGGCTGAAATATGTTGGAATAGTGATTGCTATCCTAACATATATTTTTCTGATCGCATTAAGCTATCAGAGAAATGATATGCTTAGACCACTTGTGATAAAACTGGCAATTTTGTATTTTTTTGTAATTATAATGGCTGCCAGTTCTCGGCACATTGAAGAGCCAAAATTATTCATGCTCTCAATTCTTGTGGGCGTGAATGATTACAGACGATTATTTAAATTTTTAGACAATTGTAAATTTTGGTGTTGTTAAAACAATACAGTTAAACACAGGAGGAGAATGACTCATGAAAAAAAAAAAAAAAAGAGTCATTGCCCTCTTTTTGGAAAAGGTTCATGGATATTTTGTTTTCATTTTATTCTGTTTTATGACCAAAAAGATTTTGTTTTTCATTTTTATTTTTATGACCAAGATGATTTGTTTTCATTTTATTTTGATTATAAATTAGAATGATGTGCGGTTATAATGTCTTCATTATCTTTTATTTTTTCCAAGTAATTTAATGAATATGAAGTTATAACATTTTTGGAACTTGAATTGTGTTAGTTTGTTGTCATTTATGACGACAAGTTCAAAAGACGAATAGTCTGTATTTTGATTTTCCTTTCAAAACACTTTTTTGATTTTATGATCTATCGATCAATAAAAAAATTTTTTTATGTGTTATAGACTAACACAGATTTACGAGTAGTTGATAGTAATTTTTTAATAGTATGTTAAAATGTTCTCTGTTTTTATTCTGGCCAAATAAAAGCAGACAACAAAGAGGATTTCACTCTTATATTGACTTAAGATTGATAGTGATTTCTTTTTGTTTTTGTTGATTTTTCTTTCTTGTTATTCGGTGTACAATCTAACTAGATCCCACACACCTTCTACCTATTTTTAGTTTACAACCTCAGGCTAGGTAAAGCAGGTCGAATCCTTAACTAGATCATAAATATATATTTATACTCACTTTCTAGAAGAACAGACCCCCTCCGTGTCTGGTTCAGATCAACTCGTTTAGAAAGCAGAGACGTGGCAAACGGTTTCTTTTATAAATCAATTATAAGTAGATTTATTTTTCTATTAACAAAAAGTTTTACATACAATCAAATAAAAGTTTATAAAAAGAAAAAGTCTTAAGTAACAAAAAGCGGCAGTTCACAAAAGTCACCAGCAGATGTCAGGCTCGGATCATCAAGCAATGGAGAAGCAG
This sequence comes from Gobio gobio, assembly GCF_949357685.1. NCBI lineage: Eukaryota > Metazoa > Chordata > Actinopteri > Cypriniformes > Gobionidae > Gobio > Gobio gobio. Next base: position 61,789,636 of record NC_137101.1, on the reverse strand, counting down.
CATAACGCTCTCAGCTTCTGATGTTCATACAGAGATCAATACCTTATATACCATTTCATTATCACACCTCTTCATCACATATTCAATTACATAGGCACAGTTCATCCAATCCTAGATTTTGAACGATTGTCAACTCCCTCAATTCCTTCAACATTTTAGTATATAATGCTCTGTATTCTTTCATTCTTCTTCTTCTGGCTTGGTTCCTTAATCTCCTCCTTCGTCTCGTCTGCAAGACATCATCTTGGGTAAAACCTGTTTCTTCATTCAATACTTGGTTACACTTATAAATGACCTTTATTCATATGACTTAGTGTTTTTTCTTAATCTTTTTAATAAAGCAGATTGCCTAAAACATATCTCAGCGTGTTCATTTCAATTATTCAATGAAATGCTTTTACAAAGTCTTTGTCTCCATGTCTTTACTATAAAACCAAATAAAACATTTTCACCAAACCATTTGTCTGTATTCTTGCTATGAATCAAAGTAAAACATTTTTACAATATCATGTTGTCATGTTTTTCCATGCTTACAAAGTCATTCATGAAAGTTGTATATAAAAAGAAAAACCTTCTTTAGGCTCCTCGGCCTTATCAACAGCTAATACATTAAAGTTGTAAAATAAAAACTTTTTATAAAAGTCTCTTGGCCATATAAACAACTTCTTTATTTCACTTTGCTGCTTCTGTTCTACATGTGGCTCTTATAAAGTCCAGTATAAAGGTTCTCTATAAAACCTCCACTACATTTTCAATATATTTCCAACATCATAAAACCATGCATAACATATCTGTGTGGTTAACATAGGCCTCTTTACATTTGACATCATCCTTGGTTACACATTGGGAGCAAGACCTCCATACATTAGGCCGTCTCCCTGTACATACATTGGGAATAAAAGAATCAATTTCATCATTATTCTAACATTCTTTACCATAATCTACCATTATCTAACATTGATTTGGTATAGAGGTATTAGGTTTTCTTTTATTGAATGAACTATGAAACATTATAAGTTGTTTATTTGTTTTCTTTTATTACTATTAATGGAACAATAAGTTGATTTATTTTGTTTTCTCTTTGAATTACCTATCCTGGATAGTGCATGATAAAATGATTTATTATATTTTGTTTTATGATTTTGTGTTACATTAGGTGCCTATAATGAAAAAGACACCGGGCGGGGCAAAGTACAGAAGATGTCACGAATGTGAAAAATTTTGTTATCCTTTGAAATTAATGGTTTATAAGAGAGAGGTTTTGATGTATAAAACTTTTTGTACGGAATGTGTAATCAAACTGGGTTATTACATAGCTGAAATAAGATCTATAACGTTTTATAAAGCGATGGGGAATTTTACTAACCCAAAGAGCACTCATCATCTCGATTATCACGCATTGAGCTTTATTATTGACATGAAATGGATAATTGTAGACCTAGACGAAGCTATTGAGCTTTTGATTGGGCACAGAGAACTAATTTCGAAAGGACTGTGCTGTGCGGAAATTCAAACCTACCACTGGCGGGAAATGGTCGTTCCCGGATTTTGTACAAGGATGGCACGTGTTAACGGCCAAATTGTCTTTGTCTATGTGCTCGATCCAACAGCTCTGCTTTGTACGTCTGTCGAGAGCCCACTGGGTTCCAAGGATGGTAGACGAAAGCATATTGGAGAGTGGTGCCGAGTTGGCGTTATCTCCGCAAGTGCTGATGACAATGGATCGGGCCCCGAGGAGAAGGAACTCATTCCGATGGATGTCTGTGTCACAGACATGGTACCGGGAGACGGTGAAGAATCTGTCCGCACAGTACGGGACTCTCGTGATTGGGTTCTTCTGGAAAGAGAGTGAGACTAGGTATCGCTTTCATGAGTGTTGTTTGGATTATGTACTTCCTACTGTCTATGTTTTTAATGTTAAATTGGATGACTTGGACGTAATATACCCTGAAAATGTTAATGATAAAAGTATTTTTGTCACTTCAGGAGGGGGTGTAAGGGAAAGTTATTATATGAGTCTAGCTGAACTGACGAAAACACTTCCGGATGCATACACACACACACATATTAAGCAACATCCTAAGATGATGGGACGAAAGGGCCAGAAAAAGCCAGCATTGTCTGTACAAGAGTAACTGTCAGCTGACAAGACATCGACACACTTGATTTCCTTTGTAGACAAACTAGACTTCCTCTTTGGAAAAACCCAAACTGCTTAACATGTAAACAACTCTGTATAAATACCCCTGTATTTTTTCTTTCGGTGTGCATTCCTTTTTGATTTCTTTTGATTGATGTACCATCATTGAGAATTACTCTCTCTCTGTATTTTTATTTGCATTGCTCTGCTGTATCATTCTGACTTGTATTGCTCGGACGAGAACAAGTTCATTTTTACATCTATTGCTTGAAACTGCATACAAGGTATTTTAAACCTTTATATTGACCCACTCATACATGATTGTCTGAGATTGGATAAACTGAAGTATTATAACCTGTAACCTTTTATTATTTTGCTAATTATTTTTTGGATCATTGTTTAACCAGTACTTTTATCTTTTGTATAAATAATTTTTCATTTTATAAAGAAAAAGTATTTTTTCAGTTTTTTACCTCAGCTTATAAAGTCAGTTGCATAAAGAATAGATAGAGCATTTTTTATCACATCTTACAAGGCCAAGGGGTCAAGCAACCATCGATGAGAAAAGCCACCGGGAGGTGAGTATGGTCTCATTACAAGGGTTATTGACTGTTTATTGATTTTGTATTGTTCATTAAGGGATGAGGTGTTCATATCACTAGATTATTGGTATGAGAGAACGAGCTAGTGTAGGCTTAGACCTAATTCTGACCTGACAGCAAAAGACTGCTTATCTGCAATTATTATAATTGTATCTTAAGGGTTAATCAGGAACTGGGATAAATACCGGATCCCACAACAGCATATGCATATGGGAAGTGTCATGGCGTCAGGTAGAGGCTGCAGCTCACCTTCCTTAATACGTTCTGAGGAGTCGCCATTTACAACAGTGGACCTGATGCTGAATTACAGTTGCCTTATCTAAGAAAAAGTGGGCGGCTAAATACAAATCAGTATGTGATTATCGCCTTGTATGTGCTTGCCGCGGTGTTACTGTCAACCTGGAGTGACTGGCAAGCTCTTTGTTGCCGGATGTATTACAATGCAACACGCCACATACTACCACCTTTCAACACATGGAGCAAACACGCCGTTTATACGTCTGTTTTAAAACACGGACGCGCAGTTGTGTCTTTATCGATCAGCTCCCGTTTTGATAAGCGCCGCCGAGGATCAGCTGTTTCAATCTTGCTGTGCACTTTAACCCTCAGAGCCCTACGGCATCGCCCACGACGTCACACGGCACCTCCGATAAATATCTATATTACTTCATGAAACTTTTATCGATTTTCTTACCGTTTTTTCCAGCAGAAAGCTAACGAGCTAGCCATCACGGGGGTGTCTTTTGTGTCTTTGTAGCCTTTACAGAAGGTTTTCTATCCAGCCTGGAACATGTGCATCTTTTTGGAGTTGTTCAGCAATAAATCAAAACGCTTACATCCAAAATTTATCCACTTGATGTCCATAATTTATAAATTTTCCGTCATTTTTGCCGCTAGCGCGATGCTAGCTGCCATTTTGGATGAGGGTTTGACCAATGACAGGCTGATCCGTCATCCACGTTGGTGTGCGTCATTACGCATGAACCACAGCTCTATTATTGTGGAGAGAGAGCGACGCACGGCTAGTGTTGAGGAGAGAGAGAGAGAGAGAGACGCGCTGCAGGTTTAGTAGTTTTGTGGAGAAAGTTTGAGGAGAAAGTTTGAGGAGAAGTTCCTGATAGGAACTGTTTTGAGGCTTGGCACCAGTAAATATCCAAAATCCAAAGAGGCCAAAAGCGCCTGGACTTTTTTTGGAAAAATGTAAATAGTTTTGGTTCTGTATAAGTTATCATGTTTATTCCTGAGTTCCAGGACTCCAAAGACTTGAACAAACTGTTTTCCAGAGGAAATATGCTTAGCTTTTATTTATTTGTGTGTGTTTTCAATAAATATTTGAGTGATTCAATTTCCGTTTTATGTTTTCATTTGTCTTTATGGTCCCATAACTTATTTTACATTCAGGTGACATCAATGCAACACAAATATACTGACAGTGCAGCTTGTCTTGAAAAAAAAGATGTGTGTCAATTGTCTGTGCACAACAGGGTTGATGTTTTACAAGCTTTTTTAGTAAATAACACCAGGCGGAAAATTAATTGTAAAAATACCCTTAGGTCTTAAAGGGTTAATCTTACTGTGCGGGGATATACATCTAAACCCCGGTCCTGGCGGCGGGGAAGAACTAACGGGAGCAAATGGCGTTTTACCTGTGTGTGGATCTACAGTCACAATTGCAGTGAGTTACTCTTACGAGCACACACAAACAAACGGACAAAATTGCTTGCCATCAACATTGTGCACGGCGGAGGAAAGATCTGGAACTTTGCAGGTTTCTCTTGCTATAAAGTTAGATGCGCTTTCACCAGACGATACCGAGACATTGCATAAGAAGAACTTGTCGGATGCTTTGGCACAGACACTATGCACAGATAAATCTTGTCCGGATTCTGGGGTAAACAAACAAAATGGCGCTGTGGAGAAAGTAGGAGCAGCATGTGAATCGGTGCACTCGTCTCATCTATCCACACCGTGTCTTTCAAACGCTGTCCCCAAACAACAGAGATACAGACTATTTCAGACTGTTAACCATGCCAAAGTACTCTGGGACCCAAAGTTTAAACCTAAAGGTGTATTTGGGGGACACCTAAATATGAGAAGCGCTGTACCGAACTTGAACAGCTGCTAACACATTCCAACCTTGACTTTTTGTGTCTTTCTGAGACTTGGCTAAAACCCACCACTTCAAATAGTGATGTTTATATTCCAGGCTATAACATCTACAGGCATGACCGTGGTCATGGCAAAGGGGGCGGAGTGTAAACGTCCATCCATTTAGCCCAAAAACCGGATGCTAATGGCTTGGTCAAAAGGAATTCTGCGTGTAAGCCTTTTCAGCATTTCGGTGAAGTTCTCTTAATTTATTAATATCTCATTTTAAATCAGACTCCATAAATAATTTTATCTGACTCCAATTTTATGTGACTCCATAAAGTGTGTTACGTTTAGAGTTTATCAACTGATTTTAAGATTAGTTGCGATTTAATTTAGATCGTTGATTTTCTTTGTATCTTCCTAGTTTTCATATTCGTTCATCGAGAGACCCAATATCGCAGAGACGTGCGTTCACGGACACAAAATGGTTACTTCTGTAATTAGTCAGAGGATGCAGAGTGAATATTTTACCTTTAAGTGGTTGCACATGCTCACTCAACAAAAAGTGTAATTTTAGTAATATTCACGAACTGCAACTTGCCAATCCAGCGATAGTCAGAAATCGGAATATCGCGCACGCTGCGCCCCATGCTTCAGTCGTGCCGTCATTGGTGTGATCTATCATAACCCTAGATTTTGCGGTAATAAAGGAGTATACATCGATCCATACTAGAATAATGATTTCAGAATCATACAAGATAAATCAAGATTAACATTTATTTTGGCCAGACAGGAAAAGTAAATAAGTAAACAAGAATCCATGGTACACAACTGATCAGCGTAAAAACATAAAACACTATTGCAAAGCAATATGAAAATAATTTAAAAGAGTCATCATGTCTGGCACAATACATGCAGTTTGGGTCAGTGTCTCAAAGACTAGGTTCTGACTACAGAATATTCCCCCCGAGAGTTAGGTTACCCTCGCTTAAATACTCCAACTAGAACAAAAGGGTTGTAAATATTTGCAACACAACCACCTGGTTTTGGGGGAGTGGATCAGATATCTTTGAAGAGACTCCTGAATTCTCATTAGTTTTCAATCTTTCTAATACTACTAGTGACTGCAGTGAAACTGAGACCATTTTACAATTTGCACCGAGACCTTTAAAAAAGACCTCAAACATGAAAGAAATAAAACAATAGATTTACAAGATACATCATCACTGGTATATCTGCATTTGGTGACTTGAAAACAGGGCAAGGAGAGGGCAAAATGGGGATGGGGGAGAAATGTTTGTCAGGGTGTTGTCACACAGTTTCTGTGAGATCTTCTCTCAAGATTAGTGACTTTTATTGTTCAATTGCTGGGGTGTGTATCTCAGCTTTTGTCTTAGTACTGTGACGAGCGTCCTCGGAGGAATCAGCGTCGCCCTGGCAACCAACACAAAACACCTGCACACCCTCACCGCCGGCTGATCGGTCACAGCTGCTCCCAATCAGCCCACAGCCACATAAGCAGCACATGCTGAGCAAACAGGGAGACTCAGGTCTTGAGCCGACTGAAACGCTGGGCTAACCTTTTTTCTCTGTTCTCCCCAGAAAGCAGTGAGTGACCGACAGCCCACCTCTTGGAGCACGTTTTGGACACCCACTTTCGTTTGGATTGAGCACTGAAGAGCACTTAAAGCACCAGCCATCACGCACCGACTTACCTTCTTTCACCAGTTTGATTTCACTGTAAATAAATCTACCCTCCGGGGGGCATTTTCACGAAGCCTGCCTTGACGAGTGGTTCTTCACCCCATGACAGTACCAAAACCGATCCTTACAGGAGTAATGATCTATGTTAAGGACAGTTTTCAGTGTGTACACATGGAATCAGTAGGAGATGTTTTGGAATGTGTGGGGATAAAAATTAGGCTGTCTCCGGAAATGTAATTTGCTGTTCTTGTTTTGTATAGGCCTCCGACAGCAAATAATATATATTTTGATCACCTAACTGACATTCTTAAAAAATGTGATTCGAAAGAAATACTTCTCATGGGGGATTTTAATATAAATTGGCTCGATTAAAAAAGGTAGAAAACAACTAAAGGAGATTACTCAAAAATTTAAGCTTACACAAATTATTGAAAAAGCAACTCGGATTACTAAGACATCTCAAACACTTATTGATCTAGTCTTTACTAACAAAGCTGATCGTATCGGTAAAGTCTATAATTTAATAACAGGTCTTTCTGATCATAATTTAACATTAGTTGCAAGGAAACTGTTAAAAGCGTGTTACCGAAATGTAAATAAAATTGATATTAATGAATCTGTACTCTATATCCCCAGGAAAGATGTTGAGAGTTTTGATAATAAAATAAGAAAGGTAAATTGGTTTGAAATGGTAAATGATAAAGACATTGATGTAGCTTCTAGTGAGTTGATAAAGATGTTTCAACAGCTTGTTTTTAAATATTTAAAAAAGGTAAAGCCTAAAGTCAAAATCCCTTTACCTTGGTTAAATGATAATCTTTGGAAATTGATGAAAACTCGAGATTCAGCATTAAAAAAGTCCCATAAAACGGGACTCATAACTGATCGCCTGATCTATAATGGACTTCGAAATAAAGTCACTCAACAGCTCAGACAAGCAAAAGCAATATTTTATCTGAATATAATTAAACAAGCAAAGGGCAATTCAAAACAACTTTGGCAAACTATAGACAAATTAACTGGAAAGATGCAAATTAAGAGTGGAACAAAAGAGCTGAAAATAGATGATGAAAATTACAAGGATGGTCTAATAGTTTCAAACTATTTTAATAATTATTTTATTGATTCAGTAAATTAAATTATCCAACATGACTCTGGATTGCCTCATTCTTGCTCATCACCTCAGCTCTCCATTTATGATCACGAGGCTCTGTGTTTTAAACACATTGATTATTCTAAAACATAAAATAATACAATCCTTATCAAACTCAAATGTTAAGGATTTCTGGGGACTTGATAGCTCTCTCATTAAAAAACATAGGGAGATTTTAACACCAGCTATCACATATATTGTGAATAAATCTATTGATGAAAGTATCTTCCCCAGTGTCTTTAAAAGAGAAGTTATAACCCCAATTTATAAATCTGGAAGCAAAAATGAAATAAGCAACTACAGGCCTATTAGTATATTGCCTGTAGCATCTAAAATTCTTGAGAAAGCCATCGTAGAGCAGCTAACAGATCACTTAGATTGTAATAATTTGTTGCACTCCATGCAGTTCGGTTTTAGACGTAACCATTCCACCGACGCAGCCTGCTGCTATCTGATAGAAAACATAAAGGCCAACTTGGACAGAGGGGGCACGGTGGGTGCCGTGTTTCTGGACTTGCGAAAAGCCTTTGACACGGTAAAACACTGTGTCCTCCTGTCTAAGCTCTCTAAGTATAATCTGTCTATGGAGACATTGCATTAGACACAATCATATCGGATGCAATGTGTGAGGGTAAAAAATGCATTGTCCTCTCTGAAGTCCTGCACAACTGGGGTCCTGCAAGGATCAATTCTGGGACCCTTGTTGTTCAGTATTTACATCAATGATCTACCAGCTGTGTGCAAGGGCGTAGAGATCATCATGTACGCAGATGATGCCGTCATCTATGTACATGAGCGGGATATGGAGCAAGTAGCCACTAAATTGTCCTCAGCCATGGACGAAATAAGTAATTGGCTGAAATCTTCTTGCTTAACACTAAATATTGAAAAAACTGTTGGAATGTATTTCACTAAGTCCAATAAAGTTAAAGATATGCCTAACATTTATTTTAATGGACAAAAAATGAACATCGTGACAGAGATAAAATATCTAGGTGTCCATTTGGACCAAACTCTAAGTTTTAAAAAACATATTGAAAAAGAATGTGCAATTCTATTAAATATAATATCTCTATTACTAGACATATTAGGAATAGTTTGACAATTGAAGCATCTTTTATGTATTTTAATGCCATGATCTCTCCACACATCCCCTACTGTTTGTCCTGTTGGTCTCAAGCCAACGAGACTTAGATCGGTCTATAATCAGGCGTTAAAGGTACTTGACAGAAAAGCTCCTCGCTTTCATCATTGCAATATTCTTAGTAAATATAAAATATTAAGTTTTGACTCCCTAATTCGATACAAATTTAAGAACTGTTTTCAAAATTGTTAATAATATTGTTCCACCCTCAATGAAAAAATTCATAAAACTTTATTCTGAACTAACGACCCGAACATCTCGCTCCACTGCTCACAGAAATTGTGCTATCCTGAAAAGATCCTCTGCCTTTGCACAGACAGCTTTTTCATTTAAAACCATTAAACAATGGAATCAACTTCCAAACAGTCTAAAGTTGTCTGTAGATCAGAATAATTTATCTCGAAACTTAAAGATACACATTCTCGATAACCAGCTGTGTCAGCATGCAATGATTGCACCACCTGCTCTGCTTCGCAGCGTGGGTATATAATGAGTAGCAGGTGCGATGCAATATTAAGTTTTCGCTGAGGAGCCGAGCGGGCGGACGGCTGCCCAGTGGGGTCTGGCATTTGTGAGCCACGGGACGTGGCCTCTCTGTTCCCTCCTTAAGGGAACGAGGGTTACATACGTAACCGAGACATTCCCATTCAGTCGGTCAGTCGACACGTCAGAGACAGATGAATAGGAATCCCTACCAAAGCGCCATGAACGCTGTCCCCTTCCAGTGCCCTGTGTGAGCCTCCTGAACTCTCTTACCTGACGAGACAGGGCTGACACAGAGAATGTCCATCGCTGCTGTTCCGCATGACCCAATCAGTGACTAATGGAAACACTGGGAAAGCCTGCCTTTTCTACTGGAAAAGGAACACTGCAGAACCCACATCCTACCCCAGAGGAGTTATGTGGAGTATATCTGGCTAATCCGATTTGGCCGGAATTCAAAGGAGATTTTTAGGGGTGGCTCCAGCCTTACCAGAAAAGGGGGCTCTCCCAAGGGAAAGACAGGCTTCCGTTTAGGAGCAACCATGGTAGATAAACATATGGGATCCCCACAGGGTCACACATATGGTACCCAGCCTAGAACAAGTTCTCTGGAATATGCTCCCTCACGTCCGGCACCGAGGATGATTGAGGACTCGACAGGTTCTTAGCTCCGAAGAATATAAGCACCACCGTTCAGGGCGCAGCAAGCCGACACTGAGTCGGGCCTGGCGGTGCTTCTATGCATTTGAGGTTAGCACACAGGAGGATACTGGGTCTACACAAAGGCAATCAAATCAGAGCAAAGCCAGGGTTGGGTCTGCCTCCTCCGGGGAGGAATGGGCCAGTGAGGTGCTGTCGCGAGGATTATTAGTTCTAGGAAACAGGTCTGGTTGGGCCAGCAGGGTGCAACTAGCAATACCTGCTCCTCGTCCTCCCTGACTTTGCACAGGGTCTGTGCAAGTAGGCTCACTGGGGGAAACTCATATTTGCGAAGTTCGTTTATGAGGCGTGCTGTCTGTTCGACCGATTCCAACTCCATACTGAAAAAAAGAGATCCTCTGCAAAGAGTTTGCACTGAAGACCCAACTGGCTGAGGTGACTGAGCACCAGGTCGCTGTGTTTGCACAACTGATCCCTGGACTGTGCTAGTATGAGCAGGTCCAATAATGGCCATAACCCACTGCTTTTCTTGGGTACAATGAAGTAGGGGTTGTAAAACCATGTCTTCATATCGACTGGAGGGACGGCTGTATTGCGTCCTTCGCAAGTAGGAAAGGGGCGGCAACAGCATGAATTTGGGGGGACGTGGGGTGAACTGAATTGCATAGCCGAGCCTGATAGTCCAAATGAGCCAACGAGACGGACTGGGTAGCACTAGTCAAGCTCCCAGAGACCGTGTAAGCAGGATCAAAGGAACCACAGGTAATCAGACCTCTTTGGTTACCTCAGCCTGCCACTGACTGCGGATAACTACTGGGCCAAGCTCTCGACATTGTCGCCAAAAAGGCCACCTTGTGAGATGTGAGCATCAAGTAAGCGTACTTTGACGACCACTCGCACCTCAGCAAGGCAAGCCATGGGGCATTTCTGCCGAAGACATCGTCTGGCCGAAGACATCGTCTGGCCGAAGACATCGTTTGGCCGAAGGCCTGCGCTGTGACTTGGATCATGGTCAGTCAACATGCGCAGCTCAACCCTGGCTCAGAACTACCCTCGTGCATTAAAAGTGCCTTGGCCTCACATGCTCTAACGAACAGAAGATGCTACCCTTTAACTAATAGTTATATATAGAAAATAAGCAGCACCACCACTATTCTAACTTCTGTGGGCCTGGCTATTGACCCCAAAGAAGCCCAGCGGAGTCACAATCAAGCCCCAGAAGTGAGCGTGGAAATGGGACTGGCTCTGGCATGTACTGGCATTCTCACTTATGTCTCAACAACGGAAACGTGGCTATGGACCCTTTTTATAGACTCTGATGATGCATTTCCACAGTTATTGGTAAAAGTAAATCTGGAACAACTTTACCCACTCACAAGGTGCATGAAATAAATCAATGAAGAGGCATACAGCAGCTCTTTTGGTGAAGGGAACTTCAAAACTTTGATATATACCACTCGTCATTGTTTTTGTTACCTAGTCAGTCGTTTTGGATCTAACAGCAGCTGTGGGGGACTTTATCGCTGATGGCAAGAAGTCACACGTAATACACAAAGAAACAGAAGTTGCTACCCTTTCCTCATTCCCTGCGTTCCTGCTGGAGATAGACGTGATAGATGTGGCAGTTTGCCATGAATGTGTGCCAAGAAGCCTCAGAGCAGTATTCGTAAAGCTTTAGAATATGAAGGGTGTGTATTAATTTGCATATAGAAGTGTTTACTCATGTGTTAAGTAGATGTTGTTGAATAGAAACAAATCTTTATGTACGGAGGTGGTGTACTCATTTATGCCGTCTGCAGTATCTCTGATCAGGATGCAGTGGGTAAAAGCAGAAGATATATTCAGCTGTTCAAAATATTCAGAAAGAGTTTGCGCTGTTGCTCAAGTACAGTTGCTGCCAGCCTGTCATCTCGCGGAGGCTTGCGGTTACATACGTAACCGAGACGTTCCCTTTCGAAAGGGAACTCGTGCTGCGTCAGAAAGACGCTACGGGGAACGGTATACCCACGCCGCCATGCCGAGGGGAGTGCATGCCTACTGGCAGTGACAACTGTCAGGACAAGCAAATTCCAGTGAAATGCCTGAACCACTCCCCCTCTGGTCACACAAGGCTGTCAGTGACAGCATTCCCTACGGTCATAGCCAAAGCTATAAACCTGAGTAGGAAACTTCGAACACTTAGAGAAGTCCTACCCAGGCCGCTCAAAGGCTTGGATCCAACCAATTCAACAAAAGGGGCTTCTTTAAGGGAATGTGTCTAGGGGGCCCTAGGGTGCCCTAGCCAGCCACTAATGCCACCAGGGAGGCCTATTCTGGTGCCGCTTCCGTGGGACACTTCGGCCGGGCCATCCTTGTCTGTTTTAGAACAGAGCCTCTGGTAACTTGCCTCCTGGAGAGGCATCCAGCCCAAGGTACTGCAAACTGGCTGTGTCCTCCTCAGACCGGATCTCAGAGACGGGCATCCTGGAGAGCAGTACTCAGCATAGCGCTTTCAACCCTTGCTAGAGAGGGGAGTTAATCTGCTCGATCCTAGGATCTACTGAGCTCTTATCTTTATAGAAACACTCAGGAGGCCAGACTGGCCTACAAGCTGATCTAATTGGGAGGCCTTGTGAGGGGCCTACGACCATCTGATCAGGCCCAGGCAGCTTCGGGCTCACAGACGACCCTCAAAATGAGAGGAGCTCAAAGTCTGCCCGGTAGGTAAACCAGGTTGTAGGCTAAATTCCCTCACTTGGGGACCAAGTAGCAGAAGCGACACCAGTCGCGCTAGGGTAAGACCGTACTCAGATGCTGCCGGCTAAAGGCCCGATCACTGATAGCAGGTCCCCACTAGCTGTCAGCGTTATGCCAGTTACCAGTTCCCGAACTGAAAACCAAACCCTTAGGGAGGCCCATTATATGATAGCAGTATATGCCAAATGCCAGAGAATCCAAACTCAGAAACTCGCCTAAAGGGAGGCCTGGTGAGGCCTACTACCTGATAGCAGCCGAAGCCAACTGTCAAAGTAGCTGGAAAACGGAAACTCGTTTTCTCAGGCAGGCCTAGTGAAGGCCTATTACCTGATAGTCAAGCTACACCAGCTAGCCGAGCATCCTGACTCTGGAATTCACCCCCAGGGAGGCCTAGTGAGGCCTACTACCTGATAGCAAGCCTTTAGGGAGGCCTGGAAAAGGCCTACTACCTGTCAGCAAGCTATGCTAGCTACCCAAGCCTCCTGACTCGGGAACTCACCCTCAGGGAGGCCTAGTGAGGCCTACTACCTGAAAGCAAGCCTTTAGGGAGGCCTGGAAAAGGCCTACTATCTGACAGCAAGCTATGCTAGCTACCCGAGCATCCTAACTCAGGAACTCGCCCTCAAGGGAGGCCTAGTAAGGCCTACTACCTGAAAGCGGGCCTGCAGGGAAGCCTAGTGTGGTCTGCTACCTTCTAGCTATTACCTTCTATTCTATTACTGCCTAATAGCGGGTTTTCAGGGAGGCCCGGCGAGGCCTACTACATTACGACCAATCTTCAGGGAGGCCTAGTGCGGCCTACCACCCAGCAACAGCTTAGCAGTTCCCATGCTAGCTGACACGGCGACTGGCAATCAGGAGCCCTCCTTTAGGGAGGCCTGGTGAGGCCTACTACCTGCCAACAGTTCATCACAACCTGCCGGGTGACTGAAGCCCATAAAACGCGTCCTCAGGGGAGGCCTGGTGAGGCCTGCTACCTCATGCCGAGTCTTCAGGGAGGCCTGGTGCGGCCTACCCTTACGAAACAAAAATATATTGCAATCTACTAGAATTTATATTGCAATACATTAGAAAATATATTTCAATGTATCAGAAACTTCCTCATATATTTGAAAATATATAGCAATATATGGATGGACAACCTATTACTATATATTGATTCATATATTAAAATACATTGATATACGAAAAAAAATGTATTATATTATTGCATGTATGTTTATTGAAACAAAGTGTTTTTTTTAATGAGTTAAGCAAGCTCATGCATAGGTTTACAGAGAGGTTGATTAACAATAGTCCAAATCAAATTTTGCATGACATTCATTATATTTTACATTATATAGCCACATGGATGGACCATATATGGCTATGTATTGATTCATATATTGTAAATGGAGATGAGAGTATTATAAATTAAATTATCATTAACAGCAGCAATTACAAAAAAAAATTTTTGAGTCCACTTTATGACATGACATTTCATCCTCAACATTTTATTCCTCCACATGACATTTCATCATCAACATGACATTTCAGTCCTCCACACTGTTCTCAGGTCACTGTTCCTTCAGTGTCACGGTTCATGAATACATAGTCTCACCTTCTCTGTGTGTGTGGTTGTGTTGGAGGCGTGGTTTCTGATTGCTGAATCTGACTTTGATCACTTCCACCTGCTGCTCTCATCACCTGGGCTATTTATACGTGTGTCTCACTCAGCCTTGTTGTCAGATTGTTGCAGTTTGTCTGGAGGTTTCTGTCTGTTTTGTGTGTTCCTGGTCGTGGCTCTTCGTTCCGGATTTCTGGATCCCGCTGGTTCGGTTTGCCCATTTCATCCTTGCTTCGCTGTTCTGAGTGGTGTTCTCTTCAGCCTGCCTTTGCCTGCTTCAGTCCTGCTTCATTCGTCTGTGCTTTGTCCAGCGATCTGTCCTAACTCTACTGTGAAATTGAATATAATAAATACCTGTTATTGAACTCGCTATTGGATCTTCTGCCTTTTTCCTGTCACCAGACGTAACATTTAGCTGCTGCATTTGAAATAAACCTCATTCAGTTACTGTGAACTATATTGATGTCTTAGTCAATCTATTATATTTTAAAATATATGACAGACATTGTACATTAGATTATTTCATATGTACCATGTATACAATATATTATATGATAATTATATATGATATATTATGTAATATAAATTATATATATTTAAGACATATGTTCCCATATAAATCTGATTACATTATCTTGTACATTGAGGTATATTATCACATATAATTTTACATATATATTTACATATACAATGGCTCTTCCAATATATAATTTCATATAATGAGGGATATATTTCAATATACATAACAATATATTAAATAGTATATGTATTTATTCAATATATGAAAACGGCAATAATTGCAGTATTGTCCCATATATTGCAATATATAACTTACATATATAATATATTATTATATAATATATCATATGATATTTTACTATGTAAATCTCACAATATATGGAGACACATGAAATATATTGTCACGTAATATATTGAGACATACAACCCCAAATCAGAAAAAGTTGGGACGGTATGGAAAACGCAAAAAAAAAAAAAAAGAAGTGATTTCTAAATTTACTTTGCCTTGTATTTCATTGCAGACAATATGAACACAAAATATTTCATGTTTTGTCTGGTCAACTTCATGTCATTTGTAAATATGCATCCTTTCCTGTCATTCAGACCTGCAACACATTTCAAAAAAAGTTGGGACAGGAGAAATTTAGGGCTAGTAATGAGGTAAAATAGTTAAATAATGATGTGATTTGAAACAGGTGATGTCAACAGGTGATTGTAATTATGATTTGGTGCAAAAGCAGCATCCAAGAAAGGTCTAATCCTTTAGGAGCAAAGATGGGCCGAGGATCGCCAGTTTGCCAACAAATACGTGAGAAAATTATTGAAATGTTTAAAAACAATGTTCCTCAAAGAAAGATAGGAAGAGATTTGGATATTTCACATTCAACAGTGCATAACATAATTAAAAGATTCAAGGAATCTGGAGGAATTTCAGTGCGTAAAGTACAAGGGCGCAAGCCTAAGCTGAACAACCGTGATCTCCGATCCCTCAGGCGGCACTGCATCAAGAATCTTCATTCATCTATAAGCGATATCACCACATGGCCTCAGGACTACTTTGGCAAACCTTTGTCAAGTACCACAATACGTAGTTACATCCACAAATGCAAGTCCAAGTCCAAAAACAAGTCCAAAAGCCAGGGTCTGTCATGGTATGGGGTTGTGTCAGTGCCCTTGGCAAAGGTAACTTGCACTTCTGTGAAGGCACCATTAATGCTGAAAAGTACATAGAGATTTTGGAGCATAATATGCTGCCTTCAAGAAGACATCTTTTCCAGGGACGTCCATGCATATTTCAACAAGACAATGCAAAACCACATTCTGCACACATTACAAAGTCCTGGCTGCGGAGGAAGAGGTTACGGGTACTTGACTGGCCTGCCTGCAGTCCCGACCTGTCTCCAATAGAGAATGTGTGGCGCATTTTGAAGCGCAAAATGCGACAACGAAGACTCTGAACTGTTGCCCACCTTAAGACTTGTTTGCAGGAAGAATGGGACAAAATTATACCTGAAACACTTCATCACTTGGTGTCTTCAGTCCCTAAACGTCTTTTAAGTGTTGTGAAAAGTAATGGCAACATTACAAAGTGGTAAATGCTTTACTGTCCCAACTTTTTTTTTAAATGTGTTGCAGGTCTGAATGACAGGAAAGGATGCACATTTACAAATGACATGAAGTTGACCAGACAAAACATGAAATATTTTTTGTTCATATTGTCTGCAATGAAATACAAGTCAAAGTAAATTTAGAAATCACTTCTTTTTTTTTTTTTTTGCGTTTTCCATACTGTCCCAACTTTTTCTGATTTGGGGTTGTATATTTTTGTTGCGTAAGGGTACCACCCATCAACTTAGCAGCCCATGCTAGCTGACACAGCAGGCTTGTTCGACTTCACCCAGCGATGCGCAGACCAATCGGCGGCTGACTTGAAGCAGTGCGTGCCGGTTAGAAATGTTGTCCGACTTGAGGCAGCGCCGACGCCACGTGACAGTGACGTATGTCAACAAAGTGCCGCGAGAGCGATTCAAGAGAAGTCGGCTAACACAGCCGGTGCAGTTTCTCCAGAGCAGCTGCTCGAGGCTACACGGACTCTGATGACGACACAGCTGTTCCACGATTGGCCAGATTCACCGCATGACAGTGATCACGTGTGTTTCGTGTTTATTCTAAAACCTTCTGCTCCACTAATGCTCACAAATCTGTTTTTTATAACAGTAAAACCTCCTTTCATGTAGTCGCGATGTTATGTTGTCATGTTTATCAAAATAAAACTGATAAAAAATGTAGACCCCACTTCATGATAGTGTAGGCTTATATGTTGAACTTTATTATTGTACAAACACACGCTGTATTAAGCAGTACATTAAGTATTACATGACAATAATGTCTCTGAAACATCTGTGTTTTGCCAAATATTGCATTATTTCACTTCAGCTGATAAAGTATGCAAACACAGCGCGAGCATCACTGCGGGAAGGAGAAAGTGTCCGACTTCACGTCTGTGTTTGCAGCTCCTCCCCGCCTGCACGCGGCTACTCTCGCCAATCAGTTGCATCCAGCCGCAGCCGATGTCGAACACACCTATTGACTGGCGACCGGGAGCCCTTCTTCAGGGAGGCCTAATGGGGCCTACCACCCTATGGCAGCCCTGCAGGGACGGCTTCCTGGTGGCAGGTATGAAAAACTGGCTGCTATAACCTTGGGCTGACAGTAGCTTCTCTGCTGGCTGACAAAAGTAACATCCAACTGCTAACTGGAGTTATTAGTTGGGAAATGTTTCTGTTACTTGAAGTCAACATTGTTGGGGAGCAATACATACCGCAATACACATGGGGCCGAATTTGCAAGAGGCCTACCAAGGCTGACTACCTATCCAGGTTGCAGCTAATAAATTGCTAACCTCCCCAAACGTCGGGACTCGCTCGCAAGGAGTCAAAAAAAAATATTGCATTATGATGAATTATTCAAAGATATTTAACCTTGTTATTGGACTTTTTTCTGTGTATATAATGTATGCAAACCAATGGTATTTTTTTATAATTATGATTGTTAAAGATACAACCATGTAATTATAAAACAATTAAAAGAAAAGATATGAGTGACAGGTGCAGTAACACCTCATAGCATCAGTAACTCGACAACCCCACCTACTGCGATTTTTGTCAGTGTTTGCAATGGTGGGAATGTCTGCACAGAGACGTCTTTCAGCTGCTTGAGGATCTCGCCTTTGGAGAAAACTGTTGATTTTACATTAGAAAAATGTAATAATTTCACTTTTGGGCCCAAACAAGGGACGCCAATTATGTAGTGATTTTACCTTCGTCCATCCAAGGACGTTAAGTAAGGTAGTGATTGGTACTCACGTCACCGCTGACTTTGTGATTTTTGGATCACTCAACCGGAGATGACCTGGAGGCAGTGGATGCAGGATTTGCACAGCTGGCTGGGTCTCCAGCTTTCAGCAGAGCAGTTGATGTCATGTCTGAATTAAACCTCCAGCAAATAACTCCCACTGTTACTACAACAGGAAGCTATATCCTTCCATCCAACTCCAGGCCATCACTGATCACTGGGGGAAATTCCTTGATGTCTTTGTGGGATATCCTGGGTCTGTGCATGATGCCAGGGTGCTGAGGAACAGCCCTGTGTATGCTGGCAGCCTTTATCCACCTGTAGGCAAGTGCATCCTTGGGGATGGTGCAGATTAGGTCCTTGCCTAAGTGCACCCGTCTGCCTCATCACCCCATACAGAGAGCCTGTGCAGAACCCCGTGCAGGCTCGTTTCAACAGCGAGCACTCCCGTGCACGAAGCATAGTAGAGCGAACCTTTGGCATGATGAAGACAAGCTGGCGCTCCATTGTCTTCAAGGCCTTAAAGGGGAGCCCTGCCTTCGTGTCTGAGGTGGACGCGTGCTGCGCTGTGCTTCACAATCTCGCTCTTCTCAACGGGGACATCACTGAGACAGAGGATGAGGAAGACCTTGATGGCGGCCCCCCTGAACCCCACAACCTTGAAGCAAGAGTGGGAGAACATGTGCAGGACAATCTGACTGCTCTTAATGATGTTTAAGTAACAAAGTTCGGGAGAAGCACGTTCAGATAATTGACACAGGTGGAGAGCACTCAGCTAATCAACAATAGAGGTATATATACAAGCAGCGTCCCAGCTCCGTTTGTTGACAGTTATCAGCAACCCTTACACAAGTTGCGTGACAAGCAGCTGCAGGTTTTCACCAACTTCCTTGCATGCTTTGTGAAGCCAGAACTCCTGCCACCAATCCCCAGGACCCTGGCAGGTCTCGAACTCAAGGGAGACAAACTGCTGCCTGCAAGAGACATGTATGTGGGTCGAGTGGCAGATAGATTCATCCGGGAGCATCCTCAACACCATGTGAGTGGTTTAAAATTAGTTAACTTTTGGACCAAAGCCATTTTATTGTCAATGATAAAGGAGCACAACTATACCAGTGTGTTGTTGTCAATATTTATACAGCTGCTGAAGCCCTTTCTGGACCAAATACTCCAGGGATACATCGCATGTGGGGAATACCTGCAGAGCAAGCTGCCACTGGAGAGCATGACCCTGCCTGTCTTAATGTACAAAAATAAACAAATGTCGACATGTTGACTAATGATGGTGGATGTGATAACCAACCAAGAATAATGACAGCCAAGAATAAGAGAAAAGAAACAAAATACGCAGCAATTATGTAAAAACCCTGATCAAACTCCCCTGCCTCAAACTTTCTAATGATCCTGATGACCTTCATTAGCTTGTACACATGTGTTATTAGACCCCCAACAATGCACATTTTGTCTCATAATCAAACACACCTGACTGGTTTCCTCAGCTCATAATTACAGGCTCCAAAACAGCAAGTCTCTTCACATAAAGCCTCTCATTTACTGGAACAGAAAGTGAAATTGAAGCCTCATTCACCAGCTTATTAATAGAGACTTTAAGGCCTGTGTGTGTGTTGTGGGAACAATACCAGGGTCAGGATCCAACAGCCGGTTGGTTGTAAGCCTGTTGTATAAATTCTCCCGTTTACTGGAACAGGAAAGTGAAAGTGAAAAGCCTGTCAACAGTTAATCAGTTCTTATAAAGCCTTGTCTTTACAGGAAAGGAAAAGTGAAAGTGAAACATTTTAAGATGTAATATATTGATATTAATCCTTGTGCAATGCAAGTTCGACTCGAGAAACTCCTGAGGGTGGAAGGGCAAAAGTTTGGTAATTCAGCAAATGAAACCGCAGCTTACTTTTGCCTCCAAAGCATGATTTAATTTCATAATGCTCATGAAACATGCAGATGGTTGCTCTGACCATCCTATATCAGGTGAAGTGAGTTTTTATCCACTTTTAACTTTAATATTTGGTATGTCCAGCTTTTGCAGCACATCTCTCTGGCATAGTGTCAATATATTTCCTCTGAGATCTTCAACACTAATGTCATCCCATGCCAAGTGTTCTAATAATTTTGGCCATCACTATAATAAAAAAATATATCTATAATAAAACATTTTAAGACCATCCTGTCTCTTTTTGTTCGACTGGATCTCACAACTCTCACAACACAACAGATTTGAGCTTTAAACAACTACTTTCTCACCTGAAAATGCATAAAATTACAATTTCGTGACACAATAGCAGTAGTATTTTCAAAATTATGTGGGTTTTCGCCGCTATTGACGCTTGCTGGTTGGTGCGAGATGCATTCTGGGATACCTGTCTGTCTCAAGTCACCTCTCGATGCATTCTCGATAAAAGGGCCGGTAAAAAAGCCCTTTATAATGTCGCTAAATTATGAATAAATAAGTTTCAGAAAAAAAGGTAGTCCAAGGCACTCGATGGGTGTGTTGAAAAAGTTAAAAAGCCTTTATTTTCATGGCTTAAACATTTAAAATTGGTGACAGGTACACCTACGCGTTGCGGCTTTACATGCCTTCGAAGATTTTAAATGTTTAAGCCATGAAAATAAAGGCTTTTTAACTTTTTCAACACACCCATCGAGTGCCTTGGACTACCTTTTTTTCTGAAACTTAATTATCCCATACAACCAAAGAGCACCGAGACTTTACACCCTGTGCAGCACTTCTTGCATTCCTGGCTTTGATAAATTATGAATAAACTTCTGTTAATGAATGCAATCACCTCCATCTACAATATACTAGTTGCCGTTTTTGTAGATTATCTCTAGATTTCTTAAATGAATCATCATCTATTGCACAGTAATATTTTCAATTAATTTATCATTTGAATTGTGATGTTGTTTAATAATCTCGTCCGTTTATAATCTCTAATAGATGTGGCATTGATGGTCTGCAGATGCCTGGCCACGTCTTTTAAAGCCTTACAGTTACTGGAATATATAAAGAAAGTAAAACTTTCCAAGCCTAGTGTTTTTTTTTTTTTTTACTTTATGGGGAGGTGCAACAGTTGGACACTATAAAAACCAATGAAGAGTCTTTCTGCAGCTGCAGACAAAAGCAGATTCAAGAGGAAACCAGAATAACAGTAAGTCTATTTCCTTCTATAACACAAATATATTTACAAAGACTTGATTTGTAATATTTGACTGAAAAAAGCATTAATAATAGATCCTGCATAGATGACTGTAAAATCCAACAGTGATTCTAACTAACACTTTTAGTTAACTTTACTTAATGTCTTAACTCAATTGTAAAAATCTAGCAATCTATACTATTCGCATACTATTCCCTGCTTACTCAGAACACCCAAGTTAAGATTCATTGATTGTGGTTTGAGTGTCATTTTGTCAAGCAAAAAAAAAAAAAACTCGCCATTATGGTGATCAGTGTTCACAAATTGCTCATTAGAAAAATTAAATTGAACCATTTTTCAGTTTAGTGCTAGTATAATATAGAATGCACAAAAACATTTTTATTGTGTTTTTAATAACTTGACTAATATTCGATAATAATCAAACCTTTCTTTTTCAATCATTATTTTTCAAGACAAACAGTCATCGGCTGCTATCATAGAAGAATCGGGATTGTCCAGGTGAGTACATTATCAGCATTATTAGACTAGAATATATTCAAATAGCAAATACGTTTGAAATATCTTTACAATAGTTTATTTAGAACTGAAGTGTGATTAATGTCATTAAAGCCAGAGGAATAAATATATACATTGGGACATTGGGGGGGGGGGGGGGGGGGGGGGGGACTTGAATTGACCATTTATATCTTGTTTTCCAGTAAATATATTTAAGAATCGTTAATAAAAGTTACATTTACAAAAATAACAATACTGTGTATAATATTAAGACTGTACAGGTTATTTAAACTAATCTTCTATATATATATATATATATATATATATTTTTTTTTTTTTTTTTTTGTTTTTTTTTTTGTACTTTCCACACAACATTTTTCAGCAGTGATAAGAAACATTTCTGACTATTGAGCAGCATATTAAAATGATTTCTGAATGATCATTTGACACTGAAGACTGAAGTAATATTAATACAGAAAAATTATTAAAATGTGAAATAACTTTTCACAATGTTACTGTTTTCAGCTGTAGTTTTGATCAAATAAAGGTAGCCTTGGTGAATATGTGGACCACAAAACCAGTCATAAGGGTCCATTTTTTTAAATTGAGATGTATACATGAATAAGTAATCTTTCCATTTATGTATTAGGATAGGACAATATTTGAAAATCTCCCAAAAAAAGTCAAAATATTGTGAAAATCTCCTTTAAAGTTGTCCAAATGAAGTCCTGATTACTACTACTAATACTAATACATTTGATATATTTACAGTAGGAAATGTACAAAATATCTTCATGGAACATGATCTTAATATCCTAATGATTTTTGGCATAAAAGGAAAATGTATAATTTTGACCCATACAATGTATTGTTGGCTATTCAACATATCAAGAAAATTTTCCCATTTTAACAGTGACTTTTCAACATAATTTTGAGGAGAATAAAGGTTAAACACATAACTTAGTGGTGTCCCGTGGGATTTTTTACTTATCAAAACCGTGGCCAGAAAAGGGTTGTGAAACACTGTCATAGACTGTGCGCTGCTTGCACAATCTAGCTGTGAAAAACACAGGATCCAGTGTGGGATTATACTTTATCTAAAGTAATATCATTTAATGTTGATTCATAAATATACTGCCATTAAAATATGTTCTTTTAAAAATACAGAAACAAAATTGTTTAAAAATCCCATAACAATTGAATATAGCTTTACAGTAGTAACAATAAATATTATATTATATTATATGATTAATAACATATTTTTATATTTCATTGTAAATATGATGGTTATCTCTAAGGTTGACACCCAACTTAATATTTGATATTTACCCTCTGAATCTAAGATGGAGGTCTAGTGGGTTAAACCACTGAACTGATACACAGCCAGTCGCCACCACCACTGCAAATGTTACTCCATGTTGCTCCAGGGGGATCGTCTCTGTAATAAGTGTGCGTTCCTGTGTAAGTCGCTTTGGATAAAAGTGTCTGCCAAATGTAAATGTAACCAGGTCATGGAAAAGTCAGCCTTTTACCCCGAATACCATCTTTTACACAATCTGCCATTATTGAAAAACTGTCAAATTAATTACCAAATTCAAGATCTTTGTCTCAAAATATAGTGAATTATTTTTGTGTTTCACTATAGCTTAATCAGTGTTTCAACCGAGGAAAGACAACAATAAAACAGCTTGAGAACAACATTGCATTTACCCTAGGAAAGTTATTCAATGTTCACAGTTTGTTAGTTAGCAGGGCCGTGCAGAGAGTTCGTCAGGGGCAGGGGCTCAAATGTAAAAAAGGGGCAATATGTAAATATATATATATATACACATATATATATATATACATATTAGGGATGGGCGATATCGTTTGCGATATACCGATAAAAATTCTCCCCACGATAAGAATTTGTCTTCCCGCGATAATAACGATAAAGCCTGATGGCGCGACCCATCCGCACAGTGCCGCCGCTGGCCGTCTCTTGATGCCCTAAGCGTTATTACTTTATGATGGCCGCGGTGGCTGCGTTCATCAATTTGTATAGCTGAACCGGGGTTGGAGAGAGAATTTTCTTGTGGTGCCCCCCCGCAGCACTCAGTGCCCTAAGCGCCGCGCGTGATGGGAGCGGCGGCACTGAATCCGCATCTCACGTGCAGAGCGAAAACAACTATGGCGGAAGAGTTCTTAGCTAAACGAGGGGCTACCTGAGGGCAATCTGAACCTGTACATACAGATGTATTTTCACTCGCTGAGCACTTGGACTGAGCGCTTAAGAGATTCGCTGTTTCTCAATCGATCGGTAAAGCATACTATTTCAGTTAATCTCAATAAATGCGCAGTGTATTTGACACACAGTAAACACTAGTGTGAGGCGCGCGACTGAGAGCGCTCAGTGTTTCACACACACTCGAAGAGAGAGCAAGAGAGTCTTATACCACACAGAATTGACATGTAAACAATATCCTTTGTTGTATTTTCCTGTAAAATAATGGCGTTTATTTGGAATTATTCAGCCTTTCATGAACAGGAAGAAACGAATGCACAAACGGGAATCTCATTGGCTGGCGTGCACCTATTACTGTGCCTGTTTTGATTTCAGCAAATCAGTTTGAATGAGCGCTGACAACGTGATTAATATTCATGAACCCAGAAGCTCATTATTCCTTAGTGCAGTTTATTTTTATTAGTAGAAGAATTCGTGGTATTATCTTATCAACTCAAATTACTGAAGTTCTATCATTAAATCATTATTTTCAACTTTTTTGTAATCTGAAGACATTTTTGGGATAATTACTTTTGCTGTTTCTGCTATTTTTACCACTGTTTGCACCATGAGTGTATGAATAAATACAGAATCGGTTTACATGTAAAACTTGTCATTGATTTCAAAATTATTATTGTTTGTATTGTGTGATGTTTTTTAGCACAGTTGCACTATTTAAACATTACCTGCACTTTTACAGAAGACAATTATATCTGGAACTTTTCCATTTCTGAAAAGGCTGGTGTGGAATTTTACATAAAAAAAAAATATATATATAAAAATATATATATATTATGTATTATAAGAGCCTATTTGATGACATGTACGTTTTACTTTAGGTCATTGTTTGTTTTTCTGAGACTCTCAAGAATGCATGCAGCTCTCACTTGTATCCAAAAACATGGGGAATGATACTACATTTATCGTCATTGATATCGTTATCGCAATAAATACTAGAAAATATCGGGATACATTTTTAAGTCCATATCGCCCATCCCTAATACATACATGTATATATATATGTATATGTATGTGTGTATATATATATATATATATATATATATATATATATATATATATATATATATATATATATATATATATATATGTATATGTATGTGTGTGTATATATATATATATATATATATATATATATATATATATATATATATATATATATATATATATATATATATAGTCAAGTCAAGTCAACTTTATTTATATAGCGCTTTTAACAATGTAGATTGTTTCAAAGCAGCTTTACAGAGTTAAACAGGAAAATAATGCAGCATAATTTTAATCAGCTGTATAGCCATTCTGGAAACATTTCAAGTATCATACAGTGACAGTGTGGGCGTTAGATCAATAATTCGATCAGTAATTTAGTTTAAATGGTTAATTTAGTTAAAAATTTTCAACTAAACATCGAAATAAATCTAAATAATAATGTCCCCAACTGAGCACGCCAAGCCAGAGGCAAGCCAGAGGCATATATATATATATATATATATATATATATATATATATATATATATATATATATGTATATAAATATGTCCTTATGCTCATCAAGCCTGCATTTACTTAATCAAAAATACAGAAAAAACAGTAGCCTAATATTGTGAAATATTACTACATTGTGTTCTTTTTAACTTTTTATTAATCAAAGAATCTTGAAAAGAGTATCACAGTTTCCATCATTGACATTAAATCCTCATATTAGAATGATTTCTGAATGATCATGTGACACTGAAGAGTGGAGTAATGATGCTGAAAATCCAGCTGTGATCACAGGAATAAATTATATTTTAAATTATTTTAAAATAGAAACCATTATTTTAATATATTTCGCAATATTGCTGTTTTTTATCAAATAAATGCAGGCTTGATGAACATAAGAGACTTATTTCATAATGCTGCATAATATTCAAAAATAGTATAATAAAGTCCTTTCACGTAACCATTTCGCCAGCCTACACTTCACATAATAGGCCTGTAGGAGCCAGTGGCACTTGGGTTTTAATATGAAATAGTAAACGGTGTATCAATATAGGCTACATAAATACAAGTGAATTTAACACTACTTACCATTAATGCGACTTTTGCTGCTGCTGTGGTTTTGTGCAGGGATTTGTTTGTTGTCTGTTAAAATCCATTTTGTCAGTGATGCAATTTATAAAATGAGCCAAACCACAGGAAATCGTTCCACAAACGTTAGTTTGTCTGTCCATGTAATTTTCAACCGATTTATGAATAAGAACAGAAAATTACCGCTTCACATCGCCCAATGGAATTTGAACTTGCTTTGCCAGATCACGATTGGTTGGTGTAAAGCCTATACATGACAAACGGGCATTGGTGAATTGTGTAATACTTTAAAATATAGCGTATTTAGGCCACGCCCACACCGGGGGGGGGGGCAATCAAACGCTCTCCATTGACTTTGCATTGTGTGAGGCTGCATCCTTGTCATTTCGGACTTATAACAAAAAACAGAACAATGTCTAAAAGCGGATATATGTGACAAAGTGTACAGCAAACAAGCTGAAAAACACAGAAATAAGTTTTTATAAGCTGTCGACCCAAAAAAACGAGAGTTTAAGGAGACAAAAGTGGATAAAAGCAGTAAAACGTAAACGAAATGACAAGGATGCAGCCTCACGCAATGCAAAGTCAATGGAGAGCGTTCGATTGTCCCCCCCCCCCATTCGGCGTGGTCTTCAGATTATGACGCGTGTCGCTCTGTCTCTATAGCAACGCGTTATGACAACGCCTCAACAGAAATTGTTCGACTTTTGAGCCGTTCGTTACTATTGTATGCATTGTCATGTTATAATAATCACATTTATTTAGTTTTATTGACCACGATATTATCATTGATATTTGTCTGAGAGGGGCACTTTTGATTCATTTAGGGCAGGGGCTCGAGCACCCAAAGCCCCCCCCCTCTGCACGTGCCTGTTAGTTAGCTATAAAAACACACTAGAGAGGAGCTTCTTTACTGTTAATGACATACAGCTGCAAGAAGAAGTGTGTGAACCGCTTGCAGAATCTGTGAATCATGTTATTTTTTATTTAGTGCTGTCCTAAGATCTTTGACTTAAAAAATGTTTACATATCGTCCACAAGACGAAAAAAAAGCTGAATTTATTAAAATTCAAAGGTTTATGAACTATTAATTCTCAATACTGTGTGTCGTTCCCTGATGATCCACGGCTGTGTGTGTGTGTGTGTGTGTGTGTGTGTGTGTGTGTGTGTGTGTGTGTGTGTGTGAGAGAGAGAGTGTGTGTGTCGTTCCCTGATGATCCACGGCTGTGTGTGTGTGGGTGTGTGTGTCGTTCCCTGATGATCCACGGCTGTGTGTGTGTGTGTGTGTGTGTGTGTGTGTGTGTAAGAGAGAGAGTGTGTGTGTCGTTCCCTGATGATCCACGGCTGTGTGTGTGTGGGTGTGTGTGTGTGAGAGAGAGAGAGAGAGAGTGTGTGTGTCGTTCCCTGATGATCCACAGCTGTGTGTGTGTGTGTGTGTGTGTGTGTGTGTGTGTGTGTGTGTGTGTGTGTGTGTGTGTGTGTGTGTGTGTGTGTGTGAGAGAGAGAGTGTGTGTGTCGTTCCCTGATGATCCACGGCTGTGTGTGTGTGGGTGTGTGTGTGAGAGAGAGAGAGAGAGAGAGAGAGTGTGTGTGTCGTTCCCTGATGATCCACGGCTGTGTGTGTGTGTGAGAGAGAGAGAGAGTGTGTGTGTCGTTCCCTGACGATCCACGGCTGTGTGTGTGTGTGTGTGTGTGTGTGTGTGTGAGAGAGAGAGAGTGTGTGTGTCGTTCCCTGATGATCCACGGCTGTGTGTGTGTGTGTGTGTGTGTGTGTGTGTGTGAGAGAGAGAGAGAGAGAGAGTGTGTGTGTCGTTCCCTGATGATCCACGGCTGTGTGTGTGTGTGTGTGAGAGAGAGAGAGAGAGTGTGTGTGTCGTTCCCTGATGATCCACGGCTGTGTGTGTGTGTGTGTGTGTGTGAGAGAGAGAGAGAGAGAGTGTGTGTGTCGTTCCCTGATGATCCACGGCTGTGTGTGTGTGTGTGTGAGAGAGAGAGAGAGAGTGTGTGTGTCGTTCCCTGATGATCCACGGCTGTGTGTGTGTGTGTGTGTGTGTGAGAGAGAGAGAGAGAGAGTGTGTGTGTCGTTCCCTGATGATCCACGGCTGTGTGTGTGTGTGTGTGTGTGTGTGTGTGTGTGTGTGTGTGAGAGAGAGAGAGTGTGTGTGTGTCGTTCCCTGATGATCCACGGCTGTGTGTGTGTGGGTGTTGTGATGTTGTTCTTGAGTCCCTTGTTTGTCCTGAGCCGTTAAACTGACCAAACTTCTTCAAGAAAATCCTTCAGATCCTGCAAACTCTTCAGTTTTCCAGCATCTTCTGCATATTTGAACCCTCTCCAGCAGTGACTGTATGATTCTGAGATCTGAGGATGATTGAGGGACTCAAACACAACTACTAAAAAAGGTTGAAATATTCACTGATACTCCAGAAGGAAACACAATGCATTGAGAGCCAGGGGTGAAAACTTATTGAATTTGAAGATCAAGGTAAATTGTACTTAATTTGTCTTCTGGGAAACAAGTACGTATCTTCTGTTGCTTCTGAAGGGCTGTACTAAATAAAAAAATATATATATTTATACAAAATAAGAAAAATGTTGTACATCTTCATCCTGTGCAATAGTTTTCACCCCCATCTCTTAATGTATCGTGTTTCCTTCTGGAGCATCAGTGAATGTTTGAAGCTTTTTTTTGTTGTTGTGTTTGAGTCCCTCAATCGTCCTCAGTGTGAAAAGATGGATCTTAAAATCATACAGTCCATGCTGGAAAGGGTTCAAATATACAAAAGATGTTGGGAAACTGAAGAATGTGCAGGACCTGGAGGATTTTTCTGAAGAACTTTGGGCAGTTTAACTGCTCAGGACAAACAAGAGACTCATGAACAACCATCACAAAACACACACACAGCCGTGGATCATCCAGGGAACGACACACAGTATTGAGAATTTATGGTTCATTCACTTTTGAATAGGTTATTTTAATAAATTCTGCAAATGTTTTGTCTTGTGGACTATAAGTAACATTTTTTATGTAAAAGATCTTATTCAGGGCAGCACTAAATAAAAAATAACATGCATTTTGTATGATCTCTCTTATTTAGTTAAAATTATTCACATTTTCACAGATTCTTCAAGCGGTTCACACACTTCTTTTTGCAACTGTATGTATGTTTGAATAAATTTGCCATTGAGACAAGTGTTTATGAAAACTACCTTATGTGCAACTGAGTTGCATACAACGTTTTTATTTGAGTGCAATAAATAGCAGTTATTTATAATAGTTTGGGCTCAGTTATTGATTTTAAACTCCAATATTATAGGAATGTAGCAAAACATGGGTTATGGCTGAGAAATGTAGTATCGGTGCATAAAATCACTAATTTGCGATTCTGCTTATCAAAAAGTATCAAACATATTTATTCTTTCTTTTAGGAAAACATTTAGTTGCAGCTGAATAACAGAACACTTGCATGAGGAACTTGTACAACTGCAAAAACAACTAGACTAACTAATATACATTTCAAACATTTTTAAAGGCAAGTAACAGCAAGTAAACAAATATGAATAAATTAGCAATAGCACAAATAAATACAACTGAACAAAGATATAAATTAAATAAACTGTTTTGTTCAAATGTAAAATAATATTGCATAGTCTTCATATGAAATCAAATCAAATCAAATCACTTTATTGTCACACAGCCATGTACACAAGTGCAACAGCAGGTGAAATTCTTGGTGCAGTTCCGAGTAACATAGTAGTCACGACATGTACAACATTTAAAGCAGCATCAGATTACACATCTGATGCGCCCACAATTACTCATAACACAGTAAACTCTACAATAAACAATAAATAATTTACACAATGTGAGTGTAGTTCTCACAGCTTTAAACAATATACACATACTTACAATATACATATACTTAAACAATATACACTAAAACAATATACATTACGCTATAATAATAATAATAGTATACAATGTATAGTATAAAATATTATTCACAAATTGAAAATTGAAATCCAAAGTGCAATAGATGCTGTATGATAAATAAATGTGTATATAATGTGTGTGTATCTGCAGTGGGTTGTGCTGAGTGATATTCTGTCAGTGTGTGTTATGATCCTGATGGATCAAGAGTTAAGGAGTCTAATTGCTTGTGGGAAGAAGCTGTTCTGGAGTCGGCTGGTGCGTGTTCTGATGCTGCGGTACCGTCTGCCTGATGGCAGCAGTGAGAGCAGCCCATGGCTTGGGTGGCTAGAGTCTCTGATGATCCTCTGAGCTCTCTTCACACACCGCCTGGCATAAATGTCCTGGAGGGAGGGAAGCTCACCTCCGATGATGCAGCTGGCCGTGCGCACTACCCTTTGCAGGGCTTTGCGGCTGCGGGCGGTACTGTTGCCGTACCAGGTGGTGATGCAGCCAGTCAGCAGGCTCTCTATGGTGCTGCTGTAGAACCGTGTGAGGATGTGGCGGTTCATTCCAAACCTCCTCAGTCGTCGCAGGAAGAAAAGGCGCTGATGAGCCTTCTTCACAACGGCCTCGGAGTGGACGGACCATGAGAGTTCCTCTGTGATGTGGACACCGAGGAACTTGAAGCTGCTGACTCTCTCCACCGGTGCTCCATCGATGGTGATGGGGCGGTGTTCTCTCTCATTCCTCCTGAAGTCGACCACCAGCTCCTTGGTCTTGCTGACGTTGAGGGAGAGGTTGTGCTCCTGACACCATCGTGTCAGAGTGTGCACCTCCTCTCTGTAGGCCGTTTCATCATTGTCAGTGATGAGACCTACCACCGTCGTATCGTCAGCAAACTTGATGATGGTATTGGAGCTGTGGGTTGCCACACAGTCCTGTGTGTACAGGGAGTACAGGAGTGGGCTGAGAACACAGCCCTGAGGGGCTCCAGTGTTGATAGTCAGTGAGGAGATGTTACTGCCCATTCTGACCACCTGGCGTCTGTTTGACAGGAAGTCCAGGATCCAGCTGCATAGCAAGCTGTTTAAGCCGAGAGCCCGGAGTTTTCTGTCAAGTATGGAGGGCACAATGGTGTTGAATGCTGAGCTGTAGTCTACAAACAGCATTCTCACATACGTGTTCCTCTTTTCCAGGTGGGAGAGTGCAGTGTGAATTGTTGATGAAATAGCATCATCAGTGGAGCGGTTTGTGCGGTATGCAAACTGCAGTGGGTCCAGTGAGGGGGGGAGAACAGAGCAGATATGGTTTCTGACTAGTTTCTCAAAGCATTTGCTGATGATGGGGGTCAGAGCAACAGAGCAACAAATATAGATTAATCATCATTAAAGCAACAAATGTTCTTCAGCAGGGTTTCATGGAGGTAAATTTAAGACCAATTAAAGAATTTTAGGAATAAACTGAAGGGAACAACATGTCAATATGTTCTCTAAATGTAAATGTCTTAGCACACAATGAGTTATATTAGTGACGCTTCAAAGTTTGACAATACAATAACTTAATTTTGCGTGAAATCTTGTGAAAGTGATTTTATGATTGAAACAAGAACACATCTGCCAATGGGTTCATAAAAATCAACTTAATGTTCAAAAGCAAGCAATTTTCATACCCAATGACTGATATTTGTTCTTGTTTTAAGCACAAACTCACTTAATTTTGTTCAGTTTCTCAGAAAACAAGACTTCATTTCTTCATTTTGCATCTCAAGTAAAGGAAAGACGTCATTTTTTACAGTGCATGCAATAAAATGTAGGGCCCAATTTATTTTTTGTTTTATAGTTTGTTTTTAATTTTCTGGCTTTAATGGTTGTAGCGAATTAGCTCTGAGGGGAAATATTAATAATTATTCATAACTCATTATGATTATTCATTATGATTAATTATGAATATTTTAATCAGTTAACTAGATTAACTTGATGTAGCTACATTAACATTACGATCATTCAATCAGTTCGTCCTAAGGACGTTCAGTATTGATTATTAATTGAATTCTTTGAATTTACCAAAGCGCCCAGAGCGCATAGCAAGATCGATCATTTAAGGGACAATATGTGTGCAGGCATGGAGTCAGGACCAACATACAGGTGCTGGTCATATAATTAGAATATCATCAAAAAAGTTGATTCATTTCACTAATTCGATTCAAAAAGTGAAACTTGTATACTATATACATACATTACACACAGACTGATATATTTCAAATGTTTATTTCTTTTAATTTTGATGATTATAACTGCCTAAGGAAAAATCCCAAATTCAGTATCTCAGAAAATTAGAATATTACTTAAGACCAATACAAAGAAAGGATTTTTAGAAATCTTGGCCAACTGAAAAGTATGAACATGAAAAGTATGAGCATGTACAGCACTCAATACTTAGCTGGGGCTCCTTTTGCCTGAATTCCTGCAGCAATGCGGCGTGGCATGAGGAGATCAGTCTGTGGCACTGCTCAGGTGTTATGAGAGCCCAGGTTGCTCTGATAGTGGCCTTCAGCTCTTCTGCATCGTTGGGTCTGGCATATCATATCTTCCTCTTCACAATTTAAGGGTTAAGGTCAGGTGAGTTTGCTGGCCAATTAAGAACAGGGATAACATGGTCCTTAAACCAGGTACTGGTTGCTTTGGCACTGTATGCAGGTGTCAAGTCCTGTTGGAAAATTAAATCTGCATCTCCATAAAGTTGGTCAGCAGAAGGAAGCATGAAGTTCTCTAAAACTTCCTGGTATACGGCTGCGTTGACCTTGGACCTTAGAAAACACAGTGGACCAACACCAGCAGATGACATGGCACCCCAAACCATCACTGACTGTGGAAACTTTACACTGGACCTCAAGCAATGTGGATTGTGTGCCTCTCCTCTCTTCCTCCAGACTCTGGGACCCTGATTTCCAAAGGAAATGCAAAATTTACTTTCATCAGAGAACATAACTCAGCAGCAGTCCAGTCCTTTTTGTCTTTAGCCCAGGCGAGACGCTTCTGACGCTGTCTGTTGTTCAAGAGTGGCTTGACAACCCATGTCTTGCATACGTCTGTGCGTAGTGGTTCTGACTCCAGCTGCAGTCCACTCTTTGTGAATCTCCCCCACATTTTTGAATGGGTTTTGTTTCACAATCCTCTCCAGGGTGCGGTTATCCCTATTGCTTGTACACTTTTTATCTACCACATCTTTTCCTTCCCTTCGCCTCTATATTAATGTGCTTGGACACAGAGCTCCTTTGAACAGCCAGCCTCTTTTGCAATGACCTTTTGTGTCTTGCCCTCCTTGTACAAGGTGTCAATGGTCGTCTTTTGGACAACTGTCAAGTCCACAGAACTAGACCATTTAAAGGCCTTTGCAGGTGTTTTGAGTTAATTAGCTGATTAGAGTGTGGCACCAGGTGTCTTCAATATTGAACCTTTTCACAATATTCTAATTTTCTGAGATACTGAATTTGGGATTTTCCTTAGTTGTGTTATAATCATCAAAATTAAAAGAAATAAACATTTGAAATATATCAGTCTGTGTGTAATGAATAAATATAATGTACAAGTTTCATTTTTTTAATGGAATTAGTGAAATAAATAAACTTTTTGATGATATTGTAGCGTCTTAGGGTTACATATATATTTAAATAAAAAATTAGCTCAATAGGGAATTGTGGGTATTAATATTTAGGGATTTATGATTAATCATAACGGGTTATAATCTAATCACAAATCTCCAAAATCACCCAAAAGGGGAATACCTAACCTCGGTATTTATACAATATATGATATATATATATGGTTAACAACAATTTATTGCAATTAACTACAGATATATCTATATTAAATAATCACAGAATAACCTAGGGAGTTGATTCAAAATTCCTCTCCGTTCCGTTTAAAGAACGAGCGGTAATTCTTTATCCACTCACCAGGTCTATTCTTCCTACCCAATTTTCGGGAAGTTTATCCCTCTGGCCACAAAGGACAAACTTTACGAGTTATGGTATTAATTAAAGCATTCAACGATGCTTATAAGAGCTCGTAGCTTAGATCTGACATTAAAGGGACTCGTGTTCTGTGAGCAAAACAATGACAATCAAAACGTGAATATCATGGTCTTAATAAAGATTAATACTACGATTACATATGACTACATAAAGAATACATGTATTTACAGAATAGTGGAAAGTAAAGAGGAGGATAAGGGGAAGGGAAAGGAAGAAGGGTATGATCGTGTCCGATCCGACACCTTCCCAGACATAACCACTAGAGCCAGCAAGAACCATATCACCTTAAACAGGGGTACAATCTTAAAACGCATCTAAATTTCGGTAGAATTGATACTTGCATGGTTTCTTTGTGTTGTGTAAAGCAAGATGTGTGCGTTGGCGTTTCTCAGAGTGTTCGTGCGCTGAAGCGCTCTCTCCGTTTCATTTGACAGTTTAGTGGTATTGCATTTAGTTATACTCGCTTTTTTTGTATACTGTTTTAATCAATTGATGTACAATCAATTATTTATCTTTTTCCTTTAGCCAACAGAGGTGGAAAAAAGCCAGAAAAAGACAAATACACTTACCAGTCTACTGTTAACAACAATCAAAAAATGGCAAGTGAAAGCACAAGCAGCAAAAACACGATAGAAGGCTCAAGCGTTGCACATATTATAAAGAAGAGCTGGAGCACAGAAATAGAAGATGGAAGCAATGAAACCCTCCCCATATTTAAACTCAACCTGGATGAAACATGGCAGAACAGTGACGGATTCTGCAGAAGAAGCATGTTTGGGAAAAACATCCCAAAAGAGAATAAGACCATTATGATGATCGGAGCCACAGGTGCAGGAAAAACCACTCTGATCAACAGCATGATCAACTACATTCTGGGAGTGAAATGGGAATACGAATTCCGGTTTGTGCTGATAGATGAAGGGAAGCAGAAATCCCAGGCAGAAAGTCAAACTTCGGAGATCACAGCATATCAGATCAATCACATGGATGGTTTCTGACCATTGTGGACACACCAGGCTTCGGTGATACCAGAGGAATTTCACATGACCAGAAGATCACAAAGCAGATTCAGGAGTTCTTCTCTGCCCGTGGAGGGATTGACCGCATTGATGCCGTGTGTTTTGTAGTACAGGCTTCACTGGCCCGTCTGACCCACACACAGAAATACGTCTTTGACTCCATTCTTTCCATATTTGGAAAGGATATTGCTGAAAACATCCTCATGATGGTCACCTTTGCAGATGGGAAAACACCTCCTGTTCTCGAGGCCATCAGAGTCTCTGAGGTGCCCTGTGCTACCAATGAGTCTGGACAGCCACTTCACTTCAAGTTCAACAACTCTGCTGTGTTTGCTACCAATGATACATCAGCAGAGGATAAGGATTCAGACTGTGAGAACTTTGACCAAATGTTCTGGAAGTTGGGATTTTCCAGCATGAGGAAATTCTTCACATCCCTTAACAAGATGGAAACCAAGAGCTTGTCTCTGACACAGCAGGTCCTGAAAGAGCGACAGCAGCTAGAAGTGCTTGTGGAAGGTCTCCAGCCCCAAATCAATGCTGGTCTGACAAAACTGGATAAAATCAAGAAGACTAGAGCAGCTCTGGAGCAGCACAAGGCGGAAATGGATGCAAACAAGGATTTTGAATATGAATTAGAAGTTACTGTCCCAAAAGAGATTGAAAACAAAACTGGCTACTTCTTATCCAACTGCCAAATTTGTCACTTCACATGTCATGATACATGTAGTATTGCAAATGACAGTGAAAGACATGGGTGCTGGGCCATGACAGATGGAAAGTGTCGGGTCTGTCCAGTGAAGTGTGCTTGGAACGTGCACTTCAATCAGAAATACAAATGGGATTATGTCACAGAGAAGAGAAAGGAAACCTATCAGGATTTAAAAAAGCGATTTGAGGATGCACATGGACAGGCCATGTCAAAAGAAAAGATCTTTGAAAAGCTTGAAAATGAGCTTGAGATTGTCCAGGATATTGTGACCGGACTAATTGAAAGCTCTCAAAAGTCCTTGGAGCGTCTGCAGGAAATCGCCCTCAAGCCCAATCCTCTGTCCACGCCCGACTACATTGATCTGATGATTGAGTCTGAGAAACAAGAAGCCAAGCCTGGATTTCTAGATCGCATTCAGTCTCTAAGGGGCGTCAGGAAGAACGCAGAGATCATCAGTAAGGTTTCCACTGGAGAAGTGCTTCCAGAGGACTGGAAAGCATACAAACTCGCTACAAGAAAAAAAGGATCATCTTATAATCCAATCGTCCTGTTCAGTAAAGCAGTGAATTATGTATTCAAGTGAAGCTTTACAATTACTACAACAGCTATAACCAGTGGTGATATGCTCATAATATGCATGCATTTTTATTATACTTAAAATACTTTAGCCTAAAAATTTCTCTACATCTTCATTCTTCGTATAATACATACCTGTGTGATTTTGCTTTGTAACATGAAAATCATCTAAAACTGATTTATGGTATTTTGAATGAACTGTTATGTTATGTATCACAAATTAGCAGATTGTATCAGAATGTTTTTTTTTGGATGATGTAATATTGATAAAGTCATTTATTTTTCATGAATAAAAAAACAAGCAAGTAAAGCTAACAATCTAAGCATTCCCAATAAATACATTTAAAATGCATATATTTTACTTTTGGTGTCCTTTTGTGTTAGACAGATAATACATGAGAAATAAGTAAATCGTTAGAAAAATAGTCCTTTGTTTTCTCTGCTTAAGCAGTCAAAGTTCACTTTACTCTAGAATTAAACTCTCCAGATGTTTAAGACCAGATGTTTGGCCCACCCAAACCCTGAAAAACAGCCCCATACCATTATCCCTTTACACAATGCAGTCAGATAGGTAACGTTCCCCTGGCATCCGCCAAAAACAAACCCAGACTCGTCCATGGGATTGTCAGACAGAGAAGCGTGATTGGTCACTCAGAGAACACGTCTCCACTGCTCTAGAGTCCAGTGGTGGCGCACTTTACCCCACTGCATCCCACGCTTTGCATTGCACTTGGTGATGTAAGGCTTGGATGAGCTGCTCGGCCATGGAAACCCTTCTTATTAGAGAAGCCAAGCACGTTAAATTGGAGTGCTTAAGAAATAAAGAGGCTACACGCCAGTTCGTACATTTATTTTCAGTGTTTATTTAACAAAAACATTTTCAATCCTACAATTTTAGAGTGGAAACTGTATATGACTGTGCTACTGATTTATTGTTAAAGTGTTCAAGCATACACCAAAGCAGTGAAAGTTATAAGTTCCAAAATTGCTTTTATAGAACACCAAGAAGTAGGAAAATATAAGGGGGAATGCCACAAAATGCATTTGTGTTCATTTACTTAATAAGTATTAAAACAAGCTACACATTTATATTTTCAAAAACAAATTACTGTTAGACAGGGACAATAACACCATTTTTACATAATTAACATTTATAATGGATTTTGGATGAATAACGTAACAGCTTCCTCAACCCAGAACTGTCCTTATTGGATTAGACTGCTTTATTTTGAGTAATGTTACAGACACGCCAGGCTCCACCATCACCATCACCCAATCACAGCGCACTCCTTCACCCGAATACTGAACACGCACACCTGCACCCCATCAGCACAGCAATCACCAGCAGCACAAAAGACGATGGCTGCGTTCAAAACCGCATACTCATTGAGTAGGTACTCATTTTCAATAAGTACTTACTTAACGAGCTCTAAAAGAGTAGGTACTATATTGCCTGATCTCGTTAAGTATGAATGCGATCCGCACTTTATGCGACATGTTGACATTATCATGTGACCTACGACGTTATCTCAAGCGTAACAACTTGAAAGACGAGTGACAGGTTTAATTCATCGATCAATAAATATCTTAATATTCAAGTCAAGTCAAGTCAAGTCAAGTCAAGTTCATTTATTCGTCTCCCTTGGGAGAAATTTGGTTTAGAGACAGGGTACTGCTGCATAGGCAGACATAAAACATATAGACAACATAAAACATAAAACATAAAACATAAAACATCCAACAAAGGAGAGGGGACATAACTGGCAACCAGATGGGGACCAAAGTGCAAGAGGATCAAGCTTCAATACTTGAAGTACATTGCAATTACAATTACACATTTAAAGTGCAATGCACAGTAAAGTGCTGGTGCATGTTAAAGTGCGGTGCACAATACAGTACTGATACACATTCGAACACACACTACAAATACTATACATATTAAAAATACTCATACGAATTTAAAAAGATGCTGGTACATGTTACAGTTCTGATAAAAACCTCCCTACATTTGCTCATTAATGAGCTTAACTGACACTGGGACAAAAGAATGTTTGAACCGGTTGTATTTACATAAGGAGACCCTGTATCTTCTCCCTGAGGGCATCTGCGAGTATTCGCTGTACAAAACATGGGAACTGTCATTTAGAATATTTTTTGCCTGAGTAAGGACAGCCTCGTTGAACAGTTGAACAGGGTTGTGAGCGCGTTGTTTGTGTTTGAGCTCCGTCAAATTGATTCATAATCCTTGATTTTCTTCTTAATACTCGCTTACAAATGAATACTTTCTATTATTTACAGCGTGTGAACATATCTCCGATACGATTCTCTATAAAAAACAATCGGATTGCTTTGATATCGCTACTTATATCCGAACTTCCGCTACTAGCCGTAGCCCGCTAGCCTTGCACTCGTGGTAACTTGTTTAACGTTACACCCGGTAAACACTGATAGCTACGATTCGCCATCGTAGCACTTCTGCTACAATGGCGAATAACTCGGATGTGTGTCTAATGTTACCTTTGAGTGCAGGTGAGGACACGTTCGAGCTGCATTCGGTGCAGTTGGAGTTGGAGTCGTTGGAGAAGCAGATTCGCGGCCTTCTAGACAGACAAGCTGTGCTGAGAGAGCGGCGAACGGCGCTTGAAACATCACGCGCCGATGCGCACAAGTCAGTGGATACTAACATTTTGACTCCGACCTCGTCTACTCCGTGTGTTTCTCTGCAAAGGACCCAAGCACCCAGGACGCGATCATCATCCCTGGTTTCGTTCACTCCGGCACCGACACAGCACCATGGACCCTGGGTGTTTCCACAGCGGAAGACGCAAGCCAGGACCAGAGCGAGGACCTCTCCGCCCCTCCCGGTCTTCGAGATCTCCACCCAGAACCGCTTCTCCCCTCTTCGCGAGACGGAACGTGACGCTGTGGTCATCGGTACTTCCATCGTCCGGCATGTCCACGCTACCTCAGGTAAAGGCAAGGTTATCACTCACTGCTTTCCTGGTTCTCGTGTTCTCGATGTCGCTGCGCAGGTTCCCGAGATCCTGAACGGTGACGAGCCAACGGAGCTGTGGTGCTGCACGCGGGAACGAACGACACCAGGCTGCGGCAGACGAAGGTTCTGGAGAAGGACTACAGGAGCCTGATCGAGCCTGAAGCAACGATCGTCGTTTCTGGACCGCTTCCCACGTACCGACTAGGACATGAAAAGTTCAGTAGATTATTTGCTCTAAATGAATGGTTAATGTCATGGTGTAATGAACAGAAGCTGCTCTTTGTAAATAATTGGAATCTGTTTTGGGAGCGACCTAGGCTCTTCCGTCCTGATGGCCTTCACCCCAGCAGAATCGGAGCGGCTCTTCTGTCGGACAACATCTCCAGAGCGCTGCACACCATCATATGACTAGTAAGTCAAAGTCCAAATCACACTAATGCTGTCCTAACTTAATTGACATAAGTACCAATGTAGAACATTATATAGAAACTGTGTCTATTCCTCGTTTAGTGAGGTCAAACATTAAATCTACTGTAGGATCTAGGAAAAATCTAATTGTGATTAAACCAGAAAATCTCAATATTAGTGAACAAAACCAATTTTGTCCTAACTTAATCGACATAAGTACCAATGTAGAAAACTAGAGACTGAGGACCTTGGCGGCCGCGACTGAGCCACAACGACGACCCCCTGAGGTGGAAGCGAGGATCCGGAGGACAGAGGTGGAGCTGGAGCGATCGAGGGTGGAGGCGAAGCCTGAGGGAAGGCGGAGCTTGCTGAAGCCGAAGGGGTGGAGGGCTGGAGAGTAGCGAACGGCCCGCAAGTCCGCAGCGGAGGCATGGCGATGTCTGACCCAGGTGGAGCCGACTTACCGAGGGAGCCCTGCGATGCCGAATGGCCGATGGTCCATGCTGGAGCCGAGGGAGGAAGGAGTGAAGGTGCAGGAGCCAGGGTGACAGGTCGAGGTGGAGTGGAGCACTCAGAGGCTGGAGGCGGAGCCACAGGCTTCAGACATCCAGGTATCGATGACTCCCAGCGGGTCCGAAGGGTAGCCGCGCCACTGAGAGGAGGCTGAGGTGAAGCTGAGGGACTGATGGGAGGTAGCGATGACTGGATTGTAGGAGTGGCTGAGGGCTGAAGAGGAGACTGACGAACACAGAGACTGGTGACAGGAATTTGGTCGATGATGGCAGTTTGGAGAGGTGGTGGGAGAGGGAGGCTGGGTGGGGTTAACAAAACTGAAGAAGAAGATTCAGGTTCTGACGAGATGAGGGGGCACAGGAAATTGGTCTCTCCACACAAACTGTCCAAAATGTCCATAATGTCCGGGCAGTACTCACTCTCAGTGGCGGGAGGGTGGGTGGGACTCGCTACCATTCCCTCGAACTCCACAAGGACTCCCTTGGCGATGGAAGGGTCAGTCGGCTCGCACACCTGATCAGACGGGTTCCCCTCAGGCTTGGAGATGTCTGGCTTGATCGCTCCTTCTGGTGCGGGCTCTGACATCGTGGCCGAGGTCTTCTCTCTGTCTGCGGTGGGCACATCCTGCCATTCCTCGCAGAGAG